>NW_026596147.1:3436608-3584195 GCF_907164565.1 Psammomys obesus
GGAGGGAGGGAGGGAGGGAGGGAGGGAGGAAGAGAGAAAGAGAGAAAGAGAGAAAATCAACATCAGGATAAGGAGCGGTGCTCAAAGGCAAGCTTCATTGTTCCACAGAGTAAGCAGTACAGGCCAGCTAGAGGTCTTCCGTGAGAGAGTTAAAGGAGTCTCCTTTGAGGTATTACAAACATCAGGTTGAGTACTGTAACCCAGCTACAAGGTATTGTGATCATTTTGGATTTGGAGATGTGGTCAAGGCTTTCCGACTTCTCACATTAATATTTGATACTTGTAGAGAAAGAATTCCTGACAAATTACTTGCCATAGAGTATTTTACGGCTAACTTTTATTCTTGTTTAAAATGTCAAGCATAATAGAAGGCCTGGGTTAAGTTCCCCCATGGCATACAGTTACTGAACAAAATAACTTTTTATTATATAACAAGAAATACTATCTCTTCTTGCTAGTGCTTCTTTCTTTAACTTTGTCCTTTTGGATTTGAACTTAGAGATTCTGTTGTTGTATCCTATTTTATTTCCTAGGAATTCATTTTTTGGAGTGTTAGAAAACACATTTTTAATTTATACATGTATTAAAGATAAGAAATCAAAACCATGTTAGTTTAACAATATTTCAAAATAGTCTAGAAGTTGGGGTGATGCTTCATTCAGTAAAGTGCTTGTCATGAGAACATGAAGATCTGAGCTTGGATCTCTAACACCCACATAAAAGATAGTGGTTAGTAGCACACATATGTAACCCACCTAGAACACACTGGCCAAGCATTATGGAACTAGCTACCTCCAGAGTCAGGGAGAGACCCTACATAAACACACACATAAAAGGTAAAAATCAATTGAAGAAAATACCCAGCGCTGATCTATGAACTTCAAAGCATCTGTGTGGATATAGATGCACAAATATTCACACGCACATAGAGCACACACACACACACAAGCACACATACACACAAATAATGAAGAAAAATATAGTTAACAACAAACATGATTTAATGGTGAGTATGGAGGTCTGGAAATATGAATGTTTTAACATTATTATACAAAATAATAAGATTTTAAGTCTTTAAGTTTTTCAATGAATGTTTGAACTAAAATATAATTATATCCCTTCCCACCATCCTTTCCTCCTTCAGCCCTTCCCAGTTACCCTTCCTCAAACTCCTCCCATGCCCCTAAACATCTTTTCATGATATGGCCTCTTTTTCATGATAGTGCTTGCCACATATATCTTCAAGGCTGACCACTTTGCACTGGACAAACAATAAGGGGCTCAGTTGTGGGAGAGGCTTATTTTTCTTCTTCCAGCAGTCAATAGTTGCCCATAGATTTTGTCTAATGGTAGAACCACTTGAAATGTCCCTCCTTCCATATTAATATGTCCATTAATATTGATACTGCTCTACTCTTCTTTATGCAGCCATTTCTATAAAAATTTCTTGTGTTCATTTGCTTGGAAAACCGTCTTCCAGCCCTTTACTCTCAGGTAATGTCTATCTTTGTGACTTAGCTGTGTTTCTTGTATGCAACAGATTGTTGGGTCTCAATTATGCATCCTTCTGTTAGTCTGTGTCTTTTTATTGGAGATCAGTCCATTGATATTGAGAGAGATTAATGACCAGTGGCTGTTAGATCCTTTGATATTGATGTTGGCTGTGGTAATGCGTTTGTGCGTTTGGCTTCTTTTTGTTTTGCTGTATTGAGGTCATTTATTTCCTGTTTTCTTGAAAGCAGTTTTCTTGGGTTGTACATTCTAGTATGTTCTGTAACATTGGATTTGTGGGTAGGTATTGCTGAAATTTGTTTTTATCATTTTCTCCATCTATGAGGACTGAGAGTTTTGCTGGGTATAGTAGCCTGGGCTGACATCTGTGTTCTCTTTGGGTCTGCATGATATCCAACCAGGCCCTTCTGGGTTTCATAGTCTCTCTTGTGAAGTCAGGTGTGATTCTGATGAGTTTGCCATTATACGTTACTTGGCCTTTTTTCCTTACTGCTTTTAATATTTTTTTCTTTGATCTGTATACTTATTGTTTTGATTATTATGTGGTGGGAGACAAGACAGGCGCCTGTCACAGAGGGCCTCTGAAAGGCTCTGCCCTGCAGTTATCAGAGCAGATGCTAAGACTTATAGCCAAACTTTGGGCAGAGTGCAGGGAATCTCATGAAAGAAGTGGGAAATAGTAAGAACTGTATAGGACAGGAGCTCCACAAGGGGAGCAACAGAACCAAAATATCTGGGCACAGAGGTCTTTTCAGAGACTCATACTCCAACCAAGGACCATTCATGGAGATAACTTAAAACCCCTGCACAGATGTATCCCATGGCAGTTCAGTGTCCAAGTGGGTTCCATAGTAATGAGAACATGGACTGTCTCTGACATGAACTGATTGGCCTGCTCATTGATCACCAACCCCTGAGTGGGGAGCAGCCTTACCAGGCTACAGAGGAAAACAATACAGCAAGTCCTGATGAGACCTGATAGACTAGGATCAGAAGGAAGGAGAGGAGGACCTCCCTATCAGTGGACTTGGGGAGGGACATGGGTAGAGAAGGGGGAGGGAGAGTGAGACTGGGAGGGGAGGAGGGTGGGAGCTACAGGTGGGATACAAAATGAATAAACTGTAATTAAAAAAATAAAAATAAATTTCTATAATAGCAATTTCTATAAAAGACTGTTACAAACTTCCTGCTCTTCTTGCTCTTACAATGTCTCTTCTTTGGCACTGTTCTCTGATACACAAACATAAAAGCCATGATGTAGGTACATCTATTGGGGCTGGGATTTCCATAGTTCATTGATCTAAACATTATGTCTAGTTGTGGTTTTGCCAATTTTCTTTAATATTTTCTTGATTAAATATTTCAGAAACATAAAAATCATATAAGTAGCTGCAACTTACAGATCAAATAATGTTATTTGATTATGTGCAAGCAATTACGGAATTACCTAAGAAAATAATTGTTCATTTTAACCCATATATTTCAATTCTTTTATATTTGGTCTAAAAGTGGTTCATGTTTTTGAATTTTTCACAGAAGTAAATTTTATTGAATATAAGTATTTTCTACAATTACATAATTATAAGTATCTTAAAATTGCCCCCCTTTTTTTTTTTTTTACCTAAAATAGATATTTTCATTCCATATATTCTGATTACAGTTCCCTTACCCTGACTCTTTCTAGTTCCTCCCCACTTCCTCTTCCATCTGGAGTCACAAATTTCCATTAGGAAACAACCAGATATATAAGCAATAATAATAAAATGAAAGAAAAAATAATAAAACAAAAACAGGTGGAATAGGTCAAAACAAACATGCAGAGGAAAAAGAGCCAAATGAAGGTCACAAGAAACATATAGAAGCATAGAAACACTCATTGTTTGAAAATCTACATTAAAAAACAAACAAAACGGATAACTCATGGTCTGTCATAGCCATTATAACACAGAACTCTTGTTTCCCTTTTTTCAAGTGAGCTTAGTTACAAGTGTAGTCACTCTGATTTAATTTGAGCTGACTCAATCAAAAAGTTCAATTTATGAATTGGACTCAATAGTATCTCACTCAAAAAAAGGGAAGTTAATTAGATGAATTCAAATAACTGTCAGCCTTGGCTCACTGGGATTTTCACTAGTTAGTTTCCCTGCCTCTGGGAAACATTATGAGATAAAATGAGTTGAATCAAGTGTAGTTAAGATTTGATTATGTTTCTTTAAACGCCTGTTTTTGAGTCCTCAAGGATTATATGAGTAAGAAAGACCAACATTTTATAACTGTATCATAAAATTTCTATGGGAAATAGATGATCTAGAAATCATAATCAACAGATACGAATTTAATAAAAATTATTATATAATTCTAAAACTGGCCAAGATAAAATAATTCAACATAGAGAATCAAGATCTATCATACCCATCATACCCTGAACTGTATCCCTGGCAGTATGAATACCAATTTATTATGGTTGGTAATTTTTAGATATCTGTACTATACAGTAAATAGTTTATTCATTTA
Source organism: Psammomys obesus (assembly GCF_907164565.1). NCBI lineage: Eukaryota > Metazoa > Chordata > Mammalia > Rodentia > Muridae > Psammomys > Psammomys obesus. The sequence goes on from NW_026596147.1 coordinate 3,440,635, forward strand.
TTATTATCTACTCTTGAAGTGCTTTCTGACCAAAGGGGGGGAAAAAAAACACAGTCAGATCTGGAACATAATTCAGCCAGTAAAGATACTGGCTGGTGCAGCCTGACAAGCTGAGAACAATCCCTCCATCACAAGTAGATGAAGGAGAGAACTGGCCTCTACAGGTGGTCCTCTAACCTAAACACATGCTGTGGCATACCCCTCATACAGACACACACAGTGGATAGATGGAATAGTAAGGTCAGTCTTCAAAAGAAAACATTCATTTTCCAGATTTCAGAATAGGCATACTATGGTGTTATGACACTGTGATGGCTAGTACTTCTGTCAGCTTGACACAAGTTAGAATCATCTGGGAAGAGGTCACTTGAAAAAAATCCTTCCATAAGATTGGCATGGAGGCGAATCTATGAGGCATTTTCTTAATTAATGACTAACTTGGGAAGGTCTAGCCCACTGTGGAGGGTGCCACTCTGGGGTGGGTAGTCCTTGAAGTAGAAGAAAGCAAACTTATTGGCTTGCTCAGCTTCAACTCTGTTTCAGTCCCTGCCTCCAAGTTCCTGCCTTGAGTTTCGCCTCTGGCTTCCCTTGGTGACCAGGTCTAACTATAAGGTAAATTAAATATTTTCCCCTCCAAATTGTTTTGGATCATAGCATTTAAGAAACTATGACAGAGATATATGATTTTTTTAAAATAAATAGTCCTATTTATACATTTTAAAAGATTTAAGTACAAAACTGCAACACTGAAAGTAGTAATATAAAAAGATTAATATTGTAAACAAAACAATTTCATTAGTTTTTTTGTCTATGTATTTTCCTATGTATAATTAGTATTTTGTATCTATGATGCAAAATCCAATCGAAATTTAGTTGAAGGCATATTTTAACACAAATTTATTATCTAAAATATATAAAGAACTAAAAATAAGTGGACATCAAGAAAACAATCCAACTGAAAAACAAGGTCCATATCTAAACATAAAATTCTCAAAAGAAATAACAGAAATGGCCGAGAAAGACTAAAAAAAAAAAGTTCAATATTCGTAGGTCATCAGAGAAATACAAATCAAAACTACTTTGAAATTTCATCTTACACACATTAGAATGGCTAAAATCAATAAGCCAATACTTTTTCAATAAAAGAAAACTATTTGAAGGAAAAATTCTAATTTTATAATACTGTTTAATGTGAAGTAGCAAGTTTTGAAAATGCCCAATAATCACTCCCCCAAATGCCGCCATCACCCTGCCGCAGCAGAGCAGAAGGATAAAGAGGCGCACAGCAGCTTCATAGTACCGGAACTCCAGTGCTGCCTGCCGCTCCTAGCAAACAAACTACAGCTCAGGATCTGGGACTGTGGTCAGTTTACACGTCCTGAGATTATCCTGTGTCCAGCGCAATAAGGTCTAGCAGCAAGTTCTATCACCGGCGACCCCCCACCCCGGCAAAGAAACGCCGGCTCAGGATCCAACTGAGAAGCCCCAACCCCTGCTGGCACTCCCCTGAGAGCACCTCCATAATCTTGCCCTAGCAGAGGAGAAGGTCAGAGGGGAAGGACAGAGAGGCAGCCTGCCAAGGACACAGCACCCTCTCTCCAGCGGTCCCTAGCAGAGAAACCCAAGCTCTGGATCTGAGGACACTCAACCCTACCCGGTACTCTCTTGGGATCAGCAAATATAGATTCTACCGCTAGGCAGCTTCTGGCAGAGAGATCTGGGCCCGGGACCTGGGATTGAGTACACTCACCCTAACTCTTTCCCGCGCCACCCAGGGACCAGTCAATATAACCCCTGCTGGCAGAGGGAAAGGACAAAGAGGCAGCACACAGGAAAGGTGGACACCGAGTTCTGCGGGCACAGTGTCACAGAGCTGACTGTTAGCCTACCCGTGCACTTCCGCAGCAGGACCAAAACAGAGAGTAGTGAGGAAGGGAAACCCCTGTGCATTCCAACTGGTCCTGCAAGAGAGTGAGTGAGCCTTCTAGGGAGAGACTGCCCCAGACCCAGGGCCTCTCCACAGAAGCAACAAGACAAGATCCCTGCCACCCACACTCCTAGTGTGGGCATCAGAGGGATTCTTGGGATAGTGTCCCCAACATTGAAGCCTCTGCCTTGTGGGTCCACCAGGGTAATCCAGGCAAACAATCCTTGGATCTCAGTCAGAACTGCGTAATACTGGCTTGCAGGCCACTGCAATAGTCAGAGAATCCGCGCATGCACACTGCGCCTGCTAAAAGCACACACGAATAGCGCCAGCGTCACATTCTTTACTTAGGCAAAACTGAAAACACAGTGCACACTCCCAAAGCAGTGAACCTCTCTCATCTTCTTGAAAAAACAGTACAGAAAACAGAAAGAGAGGATCATAGCCCAAGCTACAATCTCGAAGAACAACCAGTGAGGATTATAAATAACCAGATAGCTAGAGGCAGACATAAGAACACTCCCAACAAAAATCAGGACATAATGACCTCACCAGCAACCCCACAAAACACTGGACACTTCAATTCACTAGATATACAAGAAAACGACCTCAAAACTATGTTTCTCCAGCTATTAGAGGCCCATAGAGATGAAATGAACAAAGCCCTCAGAGAAATAACCAAAGAAATCGAGACTAACCAAGAGGAAACAAATCGTGCTCTCAGAGAAATGACCACGAAAATTGAGGCAAACAGAGAAGAAATGCACAAAGCTCTCAAAGAAATGTCCACACAAATGAAGGCAAATAAAGAAGAAATAAACAAAGCTCTCATAGAAATACAGACAATTATACCCAAAGAAGTAGAGGCGAAATTAGTGATACATAGAGAGGAAACGGACAAAAAAATAGAAGCTATCATTGAAAAGCAGGAGTCCACATTCAAACAGATGAAGGAAATGGTGCAAGACATGAAAACAGAATTAGAATCAATAAAGAAAACACAAATAGAGAAAAACCAGGAGCTGAAGAACATAGAGAAAAGATCAGGCACTACAAAGGGAAGCATCACCAACAGAATACAAGAGATGGAAGAAAGAATCTCAGGAGCTGAAGATACACATGCGGAAATTGACACGTCTCTCAAAGAAAAAATAAAATCAGAAAAGTTCCAAACACAAAACATCCAAGAAATCAAGGACACCATGAAAATACAAAATCTAAGAATAATAGGAGTAGAAGAAAAAGAAGACATCAGGCTCAAAGGTCCGGAAAATATTTTCAAGAAAATAATAGAAGAAAACTTTCCCAACTTAAAGAAGGAGATGGCCATAAACATACAAGAGGCCTACAGAACACCAAGTAGACTAGACCAGAAAAGAAATTCTTCACGTCACATCATAGTCAAAACTATGATGTGACATGAACTGAACCTACAAAACAAAGAAAAAATTCTAAAAGCAGCAAGGGAAAAAGGCCAAGTAACATATGAAGGTAGACCTATCAGAATCACACCAGATTTCTCAACAGAAACTATGAAAGCCAGAAGGGCCTGGATAGAACTCATACAGTCCTTAAGGGACCACAGATTCCAACACAGACTATTATACCCAGCAAAACTTTCAATCAACATAAACAGAGAATTCAAGATATTCCAAGACAAAACCAAATTTAAACAATATCTACATAGTAACCCAGCTCTACAGAAGTTACTAGAAGGGAAACTCCAAACCAAAGAAAACAACCACATCGAAGGAAACAGAGGAAATAGATAACTACACAACAAAAAAAAAAAAAAAAAAAAAAAGAAGAAGAAGAAGAAGAAGAAGAAGAAGAAGAAGACAAGCAATGAAACTCAGTGACACCACCAACACCACATCTAAAGTAAGTAACAATTGTTGGTCACTAGTTTCTATCAACATCAACGGACTCAACTCCCCAATTAAAAGACACAGACTAACAGAATGGTTGCGGAAACAGGATCCATCATTCTGTTGCATCCAAGAAACACACCTATGCAACAAAGATAAACACTACCTCAGAGTAAAGGGCTGGAAAACTGTCTTTCAAGCAAATGGTTCCAGAAAACAAGCTGGAGTAGCCATCCTAATATCTAATAAAATAGACTTTCAACCCAAGTTAATCAAAAAAGATAAGGACGGCCACTATATTCTCATCAAAGGAAAAATCCACCAAGAGGACATCACAATTTTGAATATCTATGCCCCAAATACAAGAGCACCTACATTCGTAAATGAAACAATATTAAAGCTTAAATCACACATTGATCCTAAAACCCTAATAGTGGGAGACTTCAACACTCCACTCTCACCAAGGGACAGATCAACTAGACAGAAAACAAATAGGGAAATAAAAATACTTACAGAGACCCTAAATCAAATGGACCTAATAGACGTCTATAGATCTTTTCATCCAAACTCAAAAGAGTATACCTTCTTTACAGCACTGCATGGAACCTTCTCCAAAATAGACGATATAGTTGGTCATAAAGAAAGCCTCAACAGATACAAAAAGATTGAAATAATCCCTTGTATTCTATCTGACCACCATGGACTTAAGCTGGATCTCAGCAACAACAGAAATAACAAACAGCCTACACACACATGAAAACTGAACAACCTGTTACTCAACGACAGCTGGATTAAGGAAGAAATAAAGAAAGAAATTAAAGACTTCCTAGAATTCAATGAAAATGAAGGCACAACATACCCCAATTTATGGGACACATTGAAAGCAGTGCTCAGGGGAAAATTTATAGCACTAAGTGCCTGCAAGAAGAAATTTGTAACATCACATACAAACAACTTAATGGCCCAACTGAAAACCCTAGAAAAAAAAGAAGCAGATACACCCAAGAGGAACAGAAGGCTGGAAATAATAAAACTCAGGGCTGAACTCAATCAATTAGAAACAAATAAAACTATTCAAAGAATCAATGAAACAAAAAGCTGGTTCTTTGAGAAAATCAAAAAGATAGACAAACCCTTAGCCAAACTAACTAAAAAGCAGAGAGAATCTATCCAAATCAACAAAATCAGAGATGAAATGGGTGACATAACTACAGACACAGAGGAAATTCAAACAATCATTAGGTCATACTACAAAAGCCTATATGCCACAAAATTTGAAAATCTAAATGAAATGGACAATTTCCTTGATAGATTCCATCTTCCAACATTAAGTCAAGATCAGGTAGAAAGACTGAACAGCCCTATATCCCCCAAGGAAATTGAAGCAGTCATTCACAGTCTCCCCTCCAAAAAAAGCCCTGGACCAGATGGTTTCAGCGCGGAATTCTACCAGACCTTCAAAGAAGTGCTCACACCAATTCTCTTCAAACTGTTCCACAAAATAGAAACAGAAGGTATATTACCAAACTCATTCTATGAAGCAACAGTCACCCTGATACCTAAACCACACAAAGACCCAACAAGAAAAGAGAACTTCAGACCTATCTCTCTTATGAACATTGACGCAAAAATACTCAATAAAATACTTGCAAACCGAATCCAAGAACACATCAAAGATATTATCCACCACGACCAAGTAGGCTTCATCCCACGCATGCAAGGGTGGTACAGCATACGGAAATCCATCAATGTAATCCACCACATAAACAAACTGAAGTAGCAAAACCACATGATCATCTCCTTAGATGCTGAAAAAGCATTTGACAAAGTCCAACACCCATTCATGTTTAAAGTCTTGGAGAGATCAGGGATACAAGGCACATATCTAAACATAGTAAAGGCGATATACAGCAAGCCTATAGCCAACATCAAACTCAATGGAGAGAAACTTAAATCAATCCCACTGAAATCAGGGACAAGACAAGGCTGCCCACTCTCTCCCTACCTCTTCAACATAGTACTTGAAGTCCTAGCCAGAGCAATAAGACAACTAAAGGAGATCAAGGGGATACAAATCAGAAAGGAAGAGGTCAAAGTGTCACTATTCACAGATGATATGATAGTATATATGAGCGACCCCAAGAATTCAACCAGAGAACTCCTCCAGTTGATAAACACCTTCAGCAAAGTGGCAGGATACAAAATCAACTCAAAAAAATCAGAAGCCCTCCTGTATAACAAAGACAAAAGGGCCGAGAAAGAAATTAGGGAAACAACACCCTTCACAATAGCCACTAACCACATAAAGTACCTTGAGGTGACACTAACCAAGCAAGTGAAAGACCTGTTTGAGAAAAACTTCAAGTCTCTGAAGAAAGAAATTGAAGAAGATCTCAGAAGATGGAAAGATCTCCCATGCTCATGGATTGGTAGGATTAACATTGTGAAAATGGCCATCCTGCCAAAAGCAATCTACAGATTCAATGCAATTCCCATCAAAATACCAACTCAATTCTTTACAGACCTTGAAAAAAAGATTCCCAGCTTCATATGGAGAAACAAAAAGCCCAGAATCTCCAAAACAATCCTGTACAACAACAGATCATCTGGAGGTATCTCCATCCCCGATCTCAAGTTGTACTACAGAGCAATAGTAATAAAAACTGCATGGTATTGGCATAAAAACAGAAAGGAGGATCAATGGAACTGCATAGAAGACCCAGAAATAAACCCACACACCTGTGAATACTCGATTTTTGACAAAGAAGCCAAAACCATTCAATGGAAAAAAGATAGCCTCTTCAACAAATGGTGCTGGTCCAACTGGATGTCCACATGCAGAAAAATGAAAATAGATCTATATTTATCACCCTGCACAAAACTAAAGTCCAAGTGGATCAAAGACCTCAACATAAAACCAGATACTCTAAATCTGTTAGAAGAAAAAGTGGGGAACAGCCTAGAACTCATTGGCACAGGAGACAACTTCCTGAACAGAACACCAACAGCACAGGCTCTAAGAGCAACAATCAACAAATGGGACCTCATGAAACTGAAAAGCTTCTGTAAAGCAAAGGACACTATCATCAAAACAAAACGCCTGCCTACAGATTGGGAAAGAATCTTCACTAACCCTTTATCTGACAGAGGACTAATATCGAGTATATACAAAAAACTAAAGAAGCTGAAAAGCAGCAAACCAAGTAATCCAATTAAAAAATGGGTAACAGAGGTAAACAGAGAATTCTCGACAGAGGAATATCGAATGGCAGAGAAACACTTAAAGAAATGCTCATCCTCATTAGCCATCAGGGAAATGCAAATCAAAACGACCCTGAGATATCACCTTACACCCATCAGAATGGCCAAGATGAAAAACTCAAGGGACAACACATGCTGGAGAGGTTGTGGAGAAAGGGGAACCCTCCTTCACTGCTGGTGGGAATGTAAATTGGTACAACCACTCTGGAAATCTATCTGGCGCTTTCTAAGACAATTAGGAATAGTGCTTCCTCAAGACCCAGCCATACCACTGGTAGGTATATACCCAAAGTTTGCTCAAGTACACAAAAGGGATATTTGCTCAACCATGTTTGTAGCAGCTTTATTTGTAATAGCCAGAACCTGGAAACAACCTAGATGTCCATCAACGGAGGAATGGGTACAGAAATTGTGGTATTTTTACACAATGGAATACTACTCAGCAATCAAAAAGGAGGAAATCATGAAATTTGCAGGCAAATGGTGGGATCTAGAAAAGATCATCCTGAGTGAAATATCCCAGAAGGAGAAAGACAAACACGGTATATACTCACTTATATAGACCTATAAGATATGATAAACATAATGAAATCTATACACCTAAAAAAGATAATCAAGAGAGCAGACATGGGGTAAGATTATCAATCCTCGTGTTGAAAGACAGAGGGGATGCGCATCGAACATTGACAGGAGTCTACTGAGCGCATTTTAAAGACTCTAACTAGCAGTGTTTTCAAAGCAAAGACTCATGACCAAACCTTTGGCAGAGTATAGGGAATCATAAGAAAGAAGGGGAGTTAGTTTGATGAGGAAAGGATAGGAGCTCCACAAGGACCAAATATATCTGGGCACAGGGTGCTTTCTGAGACTGACATGCAACCATGGACCATGTATGAAAGTAACCTAGAACCCCTGCTCAGATGTAGCCTGTGGTAGCTCAGTAACCAATTGGTTTCCCATAGTGAGGGGAACAAGGACTATTTCTAACAGGAACTCAATGACTGGCTCTTTGGCCTCCCCACCCCCCAAGGGAGGAGCAGTCCTGTTAGGCCACAGAGGAGAGCTTTGCAGCCAGTCCTGAAGATACCTGATAAAACAGGATCAGATGAGTGGGGAGGAGGTCCCCCCTATCAGTGGATTTGGCAAGGGGCACGGTGGAGATGAGGGAGGGAGGGAGGGACTGGGAGGGAATGAGGGATCGGGACACGGCTGGGATAGAGTTAATAAAATGTAACTGATAAGAAAAAAATAAAATCAAAAAAAAAAAAGAAAATGCCCATTAATATAAAGGAAGCAATAAATAAATAGGCCTTTATAAGCAGAGCTGGTATGGTGGCTAAAGAATGCTCGTTTAGAGGGAAAAACAATCAAACAAAACAAACCAAAAAACTGAAAACTTCAGAATAATGTATCTCCAGTAACAGGGCTTGACACAGAAACTATGAATCTGGAAAGTCTAAACCAAAATTCAAAAGTAATTTCTGAAGTGGTGTCAGTGTTACAATGATATCTGAGCACACCCATCTCCCAGGATTCTCTTCTATACACAACTTGGTCTACAGGAAGCTAGTTTTGTCTCTATTTTTAACTCAGTTAATGATATAATGTGAAAGTTTGATGGACTTATTAACAAATACTTGCTGAGAATATATTTGGGTCCACATACTTTTCCTAGCATCCAGTAGGACCAAGTTACTACAGAAACACACATTTGTGGAAAACAGAAACTTCTGCTTTATTCTGGAGCTACTGAGATCTCAGATGTTACAGAGCAAGCCATTTTCTTTGTGGGTACTTGACTTGTATTCTTTTGTGTCCAAGTGGACTCTAAGGTCCTTTCTTCCTATAAAAGAATGTTACCTTAACAAGTTCTGAGTTAAAGCTCATAAACTAAAAACTTTAGCTAATTAACTGATAGGTTTTAAAAGCTGTTTCCTTAGAACTGTATATGTACCTTGTGTCCAGAGACCCTACTCCCTTCTCTTAGCCCTGAACTTTAAACTACTCATGGAAAATATCTGTAAGGATGATACACATCTGTAATCTCAGGACTCAGAGAACCTAAGGTATGGGGATCACAGACAGAACTGAATAGTAAAACCTTCACATGCATGCCCACACCCACACTCACACACACATCCCTATGTGCGAGAGTGCAAACACATACACACGCACACAACACGTACACAACTGTTGTAGTACAATTTGTCATTTGGGGAAGAAGATAACACCACTTTAAGAAATGTTCTCAGTCGCTCTACTTATACAAGCCAGTCATTCTTAGAGCTCATGGCAACATTTAGCAAGTCAGTTCTCCCAACTGTAAATGGCCTCTTCACAGACAGTTGGCAGTGATTCCTGCCTTTCTCCTCTGTATGCCAGGATGTACTTTATCTCCAAAAATTCACTCAAGCAGGAAGATGCTGTGTGCTGTAGGAAGGAGAAGTAAGATCAATAAAGAAGTTTCTAGACTTACAATAAAAACATTTAATCCCTGTTACTTAGTCACAAATATAGGACCAGTCAGTTGGCAACTTCTTAGTATTTATACCATTTCCAGGTCTTTATTTTAGACACCTGTGCTTTATTTCTGCACTTCATAGACTATAGTTTCCGATTTGTTTCATAACTACTAACTTCATCAGCTTTCATAGTTGCTCCTTTATAAAATTAGTTTACATGAACAATGCCAGATTTTTCAAATAAAATCAAAAATTTTGTTGCCTAGGGAGGACATAACTGAATGCATTGGTTTTACATACTGGCATACAGAAGTCACTAGAGTCGAAACTTTTCTTGTAATATTTCATATCAAATAGGAATAATGTTACATAATCCTGCGGAAAAATCTAAATGGCATAAGTAAGAATTCGCAAAACAGATAATTCCCCTTCCTCACAAAAGTGTGGAAGAATATTTAAGTTCAACCATGGTTATTATTCCCACTTGCTATATGAATTGGTCTTAAATAGAAAACAAAATGCCATGTTCCTGTGAGAAAACTCAAAGGCAGTGTCCACTTGTAGAAATGCACATGGCATTAGCTCCCTTAGATTTACAAGTAATTATTTAACATTGATTAAAACCTCAAATAGACACTCATAATTTAATATTCCCACTTCTTGTATTATGTCACATAGAAAAAATATCTCTGCTTTATAGATCCATGTGTAAAATTGTTCAAGTTGCTAGTAGTGTTAAAAATGTGGAAATAGTGGAACATCATGATATATCTATAATCTCAGCTACTCCTGAAGCTGATCTGGAAGCATTTGCAGTTCAAGACCAACCTTAGGGAAAAAGAACCTGAAAAGAAGGCACATGTCATTTATTAGAGTCATTTTTTTGTGACTGATACACATCATGAATTTATTATACCATCATAAAACCACAGACAATTAAAGATGCATCTGCTGATCAAAAGGATTTTCTATAGAGTATTGCCAAGTAAGAGGAAAAAGCAGAGAAGTCTAAAATTTATAGTCACTTTTTAATCATAAAAAACAGCAGGGGGTATGTTGAATGAAAATAGCCCTCATAGGCTCATAGGAACTGGCACTAGTAGGAGGTCTATTCTTGTTATACTAGTTGTGGACTTGTTAGAGATAGTGCATCACTGGAGGTGGGATTTGAGGTTTCAGATGCTCAAGCCAGCTCAGTATCACTCTCTTCCTGCTGCCTGCAGATCCCAATGTAGAACTTTCAGCTACCTCTCCAGCATCATGTCTGCCTGAATGCTCCCATGGTACCCGCCATGATGATTATAGACTAAACCTCTGAACGCAAGGAAGCCCCAATTAAGAGTTTCACTGCGTTATCTTGCATGTTACTATATCTGAATGGAGAGATACCTAAAAACAAACAAAGAAACACCCCCTTGCTTGATAATGCCGACATTCTTCCACTTTGTCCAGTCAGCCCACAGCAGATTGAAGATACAGAAGTCATAAATATATCCAATCCACATAAAAAAAGCCATAAACCACACCACAAACACATTGCCCCATGATCAGGTCACTGACTAAAGTTGTGGCTAAACAGCACAGCCACTGCAAATGTATCAGCATTCCCCATTCTGTTATTGAAAAAAACTCAATGATACTAATGCCACCTTTTTTTCAGATAAATCCTGGATTTGTAGTTAATGCAATTATACCAAAATGTAAACAGGCTGAGAGTCCCTACAGTTATAAGGAAAAAAAACTAACTTTTTTCTTTCTTACTCTGACATTTAACACTCACACTGTAATTTTCACTTCTGGCCACCAAGAGTTTTCTCTTCCTACAACCAATGAGGCACTCATAGAGAGCCCTTTAATTAGTGTAGTAATAATCTAACTAAAGATTGTCTCACATCCCACAGATTAAGAACTCAGTTAGACCTGGTATGTCATAACATACTCTGGGTGGCCTGTTATTTTTTTAAGGGAGGTGGGGGTGAGGATGGGGATGATCTGAGTGAGAGGAGGGATGAGGGATGTTGGGGAAGGGGAAATAAGAGCAACTATGGTTGGGATATGAGCTATGAGAGGAGAATAAAAAAAGAAAAAGAATCAGTTTTATGAGGGCCTCACCCATTCCCTATACTAGCCACAAGCCCCCGATTTTGACTTGTACTTCTTACAGAGAGGCTATAAATTAGGGTTTCATGGGCACCTCACTGTGTAGGCTCTAGTTTTTCAAATGCTACTTTATTTAGGGGTTCCTTAAAGCATATACCTGCCTTCAAGCTCCCAACCACAGATACGGGAAAAAGAAGGATGGAAGGGAAAGGGGACATACCCCTCTTCTTCCTTCTGGGCAAGGTCATATTATTCTTTGGGGGGGTAATACTAACATCCATCCATCGGCAGGAAATCCTGAAGTCCAGGTAACCAGTCAAACAGCAAACAGGAAACACAGCAGCAGGATGAACCAGCAGCAGGCCGTCCTCCTCTGACTCCCCCAAACTGTGGTGCTTTCTTCCACTGGGCCATCATATTTTTACCCCTCAAAGTCCTCAGAATTCAACTAATCCCAGCTGGCAAAGCCCCAGGCCCTCACAGGACAATTAACAAGTGGGCACAAACCAAAATCCCCCACTTGGGATTATAACAAAAACATGTTTACATATTGTAAACCAAAATGTCCACAACACCCACAAAAACAATGAAAACATTTTACCTACATTTACTTCTTACAAAGGATGTCATGAAGGATACAGATGAGCAGCCATACAGAAATGGTATTTTCTTCCTCATCAGGGTAGAATGCCTGATAGAGGATATATATATATATATATATATATATATATATATATATATATACATACATATATATATATCCCCTTAAGTATATCATATATATATATATATATATATGATATACTTAAGGGGAGTGACTTATTTTGGTTCATAGGTTAAGTGGTTAAGTTTATTGTGTCAAGGGACTTACGGTATCAGGAGGATCTTATCAGTGGATCAGGATGCAGAGCACTAGGAGTAAACAAAAGTGAAGCTGTAAACAGGAAGTCCTGACCCTACATCCTGTGTCTGTCATCTAGGCTCTATGTGCCAAGGTTTCCCAAGCTCTCAAACACATGTACCTACCAAGGGGCATTACATTCAAACCATAACAAAGTTCATCCATAGGATAAGGTTAGGAGAAGAACTGGAGGCACCCATCTTTTAGCTACACCCTCCTTTCTGGGGAATGCCGTGTACTCATAACCCTGTACTTTGAGGTTTTATAAAATTTCAGTATATAGGTTTGATTAAATATGTTGTTGGTCAGCAACCTACAGCTCCTTTTCCTTCCCTTTAAATTAAGAAAATTAAATTAAAAGCTTCAGCCTCTGATGGGTGTAGGTCCCTCCAGTGAGAAACCCCCTTCTGAAACTAGTTAGGGTCTCCTAGCTACCAGTCATCTCCCTAGCTTACAGGACATGTATTTACTACTTTTGTAATCCCAAGAACTTTTTAATGTGTGCCAAGAACCAGAGGCAAAGACCAAATACATACTTCCTATCATCTCTGTTCTGCTTCAGAGAAAAATTGCCATTCTGCGGAAGAACAGCTCTTAGGAAACTTGGAAAGAATCCATTGGCAGTGCTTAGCATCAAATAAATGCAACAGAAATCAAGAAAAAAAAATTAATTATAAGCCACTCCTGGGAAGGGCTCCTTTGGCCCATTTCATAGGTAAAAAACATTAATGTGCATCTAGACGAAGTACAGCGCCTGGTGTTGGATGACGTTAAGCAGGCTTGGGTGCTCTGTTACTTTGCCTTTTTTCGGAGGAAAGGCTGGACACTGAGTATAGCCAGAACCTGAAAATGAGCTGAAAAAAAAGACTTAGGAGGAAGAAAGACAAAAAGCAAGAATATATTTAAGTTAGAGAGTATTTTCCTACTCAATTAACAGTTTCTGGACATTTCAAGATCATGAAATGTTGGTGAGTAACAATGACTATTTCTAATTCCTCTAGACTTAGAGTGACATGCCATCCCAGCTCGTTAGCAGTGAATGAAGAAAAAGAAAAGGGAGCAACTTTAAAAATAGTCAGTTCTCCCCTCCAAGAAGACAGGGATGGACAGGATGTCCTTCCTTCTTTCCTGCGGAAGTTTCAACACAAGCAGAACTAGGTCTCCACAGTTCTTCCTCTGAGAAGTAGAACAGAAAGAGCTTCATATTGGCAACCTGGTCATTCCACAAATCCCCAGACTATCCCTCATGTCACAGCAGAATGTTCTTTCCTTAAGAAAGGAAGCCTATGCTTTGTGGACCACCTAGCACTTGCAAACAGCAAAGGAAAATGAAATAGCTTTAATGTTTTAGGGAAAACATTCCACTAACAGACTAGCCAAGACTATATGGAGACATCATGAAAAATAAATAAATTAATAAATTAATAAATTAATTAAAAACTTATCCAGAAACTTTTAATGATACTTGTCATCATTTAACATGATTACACGTTATACAACATTTGTGGAAATTTAAGATAAGATAATATAGATATTGAATTCCATAAAACAATTGGGTAGTTGTGCTATTGAAAATGAAAAGTAAAAAAAAAAAAAAATGATGTGTAACTTGTATCTCCCAAGGGAGGTGATCAAAGAGCCAGCCACTGAGTTCATGTCAGAGACAGCCCCTGCTTCCCTTGCTAGTGAACACACTTGGAAATTCAGCTGCCTATGGGCTTCCTCTGAGCAGGAGCTCTAGGTTCTCTCCATGCATGGTCCTTGGTCAATCTCTGTAGGCCCCCCGGGCCCGAAGGCTTTTGGCTCTGTTGGTTCATGAAATTTGCAGGCAAATGGATGAAACTAGAAAAGATCATCCTGAGTGAGATAACCCAGAAGCAGAAAGACTCACATGGCATATACTCACTTAGTGGATATTAGCTATAATTAAATGGCTAATATAATATATATAATAATTGTATAGCTAATATAATATAGGATAAACATATTAAAATCTATAGTCCTAAAGAAGCTAAACAATAAAGAGGACCCTAAAAAAATGGCTTAATCCTCATTCAGGATAGATATCAGAAGTAAGAGAAGATAGGGAACAGGACAGGAGCCTTCCATAGGAAACCTCTAAAAGACTCTACCCAACAGGGTATAGAAGCAGACGCTGAAACTCATAGCCAAACTTTGGGCAGAGTGCAGGGAATCTTATGGAAGAAGAGGAAGATAGAAAGACCTGGAAGGGACAGGAACTCCACAACCACTCTTAAAGTTGGAAACATTTATTTTGGGCTGGCTTACAGTTTCAGAGGTTCATTCTATGCTTGCCATGTTGGGAAACATGGCAGCATGCAGGCAGACATGGTGCTCAAGGAGGAGCTGAGAGTTCTACATCTTGATCCCAAGGCAGCAGGAAAAAAAAATAGTGTTTCGTATTTGGCATAGCCTCAAAGCCCACCCCTACAGTGACAGAGAAAGACCACACCTATTCCAACAAGGACACACCTCCTAAGAGTGCCACTCCCTATAGGCCAAGCGTTCTAATACATAAGTGCATGTGGTCCATACCTATTGAAACCACAGTGAGTTAGCTAAAATTGTCTTGATGGCAGCTTCAGACTGTCTTGAAGCTAAACTAAGGATGACCTCAGTTCAAGGCGAGACAAGACTACTTATTACGTTCATCACTTCTTGTTGATCTACAATATGCAAGACAAACAAGGTCTTAAGTCACTGTGCATGAAACTGAAATGTGCTACACAAATGATTCACTTATGCCACACGTAGTTGCTTATTTAAAAAGTAGAAATATAAAACTATAACCAAGGAAAAATAATAATACATTAGTAGAACTTACTCTTTGAAACTGAGAAATACAATTTCTCCTAACTTAAAGTATAACACATTGTAATGTTTGTTACATTTATTGTCTAGTCCTCAGCCATTGCCTCATAGACCACACTGGTTTTCAAACAGACTACATAAAGAAAGCCTTTAAAATTTCGGGTTTCGTAACTCAACTCTAGTGAATCAGAAGGTCGACGGTTGTAGCCTGGATATCACTAAGGTTTTGGTCTAGTGCTTTGTGGAGCTCAAAGCACCAAGCTCTCTTTGACCCTGCATGGATCTGTGGACTGCCTTTAGAAACCAATGCAACCCAGTACCATACCTCAGGGATGAGAACAGAGCCGTTTTAATGCCAGCCTGATTTATTTCCCAAACCTGCCTTGTATTAGTTTCTTGTCTCACATACAAGCAAGAAGTAACTTAATGGGGAAGAGGGTTTACTTTGGCTCTTAGCTTGAAAAGATACAGTCTGTCATTCCAGCAAAGCATGTGACTCTGTGGTGGCAGGAGGATGTGGCAGCTGCTTGCTAATACCTCAGTGGGTCAGAAGGAAGAAAGGAAAGAAAGGCATACCAACTCAGTTGGCTGTCTTCCTTTTCCCGTTTTATTCAGCCCAAGCCTCCAGTGAATTGTGTCATTCCTCCTCAATCAATTCTCTCTGAAAAAGCCCTCACAGACATACCCAAAGGCATGCCACATTAACATCCCCAAGCACTCCTTTATCCAACCCAGCTGACAGTCACATTAAACATTATAGGCCCATCTTTATCTGCAGGCTTCTTCCTACCTCTTTCTACTGTCATATCATAGTACACCTTACCAGTTGTCAAACACTGCCAGCATCTCCTGCTCAATTCTTTCAGTCTGCAAATCCTTTTACAGATGACTTAGAAACCTAGCTTTTTGTCATTATAATTCACATTATAATGATATGATATGCAAAATCACAAAGCTATAACTAAACGAAACAGAATATAACAAGTTTGGCACTTAGAAATGATGAAATGGGGACAGGGACTGTCTCTGACATGAACTGATTGGCCTGTTCTTTGATCACCTCCCCTTGAGCGGGAAGTAGCCTTATCAGGCCACAGAGGAAGACAATGCAGCCACTCCTGATGAGACCTGATAGACTAGGATCAGAAGTAAGGAAAAGAAGACCTCTCCTATCAGTGGACTTGGGGATGGGCATGTGTAGAGAAGGGGAAGGAAGAAAGGGATTGGGAGGGGAGGAGGGAGCGACAGGGGGGGATACAAAGTGAATAAAGTATAATTAATAAAAAATTTAAAAAAAGAAATGATAAAATTAAATGAATATTTTGTGGAAGTGACATTATTGTTTACTTTGAAAACTAGGAAAATTTATAAAAAGTTAATTTAAGCCAGGAGAATGTATTCTCTGTCATCAGTCTTTTCCACCAAGACTACTTTTTGATACTCTTTTACTCTTAAGACATAGAAAGCAGACATGCTAACTGTGATCTACATGGAGTAAAAAAAATAAATTTCATGTTTGCAGCTTCTTAATGAACTTACATGTTAGAAAATAAAGCCTCAGAGAATTTAAGCAGTTTGCCAAAGATCACAAAGTTGTGAGTAGGGCCTTTATATGAATCCAGATCTGATAGGCTCCAAGTTCATGCTAGAAGCATAAAGCATGAACTTTTAGAAAAGATAAAGTCCATTTATCAACTGTTTCCTTATTAGTTTTATTTCTTTTTTTAAAAATGTATAAAGTTCAAACTAATGAAATAGCTAAGCTAAGTTCTAATGAAAAGCATAACATTTTATAGGACTTAGAATTGTGGCAATGCAGCTGAGATTCTATCTCAGAATAAAATTATTCTTGGTTTTTAATAGTTGAGTAATGTGTTCTTTTTGACCTTATTAAAACTGTGATCCATAATATGCTTCATATAGCATCCAGGAAACAGAAATAATAAAGCTGGGGCATAAGAAATAACCTTTCTGAACCTTTTCTTTGTAGAAATATGAATTCTTTCTTCTTTGCTATAATGAATCTTGCATATACCTATGCATTCTTGCAGTGACTTGAAATAAATTTTGCTGTATTTGTTATCTGTTGTTGTGTAACAAAGTATTCAAAGCAACATCTTGTTGATGTTGTTATTGTTTAAATTCTATTGATTCTGTGAGTCAACTGAACAATTCTATTGCTGGCCTAGTCTGCCTGTGCAGTCAGCAGACAGCATGGCTGACAGAGAAGGGTCTCAGGCTAACCTCTTATTTTTAAGCTGGGATGGCATTAAAGAGTTGGCCCTCTATTTAAACATGGCCTCTTATTCTAGGCTTTTCTACAAAGCTTCTGAAACATTCCAAGAAAATGAGATAAAACATTGACAGTCTTCCTGGCACTGCCATTTATGAATCATGAAATAACATACGTAAGTTATCAAAGCGAGGAACAAGATGTTTTCACCTCTTGGGGGATGTCCTGAGAAGGACTGGGGTCACACTCAAAATAGTCAGGGACCCCAAATACATTTCCCTGTGGCAATGTCCATGACAACAGGTGACGGAAAGTTGTATAAACAAAAGAGCAGCAAATGTAGACAATAATCTTAATGTACCCAGTCCAGTCTGTTTCATTGAAACGGCTGCTTTATGCCCTTATTTCAATTCTTTTAACACTAAACTTTTCCCCCTCAAATGTAAAATAGTACTTTCTACATGGAATGACTAATAATTAAATGAATGGATAAGGCTAAATACACAAGTAAATCCTGTAATGCATTAGGTATGTAATGGTAGTGAGTTATTACATAAACAATAATGAAGTAAGTTCTCTTTTTCTGCCTACCTTTTTGCAGCATCTTAAGAAAAAAAAATCAGGAAGGACTGTGAGATCTTACATGAATGCTCATATTTTAAGTGGGTTATTGGTAGATTCTTTGTGTCATTATTAAGAAAAAAATTCTGTTGTTCTTTTCAAGATGCAGAAGGGAAATTGAAAGAGAGTTCCAGGCAGGGCTTGAGACACATATGAGAGAGCACTGAAACCAGAGAACACAGTGATAGAATTATAAAGAATCATTACTTTTGGTAAAGTATACTAATTTCACTAAATGCTGATTGAATGGAGATTGTTAGGGTTTTGTTTTTGTTTTTTTGTTTTTGTTTTGTTTTGTTTTTTGCATTAGTGTATGAGAGAATACAATAAATGTGCACCCAGAAAGTCAGGAAAATGGGCCTTGAGAACATGAGCTAATAGTAACTCCCAATAAATCATGAAAATAGCTTTTGATCCACTGTAGCTGTGCAAATCCCTGCTTCAAATCTAATATAGTTCCTTTTCAAATGGCAAGGATTTATCAGTTGACTACAAAATCAGATCCCAAATCAGAAGACTTACTTGGTAGGATTTTGATCTGATATCCAGCCCTAAATTCAGTTAGACAAGAGGTTGCAGCTTAGGTTTCTTTTCTGTGTTAAAACTTTGATTGCTTTTATTAAAAAATAAAAGAAAGAAAGGGGAAAATCCCAGATACTGTATGCTTTCTAGATTATAAAATAACATTTGTATTTTATCCTTCTCTACCAAAATGGAGAATAAAGGCACAACCTCGATACAGCTTAACTTGAATAAGACTCAGAAGACCTGCTGCAAGTGAATCATATTTCTGCTACTGAAATCTGTGCTTGTCAGTGGCACTGAGGCAGGTTTCACTCATTGCCTGACATTGAGTTACAGAGCAGTGAGGCTTGCACAGAAACCAAATGCAAGTGTTACTGGTACAAAGAGAGCAGCAGTGCAAACTAATGACTTCTGTCCCTTTAAATTATGGCTGGCAGAGATTTGAACCAGCCAAGCAATCTCCTTTAAATAGCCTTTCAATATCACCTCAGTGCCATAAACATCACCATCACTTTGACCCCTGCCCTCTTTTGGTAGGGCCATCTCTCTCGGGACATTGCAAAACTTTTGCCTTTGAAATACTGCAAGACTCAAAGTGAGTTTTTGGATTTTTGTTCTGGAAATGCATTTGTTTTCCAGTAAAGTTTCTAAGTTTTCTCAAAACTAATCATGTGTATAATTGGCCAGAAACCAAATATAAATATCATTTCTACTTACTGCAATTTTAGATCTTTTTTTTTTCTGGTCTACAAAGTTTGTCACACTGATCCTCAGTCAATCATAGCACTGAGCTGGCTCCCTTCTCCTCTTATTTCCATTGTATTTATTTCCCTCATTATCCTCCATTTTTCTTATAGTTTTCTACATAGCTTCTTACTGATTTATGTTAATAAGATATAACTTAAACCATTAAACTGTTTTTAGATATATGCATAATACATGGACATGAAGTCATTATCTTAAATATTCTTTCTCGCCGATACTAATATTGGCCAAGCTTTCACATTTAAAAGAAAATATAAGCAATTATCCAAGGAATAAGTGAGAAAGAATTGACTGTAGCAGACAATATGACATTCCTAGCCATGGTCTATATAGTACTGATTATATTGCCAAACCTCCAGCTGCATTTGTAGGAGCCCCCAGGATCTTTGATGTCACTTGTTCTGGTCATCTTATATTTCTTTCTTGCTCTAGCTTATCTGTTGAATATCTGTTTTATTTTTCTTACAAATATGCTTAATAGATAGAGGCCTAAGGATTTTTCTGAAGTGCATGTCTAGAGTGCCATGTCAGTGCTATGGGCATGTAGTCTAAGATGCTCCCCTCACAGGACATGGGCTTGGTTTCATAACCAGGACATGGTTTAGCACTACTGATATGCCTGAGTTTCATATATGTCTATAAAAGCAGAGCCTTCATCTTCAGGTTCTACCCATGCTTTCATATGCAATATACTCACACACACACACACATATATATGTATATATACATGGACATGGATGTGTATATATATATATATATATATATATATATATATTTATATGTGTGTGACATATATGTTTATGTACATATATGTTTGTATATGTGCATATACATATATATATGTTGTATAAGTATATATGTGCATGTGTATGTATATATATATATATATATGTATGTGTCTATGTATATGTATATATATATACCCATCAGAAACACACTACAACTTTGGATTCAAAATAATTCCAAATATTATGCAAAAACAAACAAAACAACAAGAGCAAACAAATGCTCTCTAGGAAACTAGATTACTCCATGTCTGATCAGTACTTGACTCCTTTTGCCTCTCATATATCTTGCTGTCCTTATTCTTAAGAGAAATTGTCTTTTTCCTTGTTAAACTATAACCACAGGTGGAATATGAACTCCTTTACAGTACCTCATAGAGACACTACTAAGTATTTAGCTAAATAACCCCAATGATTATTTTGATAAATCTTGCTATATTCTCCCACTTTGGCATTAAAAGAATTTTGGTGTCAAACACTTTCAAATTGAGACACTGTGTTAGAATATTCACCAAAAAGGCCATTTTGCATCTCCCTTAGTTCTTTATTTATAGCTTAAATGTACAATACAGGAGGTTGTGAGAAGTAGTAACAGCTCATCAGAGACATCCAAGAGCCTAATGCTCTACAATATGAAGGTTATTTTGTTGCCAGAGAAGAAAACATTCAATAGAATCAAGTAGCACTAATATCTTACTTTTTATTTTAATGGCCAGAAAAACAGAAGCAATTAAAAGAGCAAGATCAAAGACAGAGGGCAAACCTGTAAGTCATCAAACAAAACTAATAGTTTTCAAGTCTTTCAAATGCTTCCTTTATGTCCATTTCAGTTAATGTTAGAGTCAGTTTCTCAACTGGCTCAGATAGACTCAATTTAAATTAGTTAATAACTGAAAAAAAAAAAACCTGATACTGACAACATAGGTTTTACAACTTCAAGAATTTTCTTTTTGCAAAGTCCAACAAATGGTCACATTTATTTGTATTATGCATATAGAACAGATAATAGATTCATGTTTTAGTTCTACTGACAGTAAGTTCAAACCCCTTTTTGTTAGCCAAAAACTTGGTGCCACAAACAAGTGTTTCCAAATGAACATAAGTTGATTATTAGTTGCATTAGAAAGTATAGTATTTCTATGGTTAACATTTAAGACAATAGTGTCACGGTGTGATTAAAACTAACATCATTTATCAGGGGCATCATATGAGTCTCACAGTGATAGGGCCAGAAATTTGTAACCTTAATCGTACTGTGGAAAATCACTGAACAAATTCATAGGGGCATTGTAATTTATGAAACCAAAGTCATTAACAAAGAAACATAGAGAGACATTCTAGATTAAAGAAAATAAAAATAGGTTTTAAAAGGTAAATATAAGAGTATATGGCTTCAGATCAGGTTTTCTACCAAAGATGAAAATAAAATAAATTACATGGATAGATCTTTTGACAAAACTGGGTTCCTGGTGGTAGATATTATGGTTTAGAAAAGGTTTGAGTGTACATCTCAAAGGTTCTTGCATGGATGTCTGTTGTACAGTATGGTAATGTTAGATGCAGTAGAAGCTTTGAAACTCAATTCCTAATAGAAAGTGGCAGAGGCATCATCACCAGAAGAAGTTAATGTAGATCTGGTTCTGTCCCACCTCTCATGAGAGTCTTATAAAGAACACAATTGAC
This sequence comes from Psammomys obesus, assembly GCF_907164565.1. Lineage (NCBI taxonomy): Eukaryota > Metazoa > Chordata > Mammalia > Rodentia > Muridae > Psammomys > Psammomys obesus. The sequence goes on from NW_026596147.1 coordinate 3,462,598, forward strand.
CCCTTGCTATTATTGAGCTTCTTGTTTTGCCAGATCATCCCCATTTTTGCGTATTTTTGCATTATTTATTTATTGTCATACATGATCTCACCATGTAGCTCTGTCTGGCCTAGACCTCACTATGTAGCTGGACCCAAACTCACCTGCATCAGCCTCCAGAATGTTGAGATAAAAGGATGTATCATCACGCCCAACTTCATCTTTCTTTATATGTGTTTCTGTTTCTTCTATATATCTATTTATCTTATCCATTTATCTATCTATCTACATATCTCTATCTCTACCTTTCCTTTATCCATCATTAAATATTTTGATAAAGCAAAGTGGCATGAAAAATAAGATTAAAATATTCTAGGTGGTGGCACACACCTTTAATCCTAGCACTCTGGAGGCAGAATTTGCAGTCAGCCTGGTTTACATGGTAAATTCCAGGACAGCCAAGATTACAGAAAGGAAACTCTGTCTGGGGAAAACAAAAAACAAAACAACAACAACAAAAAAAAAAACAAAGCAACTACAAAACAAAGAAAAAATTGAAAGATTGCACAATTTTCATAAAATAGTTGAATGGAAATGGAAAATAAATAATGTGGGAAAAAAAGGATGAATCTCTGAAATTGTGTATTTTCTATTTCTAAGTGAAAGTGGTTTGATTGTTATCACTCTATTCCAACAAGTAAAAAGTTGAACTAAATTGAAAAGTCAATACCTCTACTCAGATCTATAAAGGAAATGAAATCATAGGTCAAACCACAGTCCCAAATGAGAGAGAGAGAGAGAGAGAGAGAGAGAGAGAGAGAGAGAGATGATAGAAGCAAAGAAGTAAAACAGAGCAGAGCACAAATGCTTGCAGGAAGGTAGTCTGGGGAAAGGAAACAGAAGTCTAACTAATGGATAGTCAAGGGGTAGATGAGGGCACACCTGGGTGCTAAGAGTTCCCAAGGGACACAGATATGGGGAACTCCCACAATTCTGCTGATTATACTTCATGGAGGAAGACGAGGTGTTCCGTGAATATTGGAGAAGACCATTCCTTAGCTTGCAGCAGAGGGTATGATAAGAAGCCATTTTGAGATGTGCACATCGCTGTGCTGTGTTCTCCTTCGGCAAAATTAGCCAACAGCAGCCTGAATGGCTGGGATCTCCTTAAAGTTTCAATGCCTGGGGGAAAAGAAATTACCACACACCTACCCATTCTATCCTGCCAGACGAGAGAAAGGACCACATCATTGCAGCTCATAGATGCTTTCTATCCTCTCAGGGAAGGAAAAAGTACTTAGAGACAATTATAAAATCTATAGTCCAGAAGCATATACTCACTAAAAAAAAAAGAGACATAATCATAAAGCTTTATAAGATTTTTTTTCTCCCTGTACCGTATCATTATTTTTAAGACCTAGTAAGACCAAGTAAGATTATCAACAAATTGACATGAAAAGCACAGTTTGAAATAAAAAAGCAAATATCAGAACCAAATGTATCACAAATGTTAAAACATCAGATTAAGAATTTTGAAATTATGGTAAGTATTCCAAATGCTCAAATGAATAAGGTAGTAAAATGAATAATAGTACAGATAGGCTAAACAACATACTTGAAACACAGAAAAGAATTACAAGTTTTGAGAAAACATTGAATTGAACAATGGAAAACATAAAGACTGGTTGAAAACAAATTTGGAAAATTGTGTGACTTCTAAAGAAGGCGTAACAAATAAGTAATGAAAATACAAGTAGGAAACATGAGGAAATAAAAAATAAGTATTTGAAAGAATATTTCTTGAGACTGCACACCAAATTATGACAAGCACAAATCCCCAGGTCCAGGAAACTCAGAGAATGCCAAATAGCAGTAAATGTAAAAGAGGAAAACAAACAATCGCAAACAGTTCTTGACCATACTGCTTAAGACTACTGAAAATCATATGTGAATAATACATTTACCTCACACCCCCAACTCTTCCCATGTCCCCAATGCTCCCTCTCAAATTCAGGGTTTCTTTTTCTTCAATTATTCAATATATATTATTATGCAATATTATATATATATAATTGGATTATATAAATAATTGATGTATATATATACACACACACATTTCCTTGTATAAGTCTGTACACACACACACACACTCACACAACACAAATATATCTCTAGCGGATCCTATTTAGTACACAGGAAAAACATGCCGTCTTTACCCCTCTGTATGCAATGAACCACTGAAGTCAGAGAAAGTTTACATTACACGGAGTGAGAAACAGTGCTACTCAATGGATAGCTGGAAGAAGAGATAAGATAGCCAAAATTCCCAGTAATTGTGAGCAAGAATTGGAAGGCAACTGAGATCCCCAATCAAGAGGAGGTTGGAACATAGCCAATCAATTTTCAGCACCAGGAATCCAAACTAAGCCCTTATGTATGCTAGGAATGTTCTCTGTCACAAAGTTACAGCTCTCCATTTTGACATTCCTTTACATTAACACAAAGTTCTCAAGCAGAATATGTATCATCTTAAATATATAAATATTATATATATAATATATATTAAGTAACATATATATTATATATATTAAAGCCAGGAGGAGTATGCAGGTCTCCTGTTTTGCAATCAAAGAGGTAACATGATTGCTCTAGGGGACATTAATAAAACAGGATCAGCACTATCCATCACAGAGACAGTGTTTTTCAACAGCCATATTGAATGAGGAAATGTTTTCTCTGTTAGTGATCACAGTGAGACTGAGAAAGACTGGATAATCTGATGAGTCAAGGATGAGAGATTTAAGTGGGTCCTTTGAAATCATTAAAGTGAGCACTAAATTTATGAGTATGATAATTAGTAATAACAGCGATAAACGCAGAAGAGACTGGAGGACTTGTGAGGCACTGAAACTCTCATCCTAGCAAGGAGACTGAAGGAGGGCAGATAACTACAAGTTTAAAAGGAAGAAAACAAATAGGCATCACTGTCTCTAATACCAACCGTACAGTTTAAAAACCTGGTCACACTGCTAGTCTCTGAACAATCAATTATTCTTCGACTTTACTCTTGGAGCATCTGGCATTCTTTTCCCCATATGTATCCATTACTTTTACATGATAAAGACACTTATTATATAAAAAAAGACAATAGGTATATTATGTACATCTATTCAGTGGAGTACTATCCCACATATTTAGTGAGGGAAAGAACAAAACATTTATAGAATATTATAGATAGCCTTAGTGTATTCTAAAGAGTAAATGAAATTGCTCAATCACAAGAGCTTTAAATGAACCCAAAAATGTACACAAATTAATAAATTTGCATAACTATATGCATGGGATGTACATAAAGAAGGAAGCATAGGAAAGGAGGCAGAGATGGGGAAGAGACAGAAGAGGGGTGGGAAGAAAAGGAAAGGAGGGAAAAGGTAGAGATAGGAGAAGAGAGAAAGGGCAGAGGAGAAGAGGAGAGGGAAGGGGAGAAGCAATGACTGTAAGAGAGGGGAGAGGAGAAGAGATTTGAGATCGTAATAAAAGTGCAGGGAATCATATGAAAAAAGGGGGAGTTAGTATGACCTGGAGAGGACAGGTCCTCCACAAGGACCTAATATATGTGGGCACAGGGGTCTTTTATGAGGCTGTATTTCCAACAAAGGACAATATATGAATATAACCTAGAAACCCTGCTCAGATGTAGCCCATGGTAGATCAGTATCCAAGTGGGTACCCTAGTAAGGGGAACAGGGATTATTTCTGACATGAACTCAATGGCTGGCTCTTTGACCTCCGCCCCCCACCCAAAGGAGGAGTAGCTTTGCTAGGACACAGAGGAGGACTTTGCAGACAGGCCTGAAGATGCCTGATAAGGCATCAGATGGAAGGGGAGGAGGACCTTCCCTATCAGTGGACTTGGAAAGGGGCAGGGAGGAGATGAGGGAAGGATTGGGAGGGAATGAGGGAAGGGGCTACAGCTGGGATACAAAGTAAATAACCTGTGATTAATATAAAGAAACTATTAAAAAAAGAATTGAAAGACAAAGAAAATGAGTAGCATAGAAGACACAGACCTCACCTGAGAGAAGACACCGAGGAAAAAGAACTAGTCCTGCTAGTTACCTAGTTGTCACCAAAAAGAAATAACAGCAATGGCTTCAAGTACAGCAGAGGAGAGTTATCAATCACCCAAGATTTTCAAATAAGTTATATATTCCTCAGTCTTGAAATTTCCAAGATGCGGTTATCAAAGTGCCAAACAAGTAAATTTTAAATTGTTTAATAGAAGTCATAATTATTTTTTAAATGCTGACAACCATAATTGCTCAAAAGGACCATATGTTTTGAATTTCAAAGATTTGGTTTATTGACATTTTCGTCTGGAGGAAAGCTATATTTAATTGTGTCTCTTTTTTTAAATAGAAAATTTTGAGAGTTTATTTAAAAATAGCACAACAAATGCCTCCTTCAAATTGCAAGGTAAGCTGTCATATTTTAATTGTGGTTCAATTTAAAAGTAATAACATTCAAATTTCTTACTGGAAACATTTATTCTTTTGAATGCACATGAACACAGATTTTAAGTTGATCAAATTCCACATTTTAATATAAAACAATAGATGTTAATCAGCACAGCTACAACAGAGTAGTTTTTATGTGTTCTTCTGATTTGTTTTCCTTTACTTTTTGCCAGAGATTATCTGAAAACAATTGGTGATGTTATTGGTCAAAATATACTCTATCATGTTTTAGATAGCAAATTGAAGTCAAGAATACACTGGATCTAGATTTATTTTCTTTTTATATACAGTTAAAGACCGCTGGCAAAAAAAAAAAAAAAATCACAAAAACCCACAAAACAAAGAAAGCTCTTGTTGAGTAACAGTTTTCCTTAAATTTTTCATTGCCTGGGGCTGTGTGCGCAGTTGATAACAGTAACACAAGAACTGTGGATCCATGTAGTCAGCGAGCAATTTTCAGCCTCGTTATTGTGAGGATTGCACTGGGAACAATCACCAGCATGCAGAAGCCTGAGGTCATGTAGCAATTTACATTACACGCATCTTGTATTATTCAACATATGTTCACTAGCAGGAGAATGGCAAATGCTGTCATCAGCCTGTGTCATCACAGGGACATGGTGTCTAATAATCTGCTGATTGAAACGTGATGCAATAAACCAGACAGAGACAGGGCGCAGTTGAGGAGCTTGGTATAATAAGGTGTCAGTATGGCGTGGCTGCAGGAATACCCCAAACTGAAATGACACCAACATCTGTGCGGTGGGCTTTGCTCCAGATGTCACATTTGTCACTTTGAACTGTGTATCATGTCACTTATGAGTCATACTTAGAAAAAAAAAAAAAAGGAGAACACAGTGAAGAACAAAACCGTTCTGTAAACCTGGCAGTGGAAGTGTGGTTAGTGTGGTTAGGGAAGCTGATCCTTCTCACTATCCACACACTGGGACAGGTGTCTGTCACATCAAGGAATAACTGATGATAGATTTGGAAGGGAAATGAACATGTGGCAGCTCTTCTATGAAAGTATATCATCTGCAACAACAAAAAAGGAATAAATGAGGAGGAGATGCATTGAAGCGATCTTGCTAATATGCAATGACAACCTTGACTTCTGGCAAAGGGAATGGCAGGCAGGTGACTAAAGCAGAGAGTCAGAGGCAGGGAATGGGAGAGGAATTTCAGTCAACTAACTAAATCTGAAGGCTGGCGCCCAGCAAGTTCTTCCCTCCTTTATATCTAGGATAATTGGTACCTGTCTTGTTCTACAGTAACAAAATACCACAGACTGGGTTACTTACAATGAACAGAAAGTCATACCATCACATTTTGTAACTAAGAAGTCTTACAGCAAGGATCTGGCATCTAACACTCTTCTTGTTCATTACCACCATGTGGTAGGAGAGGATGTGTGAGAAAGGGGATGAACAGAGGAGGAAAAAAAGAAAGGCATGATCCTAGTTTCACCATAGGATCATTAAGCCTACTATAGACCTGAGAGTAGAGCCTTCCTAACCAATCACTGTTCAGAAGTACGCACTCTCTTAATTTGACAGTGCCAGTTGAGTTTCAATGAGTTTTGAAGGACACAGACATTTAGAGCACAACCACAGCTACTACCAAGCACCAACCTTTCTCTTTATTCTCCCTCTTTAGTAAAGAAATTCAAACTGTATTTGTCACATGCTTACTGTATGTCTGACACCGTGCAAGGAGACTGGGAACACAAAAGAAGACTTATATAATAATTCTTCCTGTATGGAACTGAGTAATTTTGGAAAGACATGATACATGAAATATTTAAAGAAATATATTAAGATATGATATAATCAAGAGTTAAAGAATGCATTAGAAAAAATAAATGTCATTACAAGTCAGAGACAGTGAAGATCATGAGGCAGACACAAAGGGCATAATAGGGCAAGAAAAGTCCCTCAAGGAGGAAGTACATAGAAACAAAGAAAAATGCACAAGTATATTTGATAAGTGGGGATCTTTATGAAATACAAACACCCTGTATGGGCCTATGGGAGAAACAAGTAACTTGAAACTCTGCTCTATTTGGCTGATGGGAGCTAACCTGAGGCTGAATTATAAGACTATATATTATAGTTAACGTAATCAATACCTCTCTTAATCTGTCTGATGTCAGTATAACAGAATAATCTAGACTTGGTGATTTGTAATGAATAGAAATTTAAGAATTCATAAATCCAGAAGCTGATCACAAAAAGATAACTACTAATGGATGCAAAAGTATATCGCACAGGTAAGAAAGCTGAGGCAAAGAGATTTTTATGAATAGGTTACCATTACTTACATCAAACACTTTTGTTTTATGATAAGGTCTCTTCCCTTAAGTCCAGATAAATATCCCTTAGCACATTAGGAATACAACTGACAAACTGTCATAAAATTAGAATATCATATTAAAATATTACATAATTATGAATACAGCCTCAAATAGGCCCAGGAGGTGTGTAGAAATAGACATGATACCCTTTTATATTGCCCATGTAATATGATATGTGTTTCAATTATAGGTGAGCTTTTGATCATACTCTGTGGTAGGGGAAAACCATCTGACAAACTCTGCAAATAATCAAAAATTGTCACCCTGCCTAATTCTAGACAACAAAATTAATAAAGCCTTGACTCCTCACTTCTACAAATGACTGACTAGGAATAAGATGACTTTATTCATGATTTTTGCAATATTGATTGAACATTTATATGTGATAATGATAGAAGAAAATCATTACATTTTTAATTAGAAATAGTTTATTTTTCTTTACAATGATTTCATATAACTTCATTAATAAGTCATAATGTGAGTCTAGATGAACAAAAAGTTATAACCATTCCTGGAATTGACCCAACAGTTGAGGAGGATGTGCAAGTGGCCTAAAACCTAAAGGGAGATAGAGATGTTCAAAGAGAGATAGAATGTCAGCTACCGGTATAGCTTCGTTTATAGAGACTACCTAAAGAAAAAGGGTGAGAAGGGACACATGAAAAACCCTCTGACACCTCTAAACATAGTTCTCAAGATATTTGAAATATGTTGTACCCAAACAAGAATGGAGCCAACCTCATACCCAACTCACCTCCTAACTAGATGAACTCCACTCTCCACATCTAAGACCTCTGAGTAGAAAAGCATGGAGGCGAATATTAGTCACTGGCTGAACTAACTCAGTTTGACCTTTCTCTGACTCTCCTTTTCTGCTTTGATATATATATTTTACCTCCAGAGTCATTCCCTTCTCCTAATACATTGGATTCCAGAAACAACAGGATTCATCGGTAAGCATTTTTATGGCTAAGATTCAAAACTACCTCAAGCAACAGCGAGCCCCCAGGATAGACCACCTTGTAATGACATTAAAATGCAAATGAAAACCTCCCCCATGATGGTGAGGCTATGCACTTGAGTAGATGTAATCATGTCATTGGAATCAGATTTCTTTCTTCAAGTACAAAAGTAGCAATAAGCAGAATCAGAACTGAGATAATATCAATAAAACCAATTTCCTAACCAATGCTACCTGCTATACCAACTATGCAATCCCAATATCCTCCTTTGTTTCCTTTTTCTAGAAAATGTCAAGGTTACCATTTACCCCACAAAGATGACTCAGTAGGGGTTATTGAACCCCTTTATTTGTTCTTTCCAATAGCCACATTGATTAACATCCATAACTACCTTTATCTGCCCTTCACTGTTACTGTGACTGTATGCAGAGGGCTGAGATTAGCCTGTTGGGACTTACAGACCTAAACCTTTCCCCCTAAACTCTATTAAGAAGCATGGCCCTTCCCAGGGGGGATTTGTTCCAAGAGGTGCATTGGATGACTGAAACCATGGAGAGTACCGATGGAGTGTAACAGCATTGTGATGCTGCAAATCGATCTGATAACACCTGTGTCTACTAAATAACCAGTAGAGAATGGATGTGCTGAACAAGATATGGTTCATGTCTTAAACGGCATTGCCATGGCCTGAGATTTTTAATCAAGGCATTCAAATGAAAATACAGTGTAAAACCTACTAAATCTGGTCTTGCGTGTGTGCGTGCGCGTGTGCGTTTAAGAAAACAGTATTTTTGAAGAGGAAGACAATGCAGCCAGTCCTGATGAGACCTTATAGGCTAGGGTCAGAGGAAAAAGGAGAAGGACCTCACCAATCAGTGGAGTTTGGGAGAGGCATGAGAAGAGATGAGGGAAGAAGTGTGGGATTGGGAGGGGCTGAGAGAGGGGGCAACAGCAGGGATACAAAGTGAATAAACTGTAATTTATAAAATAAATAAGTAAATTAAGAAATAGCTGAAAAAAATAACCCAACTCTAAAAGAAAACAATATTTTCATTTTTAAGGCATTATAATAATTGTTTTTACCTAGTTTTCAAACTGCATCTTATTCTCACGCCGTGCACACAATAGGTTAGTCACAGACTTCTGTTGCCCTCTAACCATCCTGGCTGATTTTCTTGTTCACATGTTTTCATTTGCTGTTCTTTGTGCTTCAAAGCTGTATGGAACACTCTTCTTTTTGTGGAGAGCAAAGGAAGCCTTGAGTGAATGTGTAGTATTGACATGCTTTCAGCCTTATCAAAGACTCCCATGATTCAGACTCATGCAAACAGACAAAGCCTTCCCTGGGTCAGGCTCAAAAGATGGGCAAGGTCTTTACTAGTCTATGTGCAGATGTTGACACTGTGCAAAAACTAGCAACCATAGCTTCCTCACCCCAGATGATTGCAACCTGAGACTGCTCCACTACAGAGATCCCCCACACTGAGACCAACTAATGCTTCCTTCCTGTGCTGGTACATAGAAAACTTGCTGAGGTTTCTGATGGGTACCTAGTTGGTGCCACTCCATCAGAGCAAGCACAGCTCACCCAGTTCCAGATTTTCTGTATGTGTGTCTGTGCCTCTTTCCTTTATTCATGCTTTAATTACCTCAGTCATATATTCCAAGACCAAGCCATGTAGGACACAATGCATTTTACTCAGGTTTCTGACAAACATCATCTACCCAGGTTCCTAAACACACCATCACTATTTCCTTCAGTGGGAATTTGAATCAACTTGTCCTTCATAGACTTACATATTTGAACATTTGATCCTCAGTCAGTGGCATTGTTTGGGAAGGCTTATGTGGCTTATGTGATCTTTTAGAGGTAAAGCCTTACTAGAAGAAGTAAGTCATTGAGTACAGGCTTTGAGAATTTATAGCCTGGCCCTACTTACCATTCTTTCTTTCTGCTTCTTTTATGAAGGTGAAAATATGATCTTCAGCTAGCACCAGCCACCAAATCTGTTGCCATGTTGCTTCTCTGTCATGACAGACTTTTTCTCTAGGACTAGAAGTCAAATAAAAATCCTTTATCCCCACATCTGTTCCCCAGCCTATTTTCATTCTCCCCTACCCCAAACACACAGCTCCCTCCTTCAGAGAGCAGAAGTGGGGAAGAGAGGGAAGGATCTGGAGAAATAGCAGAAATAGGTAAGGGAGCATCTCTGGGACAAAGGAGGCCCCCAGGATTCTATGGGTTGACCCTAGCCGAGATTCATAACAGTGGGGAATATAGAACCTGAAGTTGCCACTCCTGTAGTCAGCCAGTAGAGAGAGGGTGACACTAACTCACCCATAAAACCTTCAACCCAAAATTTGTCCTGCCTATCAGAAAGGTAGGGATAAAGATGGAGCAGAGACTGAGGGAATGACAAACCAATGACTACTTCAACTTGAGACACACCCCACAGAAGAGGGCTGACCACTGTCACTGTTAATGGTACTCTTTTGTGCTTGCAGACAGAAGCCTAGCATAACTGTCTTCTGAAATGCTCCATCCAGCAGCTGATGGAAACAGATACAGAGACCTACAGCCAAACATTAGACAGAGCTCGGTGAGTATTGTAGAAAAGTGGGAGGAAGGATAAAGGGAGCCAGAGAGATCAAGGACACCATAATAAGACTTAAAGAGTAAACTAACCTGGGCCCATGGGTCTCAGAGACTGAACCACCAACCAAAGTGCTTGCATGGACTAGACATATGTAATGTAACACATATGTGTTACACATATGTAACAGATGTATAGCTTGGTCATCATGTGGGTCCCCTAATAATTGAAGTACGGGCTGTCTCTGACTTTACTGTTTGTTTTAGGATCCCTTTCCCTTAGCTGGACTGCCTTGCTGGACTCAGTGAGCAAGGATGCTCTTAGTCCTGCTGTGATCTGAGTTGGCAGGGTGGGTTGGGACCCCTTAGGGAATCCCCTTTCTCTGAGAAGAGGGAGATGGAGCAATGCGGGTAGGAGGTGTGAGAGACAGGCTGAGAGGAAAGAGGAGATGGGTCTGGTACTAGGCCATAAAGTGATTTATCCTTCACTCTTTGTTTGTCTTTACAATCATATTGTTGGCATTCTATTGAACTTTGATAGAACAACATAATTTCCATAACATCAAAGATTTTGTGTTAAAGTTCACTTGATTTAATTGTCTCTGGAAGCTTACTGGTCCATCTTCTAACCTAGGCTTATTCCTCCACACAGTCTAATCTAGGCCTAGAATGTTTTCAGCCTCTGAGACTTTATGCTAAATAAGCTCACCCTTTCTAGTTCTTACTGAACTTTTGGCCAACTTTTGGCTGGCTCAAAATTCCTCTCCAAGTTGACTGATTCAAACTGGCGTCTCTCTTGACATCTGACTGAATTGCTCTGCTCGGCCTCATACTAATTGTGGCAATATGTTCTAACCTTCTGGCTCCTAACCATTCACTGATTCATTCTGTTTTCACCTGTGTCTAACTTTATTTTCTCTTCAACATGTCTCTGTAAAAATGCCATGAACTGAGCTGCCAAAAACTCAACAGTGGAGTTACTTCTTCTCAACTCACTGACTCAACCAAACTGACTCAACAGAATTGACTAGAACTCAGAGATCCCCAGTGTGCCCTGATTTAAAGCATGTACCACAAAATCTGGACCTAAGATTTTCTTTACTTGAACTTGCTCTATAGTAGGCTGGCCTTTAACTCAGAGATCTGTGTGCCTGTCTCCTGGGATTAAAGATATCTGTATTCCAGCCTGATCACGCAGACCAGAAGTTCTTTAGATGTGGCCTCTTGCCAGAGCTGCCATATTCTGTATTAAAATTCCTCTACAATTTTGTTTTACCTTGATCACTAGCTCTTCGATGCCTAAGTTGTATAAGTGGTATTATTCTTAAAAGATAAACAAATTGTTAATATGTTTGAAAAAAATTAAAGATTAATAAACTAGCCTGAATCATCTGTTTTGAATTCTAAATTCTACCTTGCTCCATCCTTCACTGTCCTGACAGAGCTCTGCCATATCAGGCTGATTAAACTTTATATTGGAAAATATTTATCTTTGTCTTAATTGATAAAAAGAGCAGCAAGGATAGATAAAATATTTGTTGAATTTCACAAATCTAAGTTTACTTAATTTCTTTGTAAATTTTTTGTTCTATGTATTTATTTGTTGTCTATTTTTCTATCTATCTATCTATCTATCTATCTATCTATCTATCTATCTATCTATCCGTGTATACGTGTGAGTGTGTGTCTGTGTCTCTGTGTGCCAAATCATGCATGTGGATATCAGAAGACAACTTTCAAGAACTCCTTCTGTCCTTATGTGGTGGATTTTCCAGACATCAAAGTCAAGTAGTCAAACTCAGGGCAAGCACTTTTCCTCATAGAGCTATCTAGTTTGCCCCCTCCCTCCTTTTTCATCTTAAGAACCAACTTAGAATCTGTTTTTGTTTGTTTGTTTTTGTTTTGTTCTGTTTTGTTTCCCCTTTCTGTATTTCAGTACTTGGAAGAACAATGAGTAAGTAGTACAGACTTCATATTCCAGTAACAGTGTTCAGGGAGCAAGACTCTGTTGGCTTTTTGGTCAGGGGATACCTGTGATCACTCTGGCAAAAGTGAGTTACACTGCTGTGGCTGTCCAGATGATTGGTCGGACTCTGGGGACATCCAAAAGACATTTTATAGTACTGGGCATGCCTCCTTATGTCTTAGTGACCACTTGTAAGTGTTTTTTTTTTTTTTTCCACGACAGCAAAAGGATTTTGGTTGTTAAAGATCCAGCTACTAGCCTGGGCTCCAGATTAGAATAAATAATTGTTTGGGTTATTGCTTTAGAAGTGCTCATTTGCCTATTTTTGCTTGTTTTTGTTTTGTTTTGTGCTTCTTTTTGTTTGGACACTGCCTTATGGAATCCAGATTGGTTGTATCACACCAGGTGCAACCAAAGACCTTCAATCTCTATTATTTCGATGTCTCTTGAATAGTTTTATGCTGGCAGTTAGTGTGAGATCACCTATCTTTTTTGCTTGGGGTTTTGAACAGCAATCTGAAATTTGAGTCATTTAGGGTAACTGGCCACTGTGAAATAACATGAGAGTGCTGAAATTCTCAGGAAACATACTTATTTGAAAGTATTTATTTGCTTCATCTTTCTCTCTTTTTGAATTTTTGTTTCTGGAATAGGCAACTAAGTTTCAATATCATTAAATTCTCCTAATCACACCCTGGCTAAGAGATTACGTTCAGCTGTATGTTTTGTTTTGGTTTGGTTTTTGGTTTTTGGTTTTTTTTGGGAGGGGGGTTCTATGCCAGCTTTAATTCATATACTTGGAGTTTTTCATAGTTACCATAGTCTAGAAACAATTTATAATCTGTTTTCCATTTGATTTACATGGTAATTTTCCTTGCTATCAAATAATTTTAAAAGGTTTAAATCTTGGGGCTGTAGAGGGGTGGCTCAGTGGTAAAGAGCACTTGCTACTGTTCCAAAAGTCCTGAGTAGGGGGGTGGAGCCAAGATGGCAACTAGCACGCACAGTTTCTGAGCTGTGGAAGAGCTGAACGCCTAAGTTGGTGAGTGGAAGGACTTTTGAAGCAAGGGAAACTATGGAGAGGCTTTCTAGACAACAGGAAACAGGTGAGAACTTTGGTCTCCGGTCACAGATGGACTTGTTTGGGGAAGGAGAGAAACAATCCTGTGATCTCCGGGCACTCCCCCTTCTCACCTCTCTCCTCCACAGCACAACTGGCTCACTGAGATTCTCAGCTCAGAGCTAACTGCCTGGAGTCAGCAGCAGCTGAGGTGGAGCTCATAGCCCCTTAGCCATAACTGCCAGCTGTACCAGTCTCAGAGTCCCAGACCTGTGCGGCACCATCCTTCCAGGGTCCCAGGTGTGCTAGCCACCATACTGGCCCCGCAGGGTCTTTCAACCACTGACTGAATGGCCCACCCAAACCCTCAGTGATAGATAATACGCTTTGGTATACCCACCAAAGCCCAGCAAACCCGACATACAAACTAGGCAACCAGTCGCTGGGCCTCCCAGCCTTGGAGAGCACAGTGGAAAGCCCCCAGGACTTCCCAGAAGGCATCTGGACGAGCATCCCAGTCTTCAGCTGTAGCTGGACTTTCTAACCTGGCGGCTGCAGCACTGCACTGACAAAGCATGTCAGTCCTCCTGCAGACCAAGCAGGGCCAAACCAGAGAGCAGAGAGCCCGGATACCCTGATCCCTGCCGATGTGATTTGCTTGAGAGTGAGTGTGCCCTTGAGTGTCTACAGATCCAGGGTCCTTCTAAAATAGAAGCCAGGCATAGGATCCCTCTCACCCACATACCCACTGTGGGACACAGAGGGTCACTTGGGACATTGAAGCCCCTGCTCTGCGGGTCCAACTGAGGAGTTAAAGCAGTTAATGCAGGAAATTGCTCAGTGACCATCACCAGCCTCTGCTACATATACAGTGCATGCACAAATAACCACCTAGAAGCCTGCAAGGCAGAGCCCCTCCCACACACTCAAGGGTTCAACATTCTCTATCACTCTGTCCCTTGAAACGCACTTCCACGCACACTTCCACAGACACACATGCATGCACACATGCACACAAGCGTGCATTTGCCCTTCTGTTCCCACATACTTTCCTCCCACAGGTACAGATAGAGCACCAGCACACACACTGATGCCGCAGCTTCTGAAGCTTTGTGAAACTCTCAGATTCCTCTCTCAGCTTACTGAAGAACTCTCCACACACCAGAGAGAGACAGTACCAATCTGAACTGCAGAATCCAGAAACAAACAGGGAAGGTTTCAGATAAGCCAATGTCCAGCGGTAGGCCAAAGAACACATCCAACATAAATCAGTACATCATGACTTCACCAGAAACAACAAAAATTGATGGATACTCCAATTCATCAGAAGCACAGGAAAATGACTTTAAAGCTATGCTTACCCAATTATTTGAGGCTCATAAAGAGGAAACAAACAATTCTTTCAGAGCAATGGCCATGCAAATTCAGACAGTTAAAGATGAAATGAACAAATCTATCAAAGATTTGGCCAGTCGATTGGAGACAAAGAAAGAGGAAATGGGCAAAATTCTTAAAGAAACACAGGCAAATATGGCCAAACAAATAGAGGCACAAGTAGAGATACAATTAGTGGCATATAGAGAGGAAATGAACAACAACAACAAAATAAATAAATAAATACCATCATACAGAGAGAGGAATCCACATTCAAACAGATTAAGGAAATGGTGCAAGGCATGAAAACAGAAGTAGAATCAATAAAGAAAACACAAAATGAGAAAACTCTTGAGCTGGAGAACTTGGAGAAAAGATCAGGAACCACAAAGGTAAGCATCACCAACAGAATACAAGAGATGGAAGAAAGAATCTCTGGAGCTGAAGATACACTCACAAAAAAATTATAATTCTCTCAAAGAGAAAGTAAAATCAGAAAAGTCCAATGCAAAATATCCAAGAAATCAAGGAAACCATGAAAAGATGAAATCTAAGAATAATAGGACTAGAAGAAAAAGAAGATTTAAGGCTCCAAGGTCCAGAAAATATTTTTAAGAAAATCATATAAGAAAATTTTCCCAACTTAAAGAAAGAGATGTCCATAAATATACAAGAGACCTACAGAACACCAAATAGACTAGAACAGAAAAGAAACACATCATGTCACATCATAGTCAAAACACTAAATCTACAGAACAAAGAAAAGATATTAAAAGCAGCAAGGGAAAAAGGCCAAGGAACATATGAAGGCAGACTTATCCGAATCACACCAGACTTCTCACCAGAAACTGTGAAAGCCAGAAGGACCTCGGCAGGTGTCATGCAGACTCTAAGAGACCACAGATGCCAACCCAGACTACTATACCCTGCAAAGCTTTCAATCAACATAGATGGAGAAAACAAAATGTTCCATGACAAAACTAAATTTATGCAATATCTACACAGCAATCCAGACTTACAGACGATACTAGAAGGAAAACTCCAATCCGATGAAAAACTTCACCCAAGAAAACATAGCATACAGATAATATCTCAACAAAAATTAAAAGAAAACAAGCAATGGAACACAGTAAGACCACCAACTCCAATATAAAAGCAACTAGCATTCATTGGTCACTATTATCTATCAATATCACTGGACTCAACTCTCCAATAAAAAGACACAGACTAATAGAATGGGTGTGGAAACAGGATCCAACATTCTGCTGCATCCAAGAAATGCACAACTGCAACAAAGACAAACACTACCTCAGAGTAAAGGGCTGGAAAAATGTCTTTCAAGCAAACGGGCCCAGAAAAGAAGCTGGGGTAGCTATCCTAATATCTAATAAAATAGACTTTCAACCAAAATTAATCAAAAAAGATGTAGAGGGGCACTATATTCTCATCAAAGGAAAAACCCAACAAGAGGACATCACAATTCTGAACATCTATGCCCCAAATACAAGAGCTTTCATAAAGGAAACATTATTAAAACTCAAATCACATATCGATCCCAACAACTTAATAGTGGGAGACTTCAAAACCCCACTTTCACCAAGGGACAGATCATCTACAGAAGCCTAATAAAGAAATAAAGGCACTTACAGATGTCCTAAATCAAATGGACCTAATAGATGTCTATAGAACTTTCTATCCAACCTCGAAAGAGTATACCTTCTTTTCAGCACCTCGTGGAACCCTTTCCAAAATACACCATATAGTTGGTCACAAAGCAAGACTCAACAGATACAAGAGGATTGAAATAATCCCCTGTATTCTATCTGATCACCATGGACTAAAGCTGCACCTCAACAACAATGGAATTAGAAAAAAGCCTACAAGCACATGGAAACTGAACAAATTGCTGCTCGATGACAGCTGTGTTAAGGAAGAAATAAAGAAAGAAATTAAAGACTTCCTAGAATTCAATGAAAATGAAGGTACAACATACCCAAATTTATGGGACACAATGAAAGCAGTGCTCAGAGGAAAACTCATAGCACTAAGTGCCTTTAAGAAGGTATGTGACATCTCATACAAGCAACTTAATGTTCCAAATGAAAGCCCTAGATAAGAAAAGCAAATACACTGAAGAGGAGCAGATGGCTGGAAATAATCAAACTCAGGGCTGAAATCAATCAATTAGAAACAAATAAAACTATTCAAAGAATCAATGCAACCAAGAGATGGTTCTTTGAGAATATCAATGAGAGAGACAAACTTTTAGTCAAACTAACTAAAAGGCATAGAGAAACAATCCAAATCTGCAAAATGAGAAATTAAAACGGGGACATAACTACAGACAGTGAGGAAATCCAAACAATCATTAGGTCACACTACAAAAGCCTATATGCCACAAAATTCAAAAATCTAAAAGAAATGGACAATTTTCTACATAAAGTCCATCTACCAAAATTAAGTCAAGATCAAGTAGAAAAATTGAATATTCCTATATCCCCCAAGGAAATAGAAGCAGTCATCAACAGTCTCCCTTCCAAAAAAAGCCCTGAGCCACATGGATTCAGTACAGAATTCTACCAAACCTTCAAAGAAGTGCTAACTCCAATTCTCTCCAAACTATTCCACAAAATAGAAACAGAGGGAAGATTACCATACTCATTCTATGAAGCCACAGTCACCTTGATACCTAAACAACACAAAGACCCAACAAAAAAGAGAACTTTAGACCTATCTCTTTTATGAACATTGATGCAAAAATATTCAATAAAATCCTTGCAAACCGAATCCAAGAACATGTGAAAGATATCATCCACCATGACCAAGTAGGCTTCATCCAAGGCATGCAGAGGTGGTTCAACATACGGAAACCCATCAATGTAATCCACTACATAAACAAACTGAAGGAGAAAAACCACATGATCATCTCCTTAGATGCCAAAAAAGCATTTGACAAAGTCCAA
This sequence comes from Psammomys obesus, assembly GCF_907164565.1. Lineage (NCBI taxonomy): Eukaryota > Metazoa > Chordata > Mammalia > Rodentia > Muridae > Psammomys > Psammomys obesus. Next base: position 3,480,365 of record NW_026596147.1, read on the forward strand.
CACCCATTCATGTTTAAAGTCTTGGAGAGATCAGGGATACAAGGCACATATCTAAACATAGTAAAGGCAATATACAGCAAGCCTATAGCCAACATCAAACTCAATGGAGAGAAACTTAAATCAATCCCACTGAAATCAGGGACAAGACAAGGCTGCCCACTCTCTCCCTACCTCTTCAACATAGTACTTGAAGTCCTAGCCAGAGCAATAAGACAACTAAAGGAGATCAAGGGGATACAAATCAGAAAGGAAGAGGTCAAAGTGTCACTATTCACAGATGATATGATAGTATATATGAGCGACCCCAAGAATTCAACCAGAGAACTCCTCCAGTTGATAAACACCTTCAGCAAAGTGGCAAGATACAAAATCAACTCAAAAAAAAAAATCAGAAGACCTCCTGTATACCAAAGAAAAAAGGGCCAAGAAAGAAATCAGGGAAACAACACCCTTTACAATAGCCACTATTAACATAAAGTACCTTAGGGTGACTCTAACTAAGCAAGTGAAAAACCTGTTTGAAAAAAACTTTAAGTCTCTGAAGAAAGAAATTGAAGAAGATATCAGAATATGGAAATATGTCCTGTGCTCATGGATTGGTAGGATTACATTGTGAAAATGGACATCCTGCCAAAAGCAATCTACAGATTCAAAGCAATTCTCATCAAAATACCAACTCAGTTCTTTACAGACCTTGAAAGAAAGATTCTCAGCATCATATGGAGAAACAAAAACTCAGAATATCCAAAACAATCCTGTACAACAACAGATCATCGGGAGGTATCTCCATCCCCACTCTCAAGCTGTACTACAGAGAAATAGTAATAAAAACTGCATGGTATTGGTGTAGAAACAGAAAGGAGGATCAATGGAACTGAATAGAAGACCCAGAAATAAACCCACACACCTATGAATACTCGATTTTTGACAAAGAAGCCAAAACCATTCAATGGAAAAAAAGACAGCATCTTCAACAAATGGTGCTGGTCTAACTGGGTGTCTACATGCAGAAAAATGAAAATAGATCCATACCTATCACGCTGCACAAAACTGAAGTCCAACTGGATCAAAGACCTCAACATAAAACCAGATACTCTAAATCTGTTAGAAGAAAAATTGGGGAACAGCCTAGAACTCATTGGCACAGAAGACAACTTCCTGAACAGAACACCAACAGCACAGGCTCTAAGAGCAACAATCAACAAATGGGACATCATGAAACTGAAAATTCAGCTTCTGTAAGGCAAAAGACACTGTCGTCAGAAAAAAAAAAAAAAAACAAAACCACAGCCTAAGACTGGGAAAGGATCTTCAACAACCCTATATCTGACAGAGGGCTGATATCCAGCATATATAAAGAACTAAAGATGTTAAAAAGCAATACATCAAGTAATCCAATTAAAAAAATGGGATACGGAGCTAAACAGAGAATTCTCTGGATAAGAATATAGAATGGCAGAGAAACACTTAAAGAGATGCTCAATATCCTTAACCATCAGAGAGATGCAAATCAAAAGGACCCTGAGATTTTACCTTACACCCATCAAAATGGCTAAAATCAAAAACTCAAATGACAGCACATGCTGGAGAGGTTGTGGAGAAAGGGGAACCCTTCTCCATTGCTGGTGGGAATGTAAACTGTTACAACCACTTTGGAAGTCAGTCTGGTACTTTCTCAGACAATTAGGAATCGTGTTTCCTCAAGATCTAGCGATACCATTCCTAGGCATATATCCAAAATTTTCTCAAGTACACAACAAGGACATTTGTTCAACTATGTTTGTAGCAGCTTTATTTGTAACAGTCAGAATCTTGAAACAACCCAGATGTCCCTCAATAGAGGAATGGATACAGAAATTGTGGTATTTTTACACAATGGAATACTACTCAGCAATCAAAAACGAGGAAATCATCAAATTTGCAGGCAAGTGGCGGGATCTAGAAAACATCATTCTGAGTGATATATCTGAGAAGGAGAAAGACACACATGGCATATACTCACTCATATAGACCTATAAGATATGATAAACATAATGAAATCTATACACCTAAAGAAGATAAACAAGAAAGAGGACCCTAGGTAAGATGATCAATCCTCACTTAGAAAGACAAATGGGATGTGCATTGGACATAGGAGAAAACAAGTAACAGGACAGGAACCTACTGCAGAGGGCCCCTGAAAGACTCTACCTAGCAGTGTATCAAAGCCGATACTAAGACTCATAATCAAACCTTCGGCAGAGTGCAGGGAATCATATGAAAGAAGGGGGAGTTTGTATGACATGGAAAGGATAGGAGCTCCACAAGGACCAAATATATCTGGGCACAGGGGTCTTTTTCTGAGACTGACACTCCACCAAGGACCATGTATGGATATAACCTAGAACCTCTGCTCGGATGAAGTCCTTGGTAGCTCAGTAACCATTTGGTTTCCCATAGTAAGGCGAAGAGGGACTATTTCTGACAGGAACTCAATGGCAGGCTCTTTGACCTCTCCACCCCGCCAAGGGAGGAGCAGTCTTGCTAGGCCACAGAGGAGGACTTTTCAGGCAGTCCTGAAGATACCTGATAAAACAGGATCATATGAAAGGGGAGGAGGTCTTCCCCAATCAGTGAACTTGGAAAGGGGCAGGGAGGAGATGAGGGAGGGAGGGAATGAGGGAGCAAGATAGAGCTGGGATACAGAGTTAATAAAATGTAACTAATAATAAAAAAATAAATAAAAATTTAAAAAAAGACCTGAGTAAAGCTCCTGTACCTACAACTTGGTTTACAACAGTTTTCAGGTTTTTTTGTATGTTTGTTTGTTTGTTTGTTTGTTTGTTTTGTTTTGCATAGGTAAATGGAGGAATAGACAGGCTCTTTGCTCTTTTAATTTTTATTAATTATAGTTTATTTACTTTGTATCCCACCTCCCCTCATAACTTCACCCTCCCTCCCTGTTCTCTACCCATGCTCCTCCCCCAGTCCACTAATAGGGGAGATCTTCCTCTCCCCTTCCTTCTGATTCTAGTCTATCAGCTCTCATCAAGAGTGGCTGCATTGTCCTCCTCTGTGACCTGGTAAGGCAGCATCCCTGTAATTGGGAGGTGTTCAAAGAGCAAGCCAATCAGTTCATGTCAGAGATAGTCCCTGTTCCCTTTACTATGGAACACACTTGAACACTGAACTGCCATGGGTACATCTGTGCGGGGGTTCTAGAATGGTCCTTGGTTGGAGCATCATTCTCAAAAAAGTCCCCTATGCCCAGATTTTTTGGATCTGTTGCTCTCCTTGTGGAGCTCCTGTCCTCTCCAGGTCCCACTTTCTCCCCCTTCTTTCATAAGATTTCCCGCACTCTGCCCAAAGTTTGACTGTAAGTCTAAGCATCTGCTTTGATGCACTGCAGGGTAGAGTCTTTTAGAGGCCCTCTGTGGTAGGATCTTGTCCTGTTCTCTGTTTTCTCCCTCTTCCTATGTCCATTCTCTTTACCTTTCTGAATGAGTATTGAGCATATTTGCCAGTGTCTTCCTTCTTGATTAGTTTCTTTAGGTATATGAATTTTAGTATATTTATTTTTTATATGATGCAAGATAGCCATTTAAAGGGCCTTATAATTGGGATCAGTTTGTCAAAAAAAGACATACAGTGTAAAATACATTATAAACAGGTTTTCATGCCTTTAATAACCAATATTACAAAAGGGAACTGTATTAATGATAGAAAGTAAAGGAAGTTTTCCCTATTTCATATAGTAAAACTTGGGGTAGGAGAAGAAACAAAATTATTTAAAATTTTTATATTTTCCGAGTTGGAACCAGGACTTTACCAAGTCTCATGGATTTAATTATTGTTGCAAGAAACATGTTAGCATAGTTTATTGCCATTTGATCTTATTTATCAAGCATCTCTTTTAATATTTCCAGCTCTGATAGAATTTATTTGTGTCTGTTGGTATCCTTATTATTGCAGTTTGGGCCCGTTTTATGCAGAATGTCTATCAGCGCCTAAGCATGCAGATGCCAACAAGAAAAGAAGCTTTCTTTTCTAAGCCAAAATGATGGAGGCATTGGAGAAACTTCCCAGAGTGTGAAATGGCCTCGTAAGAAACATATTCCATTTCTAGATCAGGAGGATCTTTATTGGCTCTTCTAAGAGGACTGAACAAAAAGATCAAATACTTTGTTGTTGGAGCTCTCTCATATTTGTTACATAAATATATGAAATAAACCAAGGTTCCAGGAGGGGGAAAAGCCAAGGGGTTAAATATACAAAGTCTACCTCTATAGCCAATACATAACTAGTACTCAAAACATATACCCGAAACATTGAAAACTGCAGCCTTCAGGGGGAAAAAAACAAAAAAACAAAAAAACTTCTTTACTAAGATATAAAATTCAAATGAGCATCATTTGGCTTTATTTTACACTAAATGTGAAACATTCAGTATCTGTAATTGGTACATTTGAACATTTGATTCTAAAATAATTGAAGCCGATGTTGCTTCAGGCTAAGTGACCACAAGTTTGTGAAGCCAAAGGGCAGGAGCAGGCAAGTCTGGGGAGGCTAGAAGAGGCCTGGCGAGATGGGGATGAAAAGACATAAAAGAGGAGGTGAGCAGATATCCACATACCAAACTGAGTCTTTGTCACATACAAATGAGTCTACTTTGCTGTTCTCTGGCAGGAACCTCACAGTGGACTTTGTCCTGTGAACTTGATTAACTAGAATATGAGGAAGAACTCCACTGTGACAATTATTAAAGAAGTGCTATAGGCAAAAAGAAGGGAAGCAGGACCAGGGCAAGTGCCGAAAGAGCCCCTACTACAGTTTTTAGTCACTTACTCTCCGATGCTAGACTGAGCAGTTGGGTTACAGTTCGTCTAGTGTCTTGCAACAAAAAGAAAGTTAGCATCAAAGTTCTATATAAGTGTTTTCTTCACTAGTGTAAGTGAAGTTTGACTTTGTCAGTTCAGTAAAATGGCATATATTAACATGCTCAAGATCTTCTTAAAATACACACATACAAATACTGCATACTGATTTTTGGGCATAGGATTTTACTAAAAGGTAGGTGGATTCTCTCAGTGGCATATTGAAAGCCTCATATACTCATTCTAACTAAGACTGTGGACCAAGTTATAAGACATGGGTAAATTTAGGATCTTACATCAGCCAAATTAAATCTGATAAGAGGTAGTTGAGAATAGGGTGCAAATATAAGGGGAAATAAAAGTTGAAACAGGATTTCAGACAAGACCAGAGAAGAAAACAATTGTCTATGAGGAAGGCTCTGATGGACCCCTCAATCCAAGATCACTTAGCAAAATAACGGTTCTGAACATGGTGCAAAGGTTGGCTCTTTTCAGGTCAAGGGGAGATTAACTCTAAACTTCCATATGTCCATGTCCGTGGCCTCAGCATCCCAACAGGCTCACCTTCAGCTGCTTTGTCTCACTGAGCTATTTTGTCCTGCACTTTGCTTATCTCCAAGCCACCTTTAGTATAAGACAACAATTTTTTTTTGTCATTTTCAATGCCACTTTCTTTTATTTTTTTCATTTAGTTATTTACTTTACATATCAATTGTAGTCCTCTCCCACCTCTCCTCCAGGTCTCTCTTCTCTATCTCTCCCTCATCCCCCCATTGCCCCTTCCCTGACCCTCAGCACATCTCATCAGGATTGTGTACTTCCTCTTTCACAGTGTTCTGGCAAAGCAGATCACTAGGGCCAATTTATCAAAAGCATGCAACAGACACCATTTTAGAGACAGCCCCATCCCCTTTCTGGGGTCCCTCATGGAGGCTAACTGTCAGTTGGGTATATATGTGTAGAGGGTCTAGATATAGTCCATGCCTGGTCCTTAGTTGGTGCCTCAGTCTCCACAAGCCCCTCTGAGCCCAGGTTAGTTGGGCCTGTTGGTCTTCTTGTGGGGCTTCTTTCCCCTCCAGGTCTTTCTATTCTCCCCTTCCCCAACTCTTCTGCAAGGCTCTCTATGTTCTGGCCAATGTTTAAGTGTAAGTCTTAGTTTCTGTTTTGATCAGTTGCTGGGCCAAGTCTATCAGAGGATAGCCATGCAACAATTTTAAGCTTCTCGACAGGAAGAATCTGTGTGCCTTAAAGCACTCATGAACGTTTTTATGAGTAATTTATTACCTTGGAAAAAAATTACTACACAAGTAACAACTAAAAAAGAAGAGAGTTAAATATAATTGATAGAATAATATAAATTTTTCATATCAATTAGGACATTATTTCTACACAAAATAAGCATTTGTGGCATAATGAAAAACATATCTAGCCTTTGTCCTCCTGGCACAGAGCAACAAAACTGTCAGAATTTCCTGGATAGTAGTGAGAATTAAAGATCTGCAGTTAGCCTATCTGCTTTCCTGGCCTGAGTAGCTTATGGATTCCCAGGGAATGCCTGTTGGGATGTGGGCTAGGATAAAGTAAGGAGTTAGAGGAGCTAAGTTGGATAGAGAGATCTGTGTGATAGACTAGAGATGGGAGCAGAGAGGAAGAGGGGGCTACAGGAGGTGGGGTGTGAATTAACTTTTTCTTTTATCATTATTATTTTTTACATTTTTAAATTTTATTTATAATTCATTGCAATTTAGTCACTTCGTATCCCTGCTGTAGCCCCCTCCTTTGTCTCCTACCAGTTCCACCCTCCTTCCCTCTTCTCCACCTATGACCCTTCCCTGATATATCCACTGATAGGGGAGGTTCTCCTCCCCTTCTATCTGACCCTAGCCTATCAGGGTGGCTGCATTGTCTTCCTCTGTGGCCTGGCAAGGCTGCACCTACCAGGGGAAGGTGATCAAAGAGCCTGCCACTGAGTTCATGTCAAAGACAATACCTACTCCTTTTACTAGGGAACACACTTGGAGACTGAGATGCCTATGGGCTATATCTGAGCAGGGATATAAGGTCCTCTCCATGCATGGTCCTTGGTTGGAACATTGGTCTCAACAGGACCCCCTGGACCCAGATTTTTTGGCTTTTTTGTCTCCTTGTGGAGCTCTTGTCCCCTCTAGGTCTATTTCCCCCATCTTCCATAGATTCCTTGCACTCTGAACAAAGTTTGGCTATGAGTCTCAGCTTCTACTTTGATACAGTGATCAGTAGAGAGTTTTAGAAGCCCAGCCTTTTCCCTAAGGTCCTCCTTCTTGTTTAGCATCTTTAGCAGTACAGATTTTAGTATGTTTATCCTATATTATATGCCTAATATCTGCTTATAAGTGAGTATATACCATGTGTGTCTTTCTGCATATGGGATACCACACTCAGGAAAAAAAAATAAAACTAGATTCTTGAGCAAAATAAATAAATAAATAATCACAAGTTATTCCTCTGAGAAATTTGCCTGAGAGTGTCATAATAGTAACTTGGCAAATTTTGCTTAATAAAAGAATTGGTTATTTATGGAAATGATTCTTTATTCAAAACCAAACAAGATATTTCCTATGTGCATTTAAAATATTTTTTCATAGTCAGGAAAACATATCAGAGTTAAAGTGTTTTTAGGTTCTATAACTTTTTTTCTGGTTAATGAGGACATGAACTCAGTGGCTAGCTCTTGACCGCCTTCACCTGATGGGGGAGCAGCTTTTCCAGGCCACAGAGGAGGGCAAAGCAGCCAGTTCTGATGAGACCTGATAGGCAAGGGACAGATTGAAGGGGAGGAGGACCCCCCCAATCATTGGACTTTGGGAGGGGCATGAGAGGAGATGAGGAAAGGAGAGTGGGATTAGGAGGGCTGAGAGAGGGGGGCTATAGCTGGGATACAAAGTGAATAAACTAATTAATATAGAAAATAAAAATTTAATTAAAAAATAAGGATATTAGGCTACCCAAGCTCTTAGAATTGGATAAGTTAAGTGAATGAAAACATAAAATTGATGAAATATTAACTATTTCTAGCAATGAGCTGAACAAAACCGAGTACATTTATTTTATTAACTACTTTGAAGTTGCTTCTCTTGGATGTGTTTACTTAAAACACTATAAATATAGGCAGAACAAAAGTTTGCAGTCCTTTGCTTTGGCTTAATCTTTTTAAGCTGTTCTAGCAGTGTGGTGTCAAAGTTGGGATTTGGGGGACAATCTTCATGGAAGTGTAAAGTACATCTTCCACGCAGGGATCAACAGCTTTGCACCTGCATTTAACTTTCTAAAGCTTTGTAGTCGCTCTCCATCTATAATGAATACAACAAGCTATCACTCTGGAGAGCAACAGCATGAAGAATACTAGCAAATAAAGCTCACTGTGAAATTTGAATTTCAAAGTGCACAAGAATTTTAAAGAAGAATTTATTTAATTTTATTTCCATGCTTCCAAGAAGCATGGTTGTTTTCTTTTAGATCTGTTCTGCCTATTTGTTTATGTAACAATATTGTCTGTGTTTACATGAGGTCAATGAAAAATTCCGTATTTGAGAACTGAAATAAATTGGAAGCCCTTTGTATTTCAGCTGTTTGCTGAGAGTTGTTTTTCTGTGGCTTGATGATATAGTATGCCAGAAGTGTTGGGCTAAATTGTCATAAACATTTTGCTTTATATACCTAATCACCTCACTTCTGGTCTTTTCTTCAATGCTATAATTTTCTGACTCTCTGTAAACATATAACTCACAATAAAGCATAGAGACATAAATCAAGATTTTAAAATAAGACAGGAGAGGCCAGGGGCATATTCATCTCACATAAGGCACAGGGATCTAGCAGAAAGCACATGAGAATTGACTGAAACTTAGTTCCCACATGTATTTGCTGCAATGAGACTCACAAGTAAGTCTTTCTGCCATTCTTTATTTTCCTCTTCAGTCAACATGTGGATGAAAATTCATTAACTGCGTGATTACTCTATGATCTAATGTAGTTGTGATATACTAGCTAGTATTATGAAATGTTTGGTTTCCTATTTACCACATCATATGAAATAGATTTTATTAGTAGCCCCATTTTACAAATAAGGAAGTTGACAAAAAAGCAACCTTAAGATATTCATCAATATACTCATGAAGAGAATAAAGATCTTAAACATGGGCAGTGAGAATCAATGCCCATTCTAGCTACTGACATGATTGTCTTCAACAATCTTTGTAAATACACCTGTTCCAAATCAATAGCAAATTCTTGTTTTACTTAGTTTTTACTCTAGGGAAAAAAAATACAGTTTTTTGTTGCCACAACTAGTCCTATTGCTTTGATGCTACTACCCAGACACTCTTGAAGCTGAAAATAAAATCTATATTATTAGCCAGCAGCTACGCAAGAACTTGACCAAATCATGCAGCCCAACCCTTACAGCCTCTTTGTCTTTTATACACAAAACAAACATCCAAGTTGTGACACTTCAGAAGGAGAACCACAGAAGCCAAATGGCAAGGTTAATACATCTAGGGACATTCCTAAAACTATGGACTAGGTCTTTGATGGATTAGGTTTTTGTCTTATTTTGACAGGTATTGTGGTCTACATGCTGGGTTTTAATGGCAGAAAGGGGTCTCTAACATGATGTCAGTTGTGCTAATGTTTGAAGGCTTGTTACATTCTCCACTGGTTCTATGGGCATGAGTCAAGCTGTGAATCTTGGGCTGGGGTTATATCATCCTCTTAGCGCTAACAATTTAATAGAATTTACTCTCTGTTTTACACACTTAAGTAGGCAGTTGAACAAACAGGGTCCCAGAATGAAGGCTAGGTGAAAAACAGTAATAGCCCAACAATGGTCATCAGTAGAGGACTTATCCAGGGAGATCAGGGGAACAAGGTTTAGTACCAGTTGTCAGATTCCTGGTGTCTCTTTTCTCTCTTCTTAAGGTTAATTCTCAGTGCCGCTAAACTTTCTCTAATTTACCCGTGCGTGGCTGGCATATAAGCAACACGTTTTTCCCAGTGCCACACAAAGAACTTCTAGTTTCATGAAGAGGTCTAGCCCTCTGTAATTCTGAGGAATCTCTGCTAAGGAGTCTACCTGAGCTTCCAGAAAGAAAAAGAAATTTCCAGATATCTATGGTTTATGTCTCCTTGAGCACTAAGTTCCTTAAAGATTTTACCCCCACAATTAGGACTGAAGTTTCAACTGCAGTGGAGCCCACAATAGTTGGCCCCACCAAAGGAGGTATCAGAATAGGAATGGTTCTCCATACACAGGGAAGCCTAGAATCTAGAGTTAGATGGCCTTATCTTTTTCACCATTATGGATGAACACCTGTATTATGACATACATGAGTATTCAAAGGATTGGGGTCTCCTCCAGCACAAACAATTCAAAATATGTACTCTTGGTTAAATTGTTAGTACAGACAAGGAGGTCAGTCTCTGAGGCCTGAAAATACACCGGACCACCATTCCTAGAGCTAACCTGTTGTGTATGGTTATAGAAATCTGCATAGGGGAACTATTGATAAGTGTAGCTGGATTTCTATGGGCCCACCAGCTATATAAAGGCTCTTATAAATTTTAAAAGCTTAGGCCTTAACTTGGGCTACATCATCTAACCTGGCTAATCTAATGTAGTCTCACCATGATCCAATCTATCTCACTGTCTGTGTTCAGGTCCACCCAACTTTACATGCCCTGACCGCTAGCTGAACCCTTTCTTCTCTTATGTTTCCCATCATCCCTTTCTCTCTACCAGGATATCCTGCATTCCACTTCTTTCGCAGGCATTGGCTGACAGATTCTTATTAAAGCCAATCATAGAATACCTTCCTTCGGGAGGTGAGAAAAGAGAAAGGCATAACTTCACACAGTCTATCCCGACAGAGGAGGTATCAGTGGCATTAAGCATCCCCTTTGGAGGTCCCCCAGGGTGTGGTTGAGTTGGTCCCATTTTTCAGTCAGAATTGGAAGTAGAGCTTATTATTTGATTAATTCCAATAACAACATAATATGGCAATGATGGGATTTTCGTATGAGGCAACGACAAAGTAGGACAATGCTAGTCATAAGAACTATGTCAGTCTTATCTTTAGCGTGTCATAGGACCTGGTGATGATCCCATCCAGTGTTGTCCTTTGTAGCCCCTTTTCAGCTGGGTGTTGTGGATCCAGAACGAGACACTGACAACCTTCACTACCGTAGAAGTGGTGAGGACTCCAGGGTATGGGCCTTTCCACCTTGACCCCAGGTTCCAGGTCAAGATATGCTTTACCCAAACGGGACTTTTTAAAAATCATTTTATTAAAATTTTAATATAATTACTTTTCACAATGTTTCAGCAGATATTTCACATTATTGAGATATGTGACAAGATGCCCTATGATATATAGAATGTTAAAGCTTTAAAAAGTATAAACAGATTATATCAGCAGAGTCTTGTCATAGTTCAGACATAGTATCTCAAACTATAGTAACGTGGCATTTGAGAACTCAGCAGAAAAGTAAAGGCCACAACTATCTGCTCTACCATGACCTTCACATGATAGCTGTCCTGTCTACACTAAGGACAGAAATGTCACAGGACACCAAGAAGAACCTACTCATGTCATCTCGGTTTATTACCATTAAATCACACCCTTTATCCTCCAATTATACTTCTCTATGTCTGACATAAAAGCCTATAGTTTTGCTGGGAATTCCAATCTTTAATTCTGGAAGTTCCTATGTCATTTAAAACTTATATTGAAGTAGCACACTGCCTACTTGGTGATCTATATTTTGTAATAGGAATGTCAGTCATGTAAAGGGTGAGGAAAAGAGGGTTTGCTTCTCCCTGACAGGCTCAATATTTAGACAAAAAAATTTTTTTTGATTTGAGTTAAATTACTTTCTTACCGTATTGTTTACCACAATTCAAGTTTTTCATTAAGGATACAATTTGTGAAATTGTTAGGCAACATTTATGTGAAAATGTTTTGTCATTTATAAATTGAATTTTGAAATGCTTTTTGATTTTTTTCCAGAAAGAAAATCATCAGACAAATTTGATTTCATAAAGATAAATAGCATATTTGCTATACAGTCCATTTTTATACATGTACCTTTTTCATGGTATAATTGAATCTGTGTGGTACAGGTGTATTATGATAGCATTAAATGCTGCAAAACTGTTTAAATTGCTGAAGTAATGCATATTTATTTACAGTCCTATCTATTGAGTCACAGACCTTTTAAAATAGTTATTTATTTGTTTATTTTCAGTCACCGAGTTTGGGAACTGTACTCTTTGTGCAATGGGCCAGGATATAAAGCACCTTGGAGAGAACCAGAAAAAGAAAATATTACTCCTTATAAAATGCAAATACCCCTGTGGCCTCTCAGGTATACAAGACACATTTGTTATGGCTTTGTATTTCCCAAGGGTGGGTGGACTGTGGAAATAGCAGAGGAGAGCTGAAAATGCCTGGGGGGCCACAAATGGATGGCTATTTAATTGTTTGTAGTAGCTCTGAAAAGTGGCTGCTTTCTCATTTTACAGAAAAGGACAGACTCTGAAGAAGGCTAGCTCCCTTGGCAAAAGACTTCTCATTTCATTTACTCCTTTCCTCTGTTGAATACTGAAAATAAATAGGATACCAAAGATGAGAATGGAGTTTCTGTATGTCTTCTCCCGCTGTGGGAATGAAACCGATATTAAACTCTGTGCAATGTAAATGTGGGCCTTCCAGTTTCTTAGGAAAACTGTGACTTTCTTATTGCTGTTGGAAATAATAAGGAAGATTATTCATCAAATGCTTACAGTGTGTCAGACCCCGTTTCCTGCATGTTATATATAAAATCTTGCTTAACTTTTACAATCAACCTGTAAGACAAGGTCCTTTTACAAGAATCAGGGAGCTAACATTCTGGGCATCAAATATTTCAGCTATTAAGGCAGAGTTCAAGTACCCAATTTGGATTGGCCTGACTCTAATCCCCATGCTGTGTAAGATTGCCACCAACATTGTTTCTTCAAAAATCTGCGGCACTGAATTTTATGTCAACGATTTTTATGTCTGTCAAGGTTATAGCATGCTTCACAGATAAGATCTAACATTCTTCAGGTTAAAATGTCTCATAAACATACAAGACTGAAAAACAGATTAGCCAGCTTTTGTGTAAAGAGTAGCAGGCCATGGAAGCAGTATAATTTAACTTTGCCAGAAGCCTCCATGCTTTGAAAATGTACCATGTGAATTTGTGAACCTAACATTCTCTTTAGGAGAATTTAGGCACAAATTTACAGCAGACAGACACCAAAGAGCATATTCCTAAATTATTTCTCCTGATTATACAACTTTTTTAAATTTTGATACTCTTTTACAGCATTTTACATGTTTTCTTATGTATTAATTTGTTCTATTTAAAATATACTGTTAAATACGAGGATGGTGTGGCCTCTATATAAACTAACCTATTATGCTTAATTAATTTTATCTCAAACTTTCTAAGGAGAAGCTAGCATACCCATCAGATTTCTCTAAAATTCAGACAGGTGACTGACTGATAATTTCTCATTCCTATATTTCATTAGCAAATCTGTTTCGTAAGATACTGCACACTGATCAAATGAAGTGAGGATGTTATAGTAAACAGTCTTCTCAACAAATGAACAGCAATGGAATCCTCTCTTTAGCTAACACACTAATTTACATGTCATTCACTGAGACCATTCATTAGATGAAGACTGGCAGCAACCACTTGAAGCACTGCCTTCCATGATACTCAAATAAGTAGGAACTCATTTTTGAGGTTAGACGATATAAAGAAGTCTGCCTTCGGAAGTTATCCAAAGAGGCCATAATGGATTACTTGGTTTGCTGTTTTTCAGCTTCTTTAGTTCTTTATATATACTGGATATGAGTCCTCTGTCAGATAAAGGGTTGGTGAAGATTCTTTCCCAATCTGTAGGCAGTCGCTTTGTTTTGATGACAGTGTCCTTTGCTTTACAGAAGCTTTTCAGTTTCATGAGGTCCCATTTATTGATTGTTGCTCTTAAATCCTGTGCCACTTTTTCTTCTAACCGATTTAATGTGTCTGGTTTTATGTTGAGGTCTTTGATCTACTTGGACTTCAGTTTTGTGCAGGATGATAAGTGTCGATCTATTTGCATTTTTCTACATGTAGACATCCAGTTGGACCAGCACCATTTGTTGAAGATGCTATCTTTTTTCCATTGTATGGTTTTGGCATCTTTGTCAAAGATTAGGTGTCCATAAGTGTGTGAGTTTATTTCTGGGTCTTCTGTTCGGTTCCATTGATCCACCATTCTGTCTGTATGCCAGTACCATGAAGTTTTTATTACTGTTGCTCTATAGTACAGCTTAAGATCAGAGGTGAAGATACCTCCAGAAGATCTATATTAAGTAAATTTTAATAATCTTCACATTTCTTCAGGTTGCATGACCTAATGCTGTTCAATAAAGGTTGCTGACTAAGAGATCTACCTCAAGTAATCATTAACAAAGCTGTTAATTACAGGACTATATGCAATTATTAACTGCAAGGAGAATATGCAAAAAAATTCATATGAACAATTATATTCAAAGGTACTTTTTGTTTACATATCTAGGTTCTAGAAGTTTGATCTATTATTTGAGGAGCTTATCTTATATTTTAACAGGAAAAGTTGTTGGCAAATATTCATGCTAAAATCATTTCCTTCCAAAATGTTATTGCCAACAGCAAGCTATAAACTTGTTCAGAGTAACAAATAGAAAGATACAGGAAGCTTGAAGTGAATTGTACCTCTGACTTGCTCATATATTTTCCCCTTTTCCAGGGTGTAAGTTATCAAGTTGAAACACATCGTTAAAGAACTGAATTTAGAAAAAAATTGCCTCTATTCAGTTTGAGATTACAGACAATTATTCCAGCTGGTCAAGACATCATCAATACTCAAAGCACCATTTTCACCTATAAAAAAGCAACCAGGTAGGTCCTTGTAGGCACTCTCTACACAATCAACAACTCATTATAATATCAAGCATCACAAAGTATGATCAAAAGCAGATGTTATCTGCAATGGGAACTGTGAGCATCTTGACAAAACAATCAAAGGGAAGAAAATAACTCATTAAACTTGAGATGATTAACAGTGTTTGTTTATTTATGTACATTTAGCTGTTTGGTGTTAATTTTGAAGTGTTTGTTTCTACTTTGGATTTTTTATTTAGTTTTTTGGTGCTTTCTCATTGAATTTTGCAAAGCTTTTGAGGGAGGTAGAATGTTTATGAGTTCAGAAATTGAAACAATAAAAATTACTCTTAGGATTTCTGCCTAGACTGCTACAAAATGATTAAAGTGCTTGCTTCTGTTTTAGGTATTTCTCTTTTACTCAACACATAGCCCTCTATTTCGTTGCCTGGGGACTTTGGTTGGGTTTAGAGTTCTCATTACCTGTTTCCTTGATGACAAACAGGATATAAACACACATAACCTTTCTTAGTTTGAAAATGAGAAAATGTAATAATATGTTTTACATCTTTATTTAGAAATCAATAAACTTGAAAATGTTTCATGCTGTCTTTTTTTGTAATGTGAGATTTCTTCTCTTATGAAGTTAATGAAAAACAGAAAGAAAAAGATAAAAAAATCATTAATTTTTAGAAAATTGAAAGTACTCCATGTGTGCCTGCTTTGTAGTTGATATATAGAAGCACCTGTAATTTATTATTCATTATATATCTTGTAAAATCAGATGTAAGATTTATTTGTCTGACTTAAAGAGCAGAAAATTAACTATGAGGTGTGAATACAATACTGTAACAATTCAAATTTTTTTGTCTTTTTTGTTCTGTAGTTATCTCTGTTTTGTCTAGTGTAGAGTGCCAATTCATAAGTCTTCTGGGCAAAAGTGGGTATTAAAAGAAAATCCTCAAATTCATCCCACAAAAGAACAGTGTGTGTTTGTCAGCTCTGTGTTGGGTGATAGGCTGCCTGAGATAAGCAACTTAAAAGGAAAGATGTTTGATTAGGCTTATGATATCAAAAATTTCAGCCCAAGATTACTTGGTGCCTTTGGGGTTTGACTGTGCATCACAGGCATGGTAGCAGCATGTGGGGAGGTATTCATCGATGGTGGCCAGAAAACAGTCGAGTAGATTTAGGGTTTGGGGTCATGTTTTGATGACTGTGTCCTTTGCTTTACAGAAGCTTTTCAGTTTCATGAGGTCCCATTTATTGATTGTTGCTCTTAGAGCCTGTGCTGTTGGTGTTTTGTTCAGGAAGTTTTCTCCTGTACCAATGAGTTCTAGGGTATTCCCCACTTTCTTTTTCTAGCCAATTTAATGTGTCTGGTTTTATGATGAGGTCTTTGATCCACTTGGACTTCAGTTTTGTGCAGGGTGATAAGTATGGATCTATTTGCATTTTTCTACATGTACACATCCAGTTGAACCAGCACCATTTGTTGAAGATGCTATCTTTTTTCCATTGTATGGTTTTGGCATCTTTGTCAAAGATCAGTTGTCCATAAGTGTGTGGGTTTATTTCTGGGTCCTCTGTTTGGTTCCATTCATCCACCATTCTGTTTCTATGCCAGTACCATGCAGTTTTTAAAACTGTTGCTCTATAGTACAACTTAATATCAGGGATCGAGATACCTCCAGAAGATCTTTTATTGTAGAGGATTGTTTTCGCAATTCTGAGTTTCTTGTTATTCCATATGAAGTTGAGAATTTTTCTTTCCTTTCCAGGTCTGTAAAGAATTGTGTTGGTAATTTAATGGGAATTGCATTGAATCTGTAGATTGCTTTTGGTAAGATGGCCATTTTTACTATGTTAATCCTGCCAAGCCATGAGCATGGGAGATCTTTCCATCTTCTGATATCTTCTTCTAATTCTTTCTTCAGAGACTTGAAATTTTTTTCATACAAGTCTTTGACTTCCTTGGTTAGGGTTACTCCAAGGTACTTTATGTCATTTGTGGCTATTGTGAAGGGTGTTTTTTCCCTAATTTCTTTCTCAGCCCTTTTGCCTTTTGTACACAGGAGGGCTACTGATGTTTTTGAGGTAATTTTGTATCCAGCCACTATGCTGAAGATGTTTATCAGCTGTAGGAGTTCCCTGGTAGAGTTTTTGGGGTCACTCATGTATACTATCATATCATCTGCAAATAGTGATAATTTGACTTCTTCCTTTCCAATTTGTATCTGCTTGAGATCCTTCAACTGTCTTATTGCTCTAGCAAGGACTTCCAGAACTATGTTGAAGAGATATGGAGAGAGTGGGCAGCCTTGTCTTGTCCCTTGGTTGGGGTATCATTTTCTTCAGGGCCTCCAGGGCTCAGTTTTTACGGCTCTGTTGTTTTCCTTTTAGAGCTCCTGTGCCATCCAGGTCTTTCTATCTCATCCTTATTTTATAAGATTCCCTATACTCTGTGCCCAAAGTTTGGCTATGAGTCTCAGCCTCTGCTTTGATACCTCAATCAGTAAAGTCTTTCGGAGACTGTCTGTAGTAGGCTCCTGTCCTGTTTCCTGTTTCTCCTGTTTCTGATGTCTATCCTATTTGTCCTTCTGAATTGAGCATTGAGGATTGAGCATTGAGCATTGAGGATTGAGCATCTTCCCTAGTGTCTTCATTGTTGTTTAGCTTCTTTAGGATAGTAGATTTTAGATAATCGTCATCCTGCACAAAACTAAAGTCTAAGTGGATCAAAGACCTCAACATAAAACAAGACACACTAAATCTTTTAGAAGAAAATTGGGGAAGAGCCTTGACCGTATTGGCACAGGAGACACCTTCCTGAACAGAACACCATCATCACAGGCTCTAAGATCAACAATTTATAGATGTAACCCCATGAGACTAAACAGCTTCTGTAAAGCAAAGGACACTGTCATCAGGACAAAATGACAGCCTACAGACTGGGAAAGGAATTTCACCAAACCCCTGTCTGACAGGTGGCTAATGTCCAGAATATATAAAGAACTGAAGAAATTAAACACCAACAAAACAAGTAATCCAATTAAAAAATGGGGCACAGAGATAAAAAGAATTCTCTATAGAGGAAAATCAAATGGCAGAGAAACACTTAAAGAAATGTTCAATATCCTTATTAATCAGGGAGATGTAAATCAAAACGACCCTGAGATTTCACCTTACACCCATCAGATTGGCTAAGATCAAAAATTCAGGTGCCAACACATGCTGGAGAGGCTGTAGAGAAAGGGGAACCCTCATCCATTTCTGGTGGGAGTGTACACTTGTACAACCACTTTGGAAATCAATCTGGCGCTTTTTCAGAAAATTAGAATTAGTTCTACCTCAAGATCCAGTTATACCACTCCTGGGCATATTTCCAAAATATGCTCAAGTATACAACAAGGGCATTTGTTCAACCATGTTTATAGTAGCCTTATTTGTAATAGCTAGAAACTGGAAACAAACTAGATGCCCCTCTATGAAGGAATGGATACAGAAATTGTGGTATGTCTATGCAATGGAATACTACTCAGCTCTTAAAAACAAGGAAATCATGAAATTTGAGGGCAAATGATGAACGGTACAAATTTGAGGGAACTGGAAAAGATCATATTGAGTAAGGTAACCCAGAAGCAGAAAAAGACACACATGGTATATACTCACTCATAAGTGGATATTATCCACATAATATAGTATGATATGTTTAATGTGTTCTTTTATTTGGTGTGAGAGTATTTTATTGAGTACGTTTGCATCAGTGTTCGTAAGGCCTGAAGTTTTCTTTCTTTCTTGGGTCTTTGTGCAGTTTAGGTATCAAGGGGACCGTGGCCTCCTGGAATGAGGTTGGTAATGTTTTATAAATCATCCATTTTCGAATGACATGGTTTGGGGCAGGTAGACATCATGGAGAGTCATGATAAAAATACTTTTGTGTTCCTTTCTCACATATCCACTCTTTTGTCTAGTAAACATTTCCTGTAGCTTATGACTGTGGCTTTATATAAAATTTTAGTCAGTTGGATAATTTTATTTATCAGTGGAAATTCTTATGTTACTCTTCAGTTATGTGAGGAAAGGCCACCTCTTCTTTATCATCACAACCGAGAGAGAATTTGTTGAAGATTACGTGAGGTGAGGCTCCTGGCAATTGGGATGAGATTTCTCCTGCTCAGTGGTTTTAGGGAGGAAGACATAGGTAGATCCCTTTGGCTCCCTAATATCTAGCTGCACCTTCTCAGTCTCAAACTAGTCACAAAGCTCCTGTGGAAGGAATGGTCCCTAAAATTGACCTCTGGTCTTCACATGCACTAAAATTTATAGGAATGCGTGTGAACATGTGAGTACAAATTTGCACCCTGGCACACATACGTAGGGATTTATACACAGAGAAGAGCCAATGTTAACTATTCTTTTCTTCAGTGATCAGGTAAACTGTGACTTACCTAATGGAAAAATTGAATGTTGGAGGAAGGGTATGCTCAGAGAAGTGAGTCTGAACTCTATTTGATATGTTGGCTCTGAGTTACTTGTGGTGGTTTGAATGATATGCTCTTCTCCCCCTGTGCACATCATATTCTTGGGCATTTGAATATTTGATTGCTAGCTGGTGGCAGTTAGAAAAGTATGTTATTAGGGATGGGTAGACTTTGACATTTTAATAGACAGGTCATTTTGAACTCATGTTCTCTGCCTCCTTTTTAGAGCTCAGATATGAGCTCTAAGCTCATCTGCTATGCCTGCCTGCTTCCATGCTTCCTTGTCATGATAGTTATAGACTCTGATCCCCCTGGAACCATCAGACCAAAAATAAAACCTTCTTTTTTTTCTGCAAGTTGCTTTGGCCATGGTATATTATCATAGCAATAGAAAAGAAACTAATAAAACATCTATGGAGTGTTCTGGTAAAATGTCCATTTGGAAGCCCATAGGAAAACTATGACGAGCAGAAATCATAATCAAATACATGATTGCAAAGGCATAAAAATGGATGAAATTGAGGCATAAGATGAAAAATCAACAAACGTAAGAATTCTAAGATTCTCATTAGAATCATTAGATTAATGATGGAGAATCAAAATAGTAAAGTATCATGTTTCTGTGAGTGGATTTGGAGAATAACTAACAGTGAGGACATAATATGCATAATACACAGGAGGGACAATTTCTCTAAATATCACCGTCAGTGTAGAACTTCTCAAGAGTTAAATGAGTGTATTAATGATTATCCTGATGTGTCCAAAATGAAGTCCCTCACCTACTCCACCTTAGACTAGAGTAATGTAGACTTGGTGATTTCTCTGTGATATTCAGTAAGACACAAGATTCTTTATATTCATAAAAATGTGCGAGGTGAGTATGATTCCTATTTTTCATTATTCAATGCATGATTTAATTTTCAGAAAATTTATATTCAGTTAGTGGATGTATCTAAAATGACTGGGCCTCGGAGATGATGTAGCAGTGTTCTAGAATATTACACGCAAAGCCTTATTGTCTTTAGGATTAGGTAGATTATACACGTAAGGTCCAATTTAGATTTGTGATTTGTATGGAGCATGAGTATTTTCATGAATGTTTTATCAAAATCAACAAGCATTTTGAACTCATTTGCTTCTCTTTTTCCCAACTTTCCACCCCACTTTGGTGGTTGCTCTGACATTATACTACATAAGGTTTTGACAGCATGAGTTATTAAATTCACCAAATGACAAATACGTGTAAAATATTACATGTGTCTTGTTTCTGAAATAAGTACAGTGGCCACTGTCCAACTGGAAGTGAGATACTGATGACAAGAAAGAACATGTGTAGGCTGATTAGATTACTTCTCTACCTAATAGGCAAAGTGTGTAATCTTCATGGCTCTTATGTTCAACTTTTCATGGTGGTGAGCAATTCTTATAAAAGGTAGGTCTGTTGTTCAGCATTTTTCCTATTTGAAACACAGACCTTAAGAAGTTTTAAAAAAAATCCTTAAATAAAATATTTATATATCTCTAAGGGGTTTATTATGCTAATTCCATGCATGCATTCATTGTGTGACAATCAGCTTAGGATAAGAAATTTTTTGTTTATTCTAATATCAACTTTATGAGTCCACAATTTCATATTTTCCAGTTGTTTCGAAAAACAGATTTTCTCACATCTATAGTTTCTCTTTTTTGCTAAAGAAGAACTGAGAGAAACTCTTCCACTCTATTTCTGTTTGGTTTGGTTTGGTTTTTTGTTCATCCTTGCTTTTTCTAGGTGGTATTGGCTATTCTACAAAACTTTCTTATCAGCTTTCACAAATGAGCATGGATACATAGTTTTTGTATTGATGTGTCTGGTTTATTTTACTTATCAAAAAATTCTCCAGTGTGTGTGTGTGTGTGTGTGTGTGTGTGATGCTGTAAATTATCCAAGTGGGTTCCCTAGTAAGGGGAACAGGGACTGTCTTTGACATAACTCAGTGGCCTGCTCTTTAATCACTTCCCCCTGAGGGGGGAGCAGCCTTGAAAGGCCACAGAGGAGGACATTGCAGCCAGTTCTGATGAGACCTGATAGGCTTGGGTCAGAGAAAAGGGAAGGAGGACTTCCCCTATCCATGGACTTGGAGAGGGGCTTGGGAGCAGATGAGGGAGGGAGAGTGGGATTGGGAGGGAATGAGAGAGGGGCTACAGCTGGGATACAAAGTGAATAAATTGTAATTAAATAAATTTAAATAAAATAAATAAATTTAAGTAATATAAATATAATTTAAATAAATTAAATTTAAAAATATATTTAAATATTCATTTGGATGAATCACAATATGCCACATGTCTTTATAAATACACAGAAATGCGCCCTATGTAGGGCCCTTTCTTGATTTCACAGTTTAGCTACTATTAATAGTCCCCCAATAATTTGGGAGTGCAAGGATCTTTGTGACAAAAACAGCTCATCTCCTTTGGATATGATCTAAGAGCTGGGTCATATTCTAGATGTATTTTTTTTTTTATTAAGGGACATCAATACAACTTTCCATAATAGTGTGACTTTAAGCTTCCACCGGCAATGTATGAGATACCTCCTTTCTCCACGTTTTCAGCAGTATACTTTTTTATCTTTTTTGCTCATATCCATTTTAACAAAAGCAGTTAAACTTTTAAGTAAAATGTTCCCTAAGCCACTTTATTCAATAGTGCCCTCATCATTCTCCCAAACACATTGCATGTTCCAGGTCCTACTTTAATAGTCCTATTTTCTCTGTTTTGAAAGCTCTGTTTATTCTTCTTTTGAAAAATATTACAATTCCTAGTCCCCTCCCAATCCTCTTCTCCCACCAAGCCCCTCCCCCAGTCCACTGATAGTGAGGTCCTCTCCTCTTCCATCTGACCCTAGCGTATCAGGTCTCATCAGTTCAGCCACTGAGTTCATGTCAGAGACAGCCTATGTACAGCTTGGTTACAAGTGAATAAATTATAATAAATAATTTTTTAATAAAAATTAAAAAAATTACAGTTCTTATCTATAATTTGTACTGAGAGCAAACATTTTCAGGGAATCCTTTTATGTCCCGTATGCTAATGGACTCTTCCTTCTCATCTTTAGACTCTTAGTATTCATATTTCTGGCATTTTTGAACAAACATAATATAAGGATAGTAAAAGAACCGTCATGCCCCTGCTAACCAGGCTTGAATTTCCCTGTGTATATAAAAGGTAATGGACCACAAAAGAAGATTCTAGATTCAAAAATTTCACCAGAAGGTTCACTGTAAAATAAAGTAAATCAACATATCTTAACAAGAAGAAAAATTAGTGAACAGAAAATGATGATGAGATTCATTTCCCTGGTCACACAATGTGGCCGGCTTTATTTCTTTTTACTTTTTCTACCTCCTTAACAATTTTGAGTTTCTGTTACTATCTTAACTAATTATGTTTGTTCTGTATTAATTAATTGTCATAAAAAGCAAGGAACAAATTAGACTTTTAGTTTTGTTTTGAAGGTTTTCTATTTACTTTCCCCCTTTTCTTTCTTTCTCTTTCTTTTTTTAATTTTTTATTTAACTTTTATTAATTACACTTTATTCACTTTGTATCCCCCCATAAGCCCCTCCCTCCTTCCCTCCCATTCCCATCCTCCCTTCCCCTTTTTCATGCATGCCCCTCCCCAAATCCACTGATAGGGGAGGTCCTCCTCTCCTTCTTTCTGATCTTAGTCTATCAGTTCTCCTCAGAAGTGGCTGCATGGTCATCTTCTGTGGCCTGGTAAGGCTGCTCTCCCATCAGGGGGAGGTGATCAAAGAGCAAGCCAATCAGATTATGTCCGACTGTTGGGCAGAGTGGATGGAATCTTATGTAAGAAGTGGGAAACAGTAAGAGCTGGAGAGGACAGGAACTCCACAAGGAGAGCAACAGAACAAGAAAATTTGAACACAGGAAACTTCCCAGAGACTCATACTCCAACCAAGGACTATTCATGGAGATAACCTAGAACCTCTGCACAGATGTAGCCCATGGCAGTTTAGTGTCCAAGTGGGTTACATAGTAATGGGAAGAGGGACTGCTTCTTTCTCTTTCTTACAGAATTATTTTATGTTGTTGTTGACAACAGGTCGGTCTTCATTTCATAGTCCCCTTCTTTAACCTCTCTCATACTGGTATTATAGGTATGGACCATAATGCCCATCTTTCTTCTTCTCCCTCATGTTTCCCTAAAAACTGGAAGCTTCTGTAGACATTGATAAGCCATGCCTCTGTGGAATATCGAACAAAGCAATGTACTAACATTACATAAAATGTCGTGTCAGTAAGGTATCATAATACACAATCATATTGCAATATATTTCACATATATAATGTATTTCACTGAAGAGCATCAACAAATAATAAACAAGTTGGGAATATCCACTGACCAATAAGCTAGCTTTAACATGCTCACATCTAAACATCTAATTCCTCTTCTACCTATTATTGAAATAGGTAGAAGTAATGGTTTAATAGGTAGAAATAGTTTAAAGTATTTGAAGAAGTTATTTGCAAGGGAACTTTCTTCTCACAGGTGGATACTAACCAATATGTACTTTCTCTTTACAGGAGGAAAATGTCATTTTATTTTTCTCAGAGAGCAATTTATATCTTATATCCCTCTGCCATCTTCTAATGTTTGCAGAGTGAATAATATAAGTGACTACATTTTTACTAGTTGCTTAATTGCCATTAACATGATTTTAAGACACCATTAATCTTATTGGTTTTGAATTTGAGTAAGTCAATCAGTTAGTATATCAATAATTAAGATTATTTAATCAAACAAATTTGAATATTACCTTTGAATTTATTTTAGTATTAAGGCTTGCCCACATGTTGTGTCTTGGAAGACTAGTTATTCCTTTGTATAACACAATTGCCCCCAAGAGTCTAATGATAAATGAAGAGTTACATCTCCAAAAGGGTGAGCTCTAATGATACAGGTTCTGGAACGATTGCTTTTGATAGACTCTTGGCCTCAGTGTTCAATCTATGTTTGCCTAACTTTTCTCATCTGTAAACATAGGTGATAATACCTTAAACTTTATAAATAAATGAAAACAAAAGGAAACACACACATAGGTGTGTGCATATTTATGTATATATGAAATTTAACTGCTTCTCATTGACTATACATGAATTTTCAGTAAATGCTTTAAAACATCAGCTACTATTTTACCTTGGAATACTTAACATTTTTATATTATATATCTATATAATTTCAGATTCAATTTTTAATTTAGATTAAAATGTTTTACCCATGGTTCTAAAACATGTTTTATTTCTGGGGGCTTTTTGCTTGTTACATTTATTATTAATATTATTATCATTTGTTACAATTTATTCAATTTGTATCCTGGCTGTGGTTCGCTTCTCATCTCCTTACAATCCCATCTTCCCTCTCTTTTCTCCCTCTATGCTCCTTCCCTATTGCACTGATAGGGGAGGTCTTCCTCCCCTTCTATTTGACCCTAGCCTATCAGGTCTCATCAGGTAGCTGAGCACAAAGCTCACAGCCTGGGGACTAAGACAGCAGAGACAGTTGTCCAGACCCCTTAGTGCAGTTGACAGCTGTAACTGCCCGCTGAACAACAACACCCCTCAGACACACGTCCAAGGAGCCCAAACCCCAGGCCCTGCCTAGAGCCCTCTGGCCAAGCTCCAGACCCCCACAGTGTCCCCCACTTCCATCAACAGGTCCCACCCGGAGTGCACCCACCGCCAGAAACTCCACCCCACCAGAGTGCATGCCCAAAGAGTGCCAGCCACAGAGACTCAGATCCACAGCACAATCCTTCCCAGATCCTAAGTCTGCAAGTGGCAGTACTGACTACGCAGGGCTGCCCAGCCAGTGATTGTATGGGCCATCCAACCCCTCAGTGGCAGAAAACCAGCTGAATAGCCATCAAAGACACGCAGACCTGCAAAATCAATACACACCCACATTCTTCAACAGTGCTTGCAATCCCTTAAGCTCCTGCAACACTTTCAGTGCCTGCAAAGCACCCCTCTCACACACTGAAGGCCTCTTCATTCTCCAACACCCTGTCCCTTAGGACATACCTACAAGCACACCCTCAATCACATGCTACCCTGCATTTGCCCTTCTTGGCCTGTGAACTTTCCTCCTGCAGGTATAGCTGAATCACCAACACACACACTGAAACCACTGGACCTCCCCCATTTTCCTGAAGAATTCTCCAGACACCAGAGAAAAACCTGCAGAATACAAGAACACAACTAACATAAATCAAGATATCATGGTTTCACTGGCAACCCCCAAAATTAATTGATACTCCAACTCATCAGAAACACAAGAAAAAGATTTTAAACCTATGATTATACAGTTATTTGAGGTACATAAAGAGGAAACCAACAAATCTCTCAGAGAAATAGCCATACAGATTCAAACAATTAAAGAGGAAATAAATAAATCCCTCAAAGATTTGGCCTCCCAAATGGAAACAAAGAAAAACAAAAGTGAACGAAGCTCTTATAGAAACACAGGCAAAATATAGCCAAACAAATGGAGGCAGAAGTAGTGGCATTAAGAGAGGAAACAAACAAAAAAATAAAGACCATCTTGGAGACATAGGAATCTACATTCAAACAGATGAAGGAAATGTTGCAAGGCGTGAAAACAGAATTAGAATCAATAAAGAAAACACAAACTGAGAAAGCCCAAGAAAAAATAGGTTATAGATAATTTCCCAACAAAAATCAAAAGAAAACAAGCAATGAATCATACTAACACCACCAACTCCACAATAATAGGAAATAACATTCAATGGTCATTATTATCTATCAACATCAATGGACTGAACTCTCCAATAAAAAGACACAGACTAACAGAATGGGTGCAGAAACAGGAACCAACATTCTGCTGCATCCAAGAAACACACCTACGCAACAAAGATAAACACTACCTCAGAGTAAAAGGCTAGAAAACAGTTTTTCAAGCAAATGGACCCAAAAAACAAGCAGGAGTAGCTATCTAATATCTAATAAAATAGACTTTCAACCAAAACTAATCAAAAAAGACATAGAGGGGCACTACATTCTCATCAAAGGAAAAATCCACCAAGAAGACATCACAATTCTGAACGTCTATGCCCCAAATACAAGAGCAGCTACATTCGTAAATGAAACATTATTAAATCTTAAATCACACATCGACCCAAACACCTTAATAGTGGGAGACTTCAACACCCCACTATCACCAAGGGACAGATCATCTAGACAGAAGCCAAACAGGGAAATAAAACACTTACAAACATCCTAATTTAAATGGACCTAATAGAAATCTACAGGACTTTTCACCAAAACTCAAAAGAGTATACCTTCTTTTCAGCAGCTCATGGAACCTTCTCCAAAACAGACCATATAGTTGGTCACAAAGCAAGCCTCAACAGATACAAGAAGATTGAAATAATTCCTTGTATAGTATCTGATCACCATGGACTAAAGCTGCACCTCAACAACAATGGAAATAGCAAAAAGGCTATGTGCACATGACAGCTGGATTAAGGATGAAATAAAGAAATTAAAGACTTCCTAGAATTCAATGAAAATGAAGGCACAACATACCCAAATTTATGGGACACAATGAAAGCAGTGCTCAGGGGAAAACTCATAGCATTAAGTGCCTTTAAGAAGAAATTTGTAATATCTCATACAAACAACTTAATGGCACAACTGAAAGCCCTAGGGAAAAAAAAAAAGAAGCAGAAACACCCAAGAGGAGCAGACGGCTGGAAATAATCAAACTCAGGGTTGAAATCAACCAATTAGAAACAAATAAAACAATTCAAAGAATCAATGAAACCAAGAGCTGGTTCTTTGAGAAAATTAACAAGGTAGACAAACCCTTAGCCAAAATAACTAAAAGGCAGAGAGAAACTATCCAAATCAGCAAAATCAGAAATGAAAAGGGGGGCATAACTGCAGACAATGAGGAAATCCAATCATTAGGTTGTACTACAAAAGGCTATATGTCACAAAGTTTGAAAATCTAAAAGAAATGGACAATTTTCTTGATAGATTCTGTCTACCAAAATTAGGTCAAGACCAGGGTAGAAAGATTGAACAGCCGTTTATACTCCAAGGAAATTGAGCAGCCATCAACAGCCTCCCTTCCAAAAACAGCCTAGAGCCAGAGGGTTTCAGTGCAGAATTCTACTAGACCTTCAAAGTGCTAACTCCAATTCTCTCCAAATTATTCCACAAAATGGAAACAGAAGAAACATTACCAAACTCATCCTATGAAGCCACAGTCACCTTATAACCCAAACCACACAAAGATTCAACAAAAAAAGAGAACTTCAGACCTATCTCTCTTATGACATTGATGCAAAGATACTCAATAAAATCCTTGCAAACCAAATCCAAGAACACATAAAAGATATCATCCACCATGAGCAAGTAGACTTCATCCCAGGCATGCAAGGGTGGTTCAATATATGAAAATCCACCATATAAACAACTTAAGGAGAAAAACCACATTGTCATCTCCCTAGATCCTGAAAATGCATTTGACAAAATCCAACACCCATTCATGTTTAAAGTCTTGGAGATATCAGGGATACAAGGCACATACCTAAACATAGTAAAGGCAGTATACAGCAAGCCTATAGCCAACATCAAACTCAATGCAGAGAAACTTAAATCAATCCCACTGAAATCAGGGACAAGGCAAGGTTGTCCATTGTCTCCATATCTCTTCAACATATTACTGAAGTCCTATCTGAAGCAGTAAGACAAGTAAGGGAGATCAATGGAATATAAATCAGAAAGGAAGAAGTCAAAGTTTCACTATTCAAAGATGATATGATAATATATGTGAGTGACCCCAAAAACTCAACCAGAGAACTCCTTTAGCTGATAAACACCTTCAGCAAAGTGCCAGGATACAAAATTAACTCAAAAAAAATCAGAAGCCCTCTTGTATACGCAAGACAAAAGGGCCGAGAAAGAAATCAAGGAAACGGGGGGCGGAGCCAAGATGGCGACTAGCACACACAGTTTCCAAGCTGTGGAAGAGAAAAAGTTCTGAGTTGATGAGTGGAAGAACTTCTGAAGCCAGGGAAACAACGGAGAGACTTTCTAAACAACAGGGAACATCGCCGGAGGTGAAAACCTTGGTCTCGGGTCACCCAGGGACTTGTTTGGGGAAGGTGAGAAACGATCCTTTGATCTCTCGGCACTCCCCTCCCCCAGACCTCCCTCCTCCTCGGCACAGCGGACTCGCCTTTCTCAGCGCAGACCTAACTGCCTGGGGCCTGCAGCCACTGAGGCTGAGCCCCAAGTCCTTTATCGGCAAAGGCCAGCAGTACTGTGTCTCGGAGCCCCAGACTCACGCACGGCAGCTGCACCATCCTCCCAGGGCCCGAGTCTGCTAGACGCCATACTAGCTCCGCAGGATCGCTATCACTGACGGTACGGCCCGCCCAATCCCACAGTGACAGAGAATACGCTATATACTCACCAAAACCAGACAGAAACGCCATACAAGCTAGACACACCAGGCGCTGGGCCTCCGAAGCTTGGAGAGCACAGTAAAGAGACCCCAGGACTTCCCAGAAAGCATCTGGACTAGCAACCCAGTCTCCAGTTACAGCGGGACTTTCTAACCTGGCGGCGGAGCAGCACTGAGCTGACAGGGCACATCAGCCCTCCAGTTTAAGACTAACCAGGGCCAAACCAGAGAACAGAAAGGCTGGTTACCCCGATTCCCACTGACGTGACCACCCTGAAATCTCCAGCTGCAGCAAGACCTCATAACCTGGCAGTGACAGCAGCACGGAACTGGCGGAGCACATCAAAGAAGCAGGGCCAAACCAGAGAGCAGACAGCCCAGATACGCCGATCTCTGCCAAGTGTCCTGCCTGTACAGCTAGTCCTCAGCATACGCTAAGGACACGGGACCTCTCTCAACTTCCTGAAGAATTCTCCAGACTCGAGAGAGAGACAGTACCAGTCTGATCGGCTGAATCCAAAAACAAACAGGGAAGGTCTCAGATAAGCCAATGGCCAGGGGTAGGCGAAAGAACATTTCCAACATAAATCAGGACATCATGACTTCACCAGCAAACCCCAAAATCGATGGATATTCCAATTCATCAGAAGCACAGGAAAATGACCTTAAAGCCATGCTTGCTCAATTATTTGAGGCTCATAAGGAGGAAATGAACAAATCTTTCAAAGAGATGGCCAGTCAATTGGAGGTAAAGAAAGAAGAAATAGACAAAACCCTTAAAGAAACACAGGCAAACATAGCCAAACAAATAGAGGCACAAGTAGAGAAGAAATTAGTGGCATACAAAAAGGAAATGAACAAAGAAATAGAGTCCATCGTAGAGAGACAGGAATCCAAATTCAAACACATAAAAGAAATGGTGCAAGGCATGAAAACAGAATTAGAATCAATAAAGAAAACACAAAGTGAGAAAACTCTTGAGCTGGAGAACTTGGAGAAAAGATCAGGAACCACAAAAGTAAGCATCACCAACAGAATACAAGAGATGGAAGAGAGAATCTCTGGAGCTGAAGACACACTTGCAGAAATTGATACTTCTCTCAAAGAAAAAGTAAAATCAGAAAAATTCCAATCACAAAATATCCAAGAAATCAAGGATGCTATGAAAAGACAAAATCTAAGAATAATAGGAATTGATGAAAAAGAAGACTCCAGGCTCCAAGGTCCAGAAAATATTTTCAAAAAAATCATAGAAGAAAATTTTCCCAACTTAAAGAAAGAGATGTCCATAAATATACAAGAGGCCTACAGAACACCAAATAGACTAGACCAGAAAAGAAACACATCACGTCACATCATAGTCAAAACACTAAATCTACAGAACAAAGAAAAGATATTAAAAGCAGCAAGGGAAAAAGGCCAAGTAACATATGAAGGTAGACCTATCAGAATCACACCAGACTTCTCACCAGAAACTATGAAAGCCAGAAGGGCCTGGGCAAGCATCATGGAGACTCTAAGAGATCACAAATGTCAACCCAGACTACTATACCCTGCAAAGCTTTCAATCAACATAGATGGAGAAAACAAAATATTCCATGACAAAACTAAATTTACACAATATCTATACAGCAAACCAACCCTACAGAAGATACTAGAAGGAAAACTCCAATCCAACGAAAACGAATTCACCCAAGAAAACAGGGCATACAGATAATGTCCCAACAAAAATGAAAAGAAAACAAGCAATGAAACAAGGTAAGATCATCGACTCCATTACACAAGGAACTAACATGCATTGGTCAATATTATCTATCAATATTAATGGACTCAACTCACCAATAAAAAGACACAGGCTAACAGAATGGTTACGGAAACAGGACCCAACATTCTGTTGCATCCAAGAAACACACCTATGCAACAAAGATAAACACTACCTCAGAGTAAAGGGCTGGAAAAATGTTTTTCAAGCAAATGGTTCCAGAAAACAAGCTGGAGTAGCCATCCTAATATCTAATAAAATAGACTTTCAACCCAAGTTAATCAAAAAAGATAAGGAGGGCCACTATATTCTCATCAAAGGAAAAATCCAACAAGAGGACATCACAATTTTGAATATCTATGCCCCAAATACAAGAGCACCTACATTCGTAAATGAAACAATATTAAAGCTTAAATCATACATTGATCCTAATACCTTAATAGTGGGAGACTTCAACACCCCACTCTCATCAAGGGACAGATCAACCAGACAGACACCAAATAGGGAAATGAAAGCACTCACAGAATCCCTAAATCAAATGGACCTAATAGATGTCTACAGATCTTTTCACCCAAACTCAAAAGAGTACACCTTCTTTTCAGCACCGCATGGAACCTTCTCCAAAATAGACCATATAGTTGGTCACAAAGCAAGCCTCAACAGATACAAAAGGATTGAAATAATCCCTTGTATACTATCTGACCACCATGGACTAAAGCTGGACATCAACAACAACAGATACAACAAAAAGCCGACACGCACATGGAAACTGAACAACTTACTACTCAATGACAGCTGGGTCAAAGAAGAAATAAAGAAAGAAATTAAAGACTTTCTAGAATTCAATGAAAATGAAGGCACAACATACCCAAATTTATGGGACACATTGAAAGCAGTGCTCAGAGGAAAATTTATAGCACTAAGTGCCTACAAGAAGAAATCTGTAACATCACATACAAACAACTTAATGGCCCAAATGAAAAACCTAGAAAAAAAAGAAGCAGATACACCCAAGAGGAGCAGACGGCTGGAAATAATCAAACTAAGGGCAGAAATCAATCAATTAGAAACAAATAAAATTATCCAAAGAATCAATGAAACAAAAAGCTGGTTCTTTGAGAAAATCAACAAGATAGACAAACCCTTAGCCAAACTAACTAAAAAGCAGAGAGAAACCATACAAATCAGCAAAATCAGAAAGGAAAATGGGGACATAACTACAGACACTGAGGAAATCCAAACGATTATTAGGTCATACTACAAAAGCCTATATGGCACAAAATTTGAAAATCTAAATGAAATGGATAACTTTCTTGACAGATTCCATCTACCAAAATTAAGTCAAGATCAGGTAGAAAGACTGAATAGTCCTATATCTCCCAAAGAAATAGAAGCAGTCATTAACAGTCTCCCCTCCAAAAAAAGCCCTGGACCAGATGGCTTCAGCGCAGAATTCTACAAGACCTTCAAAGAAGTACTAACACCAATTCTCCACAAACTATTCCATAAAATAGAAACAGAAGGAACACTACCAAACTCATTCTATGAAGCCACAGTCACTTTGATACCTAAACCACACAAAGATCCAACAAAAAAAGAGAACTTCAGACCTATCTCTCTTATGAACATTGATGCAAAAATACTCAATAAAATACTTGCAAACCGAATCCAAGAACACATCAAAGATATCATCCACCATGACCAAGTAGGCTTCATCCCAGGAATGCAAGGGTGGTTCAACATACGGAAATCCATCAATGTAATCCACCACATAAACAAAATGAAGGAGAAAAACCACATGATCATCTCCTTAGATGCTGAAAAAGCATTTGACAAAGTCCAGCACCCATTTATGTTTAAAGTCTTGGAGAGATCAGGGATACAAGGCACATACCTAAAGATAGTAAAGGCAATATACAGCAAGCCTATAGCCAACATCAAACTCAATGGAGAGAAACTTAAATCAATCCCACTGAAATCAGGGACAAGACAAGGCTGCCCACTCTCTCCATATCTCTTTAACATTGTACTTGAAGTCCTAGCCAGAGCAATAAGACAACTAAAGGAGATCAAGGGGATACAAATCGGAAAGGAAGAGGTCAAAGTGTCACTATTTGCAGATGATATGATAGTATACATGAGCGACCCCAAAGATTCAACCAGAGAACTTCTTCAGCTGATAAACACCTTCAGCAAAGTGGCAGGATACAAAATCAACTCAAAAAAATCAGAGGCCCTCTTGTATACCAAAGACAAAAAGGCTGAGAAAGAAATTAGGGAAACAACACCCTTCACAATAGCCACTAACAACATAAAGTACCTTGGTGTGACTCTAACCAAGCAAGTGAAAGACCTGTTTGAGAAAAACTTCAAGTCTTTGAAGAAAGAAATTGAAGAAGATCTCAGAAGATGGAAAGATCTCCCGTGCTCATGGATTGGTAGGATTAACATTGTGAAAATGGCCATCCTGCCAAAAGCAATCTACAGATTCAATGCAATTCCCATCAAAATACCAACTCAATTCTTTACAGACCTTGAAAAAAAGATTCTCAGCTTCATATGGAGAAACAAAAAACCCAGAATCTCCAAAACGATCCTGTACAACAACAGATCATCTGGAGGTATCTCCATTCCCGATCTCAAGCTGTACTACAGGGCAACAGTAATAAAAACTGCATGGTATTGGCATAGAAACAGAAAGGAGGATCAATGGAATCGCATAGAAGACCCAGAAATAAACCCACACACCTATGAATTCTCAATATTTGACAAAGAAGCCAAATCCATTCAATGGAAAAAAGACAGCATCTTCAACAAATGGTGCTGGACCAACTGGATGTCTACATGCAGAAAAATGAAAATAGATCCATATCTATCACCCTGCACAAAACTAAAGTCCAAGTGGATCAAGGACCTCAACATAAAACCAGATACTCTAAATCAGCTGGAAAAAAAAGTGGGAAACAGCCTAGAATTCATTGGCACAGGAGACAACTTCCTGAACAGAACACCAACAGCACAGGCTCTAAGAGCAACAATCAATAAATGGGACCTCATGAAACTGAAAAGCTTCTGTAAAGCAAAAGACACTGTCATCAAAACAAATAGACAGCCTACAGATTGGGAAAGAATCTTCACCAACCCTTTATCTGACAGAGGGCTAATATCAAGTATATATAAAGAGCTAAAGAAGCAGAAAAGCAACAAACCAAGTAATCTACTTAAAAAATGGGGAACAGAGCTAAACAGAGAATTCTCGAAAGAGGAACGTCGAATGGCAGAGAAACACTTAAAGAAATGCTCAACCTCATTAGCCATTAGGGAAATGCAAATCAAAACGACCCTGAGATATCACCTTACACCCATCAGAATGGCCAAGATGAAAAACTCAAGTGATAGCACATGCTGGAGAGGTTGTGGAGAAAAGGGAACCCTCCTCCATTGCTGGTGGGAATGTAAACTGGTTCAACCACTCTGGAAGTCAATCTGGCGCTTTCTCAGACAACTAGGAGTAGTGCTACCTCAAGACCCAGCTATACCACTCCTAGGTATATACCCAAAATTTGCTCAAGTACACAACAAGGACATTTGTTCAACCATGTTCATAGCAGCTTTATTTGTAATAGCCAGAACTTGGAAACAACCCAGATGTCCATCAACGGAGGAATGGATACAGAAACTGTGGTATTTTTACACAATGGAATACTACTCAGCAATCAAAAAGGAAGAAATCATGAAATTTGCAGGCAAGTGGTGGGATCTAGAAAAGATCATTCTGAGTGAAGTATCCCAGAAGGAGAAAGACAAACTTGGTATATACTCGCTTATATAGACCTACAAGACATGATAAACATAATGAAATCTACACACCTAAAGAAGATAATCAAGAAAGTGGACACAGGCGAAGGTGATTAATCCTCATTTAGAAAGACAAATGGGATGTGCATTGAACTTATGACAGGAGTCTATCACAAAAGGCATCTGAAAGACTCTACCTAGCAGTGTTTCAAAGCAGACACTAAGACTCATAACCAAACCCTCGGCAGAGTGCAGGGAATCATATGAAAGAAGGGAAGTTAGTATGATATGGAAAGGATAGGAGCTCCACAAGGACCAAATATATCTGGGCACAGGGTCTTTTCTGAGACTGACACTCAACCAAGGACCATCTATGGATATAACCTAGAACTTCTGCTCGGATGTGGCCTGTGGTAGCTCAGTAACCAAGTAGTTTTCCAAAGTAAGGGGAACACGGACTATTTCTAATAGGATCTCAAGGGCAGGCTGTTTGACCCCCACCCCAGGGGAGGAGCAGTCTGTTAGGCCACAGAGGAGGACTTTGCAGCCAGCCCTGAAGATACCTGATAAAACAGGGTCAGATGAAAGGGAGGAGGTCCTCCCCTATCAGGGGACTTGGAAAGGGGCAGGGAGGAGACCAGGGAGGGAGTGTGGGGTTGGGGAGGGAATGAGGGAGCGGGATACAGCTGGGACACAGAGTTAACAAAATGTAACTAAAAAGAAAAATAAAATAAAAATAAAAAAAAAAGAAAAAAAAAAAAAAGAAATCAAGGAAACAACAGCCATCACAATAGCCACTAATAACATAAAGTACCTTGGGGTGACTCTAACCAAGCAGGTGAAAGACCTGTTTGAAAAAAAAATTAAGTCTCTGAAGAAAGAAATCGAAGAAG
Organism: Psammomys obesus; assembly: GCF_907164565.1. Classification (NCBI taxonomy): domain Eukaryota; kingdom Metazoa; phylum Chordata; class Mammalia; order Rodentia; family Muridae; genus Psammomys; species Psammomys obesus. The sequence goes on from NW_026596147.1 coordinate 3,515,629, forward strand.
ACATCAAAAGTTGGAAAGATCTCCAGTGATCATGGATCGGTAGGATTAACATAGTGAAAATGGCCATTCTGCCAAAATCAATCTACAGATTCAATGCAATTCCTATCAAAATACCAAGACAATACCAATACAGACCTTGAAAGAAAAATTCTCAACTTCATATGGAGAAACAAAAAACTCAGAATTTCCAAAACAATCCTCTACAACAACAGATACTCTGGAGATATCTTTATCCCTGATCTCAAGTTGTACTACAGAGCAATAGTAATAAAAATGCTTGGTACTGGCATAGAAACAGAAAAGTGGATGGATGAAACTGAATAGAAGACCCAGAAATAAACCCAAACACCTATGAATACTTGATTTCTGATAAAGAAACCAAAATTATTCAATGGAAAAAAGACAGCATCTTCAACAAATGGTGCTGGTGCAATTGGATGTCTACATGCAGAAAAATGAAACTACATCCACATTTATCACCCTGAACAAAACGACCCTGAGATTTCACCTTACACCCATCAGAATGGCTAAGAACAAAAACTCAAGAGATAACACATGCTGGAGAGGCTGTGGAGAAAGGGGAACCCTCCTCCATTGCTGGTGGGAATGTAAACTGGTACAAACCACTATGGAAATCAATCTGGCACTTTCTCAGACAATTAGGAATAGTGCTACCTCAAGAGCCAGCTATATCACTCCTAGGGATATATTTCCAAAAAAAGTTCAAGTACATAACTAGGACATTTGCTCAACCATGTTTGTAGCAGCCTTATTCGTAATAGCCAGAACCTGGAAACAACCCAGTTGTCCATCAACAGAGGAATGGATACAGAAATTGTGGTACTTTTACAAAATGGAATACTACTCAGCAATTAAAAACAAGGAAATCATGAATTTTGCAGGCAAATGGTTGGGATCTAGAAAATAAAATCATCCTGAGTGAGGTATCCCAAAAGCAGAAAGTCACACATGGTATACACTGACTTATATAGACCTATAAGATAGGATAAACATACTAAAATATGTACACCTAAAAAGATAAACAAGAGAGAGGTCCAGTGGTAAGATGATCAATCCTCATCTAGAAAGACAAAGGGAATGGACATTGGAAATAGGAGAAAACAAGTAACAGGACAGTAGCCTACCACAGAAGGCACCTGAAAGACTACCTAGCAGAGTATCAAAGCAGATGCTGAGACCCATAACCAAGCCTTCGGCAGAGTGTAGGGAATCATATGAAGGAAGGAGGAATTAGTATATCCTAGAGAGGACAGAGAGCTCCACAAGGTCCAAATATATCTGGGCACAGGGATCTTCTATGAGACTGTTTATCCAACCAAGGACCATGCATGGATATAACCTACAATCCCTGCTGAGACATAGCCCATGGTAGCTCAGTATCCAAGTGGGTTCCCTAGTAAGGGGGACAGAAATTGTTTCTGACATGAACTCATGAGCTTCCCCTCCCCGCTGAGGGAGGATCAGCCTTGCTAGGCCACAGAAAAGGACATTGTAACTATCCTGAAGATACCTGATAAGCTAGAGCCAGATGGAAGGAGAGGAGGACAACCACTGTCAGTGAACTCGGAAGGCGGCAGGGAGGAGATGAGGGAGGGTGGGTAGGATTGGGAGGGAAAGAGGGAGTGGGCTACAGCTGGGATACAAGTGAATGTATAAAATTATTTAAAAACAAAAAAATATAAAAAAAAATACCTGATTCTTTATCTAGTCTAGAGCATAATACACTTAGCATTTCTATGAGAAAATCGATGGAACAACCATCATGTAGCCACAAAATGTGATTAAAAAAAAGTCTTAAATGTATACTAGGTGGTCTATGGGCATAAAGGGCCTCATGAGAAAGAGAGGAAAGAGAGAACCAACAAAACTAAAATTGTCTGAAAAACTTTCCCGATGAAATCCAATACTTTGTAAGCTAAGAAACAATAAAAATAAATTATAATAACTAAAATTGATAATCAAATTATTAATACTACAGAATGTTTGTCTAAGACCTAGTACATACATGGTACTAGTAGGTACACATACTGCCTATATTCATTTCTGACAGAATCAGAAAAATACATGTACTTCATAGATATTATAGACTTAGAGAAAGATGGCTGTCTCATAAAAGTCACTTAAATAATTTTCAAAATTGGGAGAACATTTTACAAGTTTCTTTTTCCTGGGAAAATTTTCTTTGTTATTTGCTTATAAGTAATATAGAGTAAACATTATGAACCAGGATGTTGACTTTTAAACTATAATGTATGTGTGTTAAAATCTTATTAATCTATATTTTTTTCATGCAAAGCCTGAAAGCTACGTCTGTAATTATGCACTATAATATATTTAGCTGCATTTTGAGTCTACTGAGCAGAATAAATCATTGTAACATTTTCCTATTATGTACAGAAATTGCATTACGTAGAGAAAATATGTATATTTTCCTCAGTGAAACTAAATTATCCCAGGAGGCAAACTCATTATAAAGTTGGTTTCAATGTTACTGCACCAATTGTATTATGCTTTGTTATTCAGAGACAATGAAGTTGAATGAAACAGCCCCAACCTTTGCCTCGTGGACACACTAAGTATATTTTTATCTATATAATGAGATGGGTATCTTGGATTTTATTTTACAGAGATGTCATTATAAGGTCTCCTAGTTTGGCTATTTATGTTTTTTTCATTGAGAATCATGTCAGTATTACAACATATATGATCTTAAAAATCTATCCAGTGCCAGCAAAAAACAGAAAATATTTGAGAGTTTACACAATTTAAATTATGGTCTTATCAAAACCAAGATATTGAATCTGAAGAGATGTTTATGTGTATCATATCACATCACTAATAAAAAGAATGGGAGAGGAAGGAGAAGAAAAGAAAGGCTAAGCCCAGTTGCCCAATTGAACTGTAAGAAAAGTTTTCATCTTGGAATTTCCTTTCTTGGTGTACCTCACACGCAAAATTTTCATAAATATTCCTCACATTTTGTAAAAGTTGAATGTTCCTCTTTTTTTTTAACTATACAAATGTGTTCAGACAGGAAAAGAAAAGAAGCAACATTTATGGAAACAATCTGAATTATACTATAACTTTAAAATGACACTCAATTTCTTGCATACTCTGCTCTCTGTAAGTCTGAAGTTCAGAGCATAAATTCATCTAGAATAGTGTTTCTTAACCTTCCTAATGCTTTGGCTCTTCAATACACTTCCTTTTGTTGTAGGGACTCCCCAACCATAAATTATTTTCATTGTTCCTTCATAACTGTAATTGTTACTGTTATGAATTGTGATGTAAATATCTATGCTTTCTTAGGTGACCCTTGCTTAGGGGTCGTGATCCATAGGTTAAAAACTGCAGAGCTAATATAACACACCTTTTCTACTAAGCCCTGCCTTTGTGCATCTCTTTCTTCTTTCTGCCCTTTCCTTCATTTCTTATATTGCTCTTTTTCTTTCCACTGTCCTTTCTTCCTTCCTTTTCCCCCACCTCTTTTGTTTGCCCCTTCTTCTCTTTATTCCTTTTTTTTCTAGACGTATTTGTATTCCACAGATTATTTTCAGCCTTCAAGCTAGGAATAATAAGTTAGTGTAAAGTTAAATTTCTCTTTGGATGATATCTCCAGTTCCTTCTCCAGGCCTAATGCTCCAGCAGAGTTTTATAGTCAATTAGAACATGTTTTTGAGATAACTAAGACCAAGTTTCAAAGTCCTTGCCATAAAAATGATACATAAGTAAGTTGATGGGTATGTTACTTTTATTGAAACATTCCACATTGTATTTATCTTATCATATTCAATAAATCTATAAAAATATAATTTATTCAATTAAAAATACTATGAACAACGTAGTGCCACTCACCTATAATTTTAACACTTGGGAGGATAAAGTAAGACAACTGATTGAAGTTCAAGGACCTTCTGGGTTATTTAGTTGATTCTGTCTCCGAAACTCAAATTTTAATAAATTAATAATTAATTAATTATTAATTAAAAAGTTTACATGAGGAAGGACAGAATGTATGCAAAAGGACACTCAAATAATAAAAGATATAAACAAACTCTAAATCTGTTAGAAGAAAAAGTGGGGAACAGCCTAGAACTCATTGGCACAGGAGACAACTTCCTGAACAGAACACCAACAGCACAGGCTCTAAGAGCAACAATCAATAAATGGGACCTCATGAAACTGAACAGCTTCTGTAAAGCAAAGGACACTGTCATCAAAACAAAACGCCTGCCTACAGATTGGGAAAGAATCTTCACTAAATCTTTATCTGACAGGGGACTAATATCGAGTATATACAAAGAACTAAAGAAGCTAAAAAGCAGCAAACCAAGTAATCCAATTAAAAAATGGGGAACAGAGCTAAATAGAGATTTCTTGACAGAGGAATATCGAATGGCAGAGAAGCACTTAAAGAAATGCTCATCCTCATTAGCCATCAGGGAAATGCAAATCAAAATGACCCTGAGATATCACCTTACACCCATCAGAATGGCCAAGATGAAAAACTCAAGGGACAACACATGCTGGAGAGGTTGTGGAGAAAGGGGAACCCTCCTCCACTGCTGGTGGGAATGTAAACTGATACAACCACTCTGGAAATCTATCTGGCGCTTTCTAAGACAATTAGGAATAGTGCTTCCTCAAGACCCAGCTATACCACTGCTAGGTATATACCCAAAGTTTGCTCAAGTACACAAAAGGGATATTTGCTCAACCATGTTTATAGCAGCCTTATTTGTAATAGCCAGAACCTGGAAACAACCCAGATGTCCATCAACGGAGGAATGGGTACAGAAATTGTGGTATTTTTACACAATGGAATACTACTCAGCAATCAAAAAGGAGGAAATCATGAAATTTGCAGGCAAATGTTGGGATCTAGAAAAGATCATCCTGAGTGAAATATCCCAGAAGGAGAAAGACAAACACGGTATATACTCACTTATATAGACCTATAAGATATGATAAACATAATAAAATCTATACACCTAAAAAAGATAATCAAGAGAGCGGACACGGGGTAAGATTATCAATCCTCGTTTAGAAAGACAGATGGGATGCGTATTGAACATATGACAGGAGTCTACTGAGCACATTTGAAAGACTCTAACTAGCAGTGTCTTCAAAGTAAAGACTCATGACCAAACCTTTGGCAGAGTACAGGGAATCATAAGAAAGAAGGGGAGTTAGTCTGATGAGGAAAGGATAGGAGCTCCACAAGGACCAAAGATATCTGGGCACAGGGTCTTTTCTGAGACTGACATGCAACCAAGGACCATGTATGAATGTAACCTAGAACCTCTGCTCAGATGTAGCCTGTGGTATCTCAGTAACCAATTCGTTTCCCATAGTGAGGGGAACAAGGACTGTTTCTAACAGGAACTCAATGACTGGCTCTTTGGCCTCCCCACCCCCCAAGGGAGGAGCAGTCCTGTTAGGCCACAGAGGAGAGCTTTGCAGCCAGTCCTGAAGATACCTGATAAAACAGGATCAGATGAGTGGGGAGGAGGTCCTCCCCTATCAGTGGACTTGGCAAGGGGCACGGTGGAGATGAGGGAGGGAGGGAATGAGGGATCGGGACATGGCTGGGATGCAGAGTTAATAAAATGTAACTGATAAGAAAAAAAATAAAATTATAAAAAAAAAACAAACTTCATCTTGAGTCCAGTCGTAGGAAAGTAGAAACCCTGCCTTTTTTATTTTTATTATTAATTACACTTTATTCATTTTGTATTCCCCCCATAAGCCCCTCCCTCCTCCCCTCCCGATCCCACCCTACCTCTCTTTTCTGCATGCATGCTCCTCCCCACATCCACTGATAGGGGAGGTCCTCCTCTCCTTCCTTCTGATATTAGTCTATCAGATCACATCAGGAATGGCTGCCAAACCCTGCCTTTTGTGTTGCTCATTTGAGCTTTGATTCTGGGTAGATGACAAGGTGGGACTCTCACATAGGTTCTCAGCCTCCCTAATCCTGTGATTCTTTAATACAGATACTCATGTTGTGACCCCAATCATAAAATTATTTTGCTGCTACTTTGTAAATTTACTTCCTAAATTTGCTACCGTTATGAATTGTAATGTAAATATCTGACATGCAGGGTATCTGGGAAGTGACCCCTTAAAGGTTTGCACCACACAACTTGAGAACCACGGGTCTCAACTGCAAGTTTTCAATAAAACAATTACCAATAAAAAAATTAATTAATTATTAATTAAGAAGTTTACACGAGGAAGGACAGAATATATGCAAAAGGACACTCAAATAATAAAAGATATAAACAAACTTTTTCTAGTTTTCATCTGTTATTTTTTTCTTTTTTGTTATAGATAAATGAACAAAAATGTCATTATTCATGAACGTGTAAAACCAAAAAAAGCTCCACAGCTTCTGAATGGCCATTCTAATTGTATAGCAATTCACTGAGATGTGAAGAGTTTGGGACATGCAAGTGTTTTTAGCAGCTACCTTAAGGTAGGTGTTTGTGAGTTAATTAGAAAAAAAAATGATTGTATCTATAAAACAATTCTCACAGACACATTGATTGCCAGCCACAATGTAGATGTTTTCTGAGTTGAAAACTATGTCTCTGGCCTTGCAGAGCAGTGTTTCCACAGCTTCCTAAGCATAGTTCTTACTCGGGAATATTATTGTCAGTCAGGACCAAACAGTTCAAGTTGAATACACTCCTTCAATAACTGTCACGTTTACAAAGAAAAATGTATATGGAGAGACAAAATCATTCTGCAGAGGGAATATTGCTTCCTTCTCTTGCTGTTTGACACTGATCTTCCTGCAGCACTGGCTTCAGTAGAATGATACATAGATCTTTTTGCAAAAAACCTACTCTGCTGTTCCACTCTCCAATTATATACGAAGTTCTCTTGTATGGTTCTTAAATTAATTTCCTATTTTGCAGGCAACTGTTCTATCATGGGCACTGGAATCATTAAAAGCACAGGTGATTTATTAAAAAAAAAACTGGAACACACTGTAATATATGAATATGATTTGACATGAACAGGTTTTTGTCAGCAGGAAGCAATGAAAATGGGATCAAGCCTATCCAAAAAGGGAAATTAACCAACAGGCACCTGACAATTGCAGACATATTTTACAGGAGCAGTGACATGTTTTGAAGGTTATTAAACTGGAATCCCTTATTCCTCCAAAAGCTTAAAAGTTTCTCCTTGAAAAAAAAAATCTGTGGTAAAGTTACATATAATTGTTACCTCACCAGAGGAGTTGCTTTTGTCACATGGCTTCAGTTAGAAAATTTGTGTTTAAGTTCCAATGAAGACATATAGTAATCTTGCTCCCTTGATTAGGTGATTTATTTTCTGGGAATTTCAGCAAAGTAAATTTCAGCAAAGATTAAAGAAAATGACTGTGGAGATGATCATAATATATTTTGTTTAAAAATATGTGAAATATCATTAAGAAATGTAATGAAAATGGCCAGGTAGTTGTGTCTTTAGAAGATAATTCTCTTATCAATTAATTGAAAATAAAGAAAAGAAATCGGGTTAATCTGCATGTGTGTATCTAAGTTTATGCATCATACTGTCACATATGGGAATGTGAAATATTATCTGCCATCAGCAGATTTGTGTCTAACTTTATTGGTTTTAATAAGGTGGAGACCCAGAGATAAGGAAACTCTTTTAAAATATAAATAAATCATCTCTTTAACATACTCTTTAGCAAGAGAATTAGAGTACAAATTAAAACTTTATGAAACAGAAATACAATGTAGGCACCTGAATGAGTTATTATAGAAGCTCCAGGAGCATTCTTAAATTGATCCTACAAGAATGAATTTAGGGAAATTTTACTATAATAATCTTTGTGTTTATTTCTGCTGTTTTTGCAAGTCTGTTGTTTAGCAGACGATTGTTCAGTTTTCTCTTTACATGTGATGCACTTATACATAGCCAAGATAACATTTCAGTGCCTAAATTACAAGCCAAAGAAAAGCAGAGCCTAAAAAAATATTAAGCGGTGGTTCTGATGCTAGCTTTTCATTTTTGATAAAGGCACAACATCCAAACACCATTTAAAGTGTCTTAAAATGGGGTGGTTATGTCAGTGATGACTACAAAGTGCAACTCCTGGGTTGCATCTTTTCTTTAAAGATATAACTGCGAAGCAGAAATGAAAACTTGAACATTCAACTCAAAATGGCACAAAACACGTATCAGTTTAGTTTCAGTCCATGGTGTCACAAATTTGTGGAATTAAATGACCAAAAAAAAAAAAACATTAATTAGATGACATGTCTATCAACTTTAAAAATTTATTTCTTTATATCGCTCCACATGAAGGGCTTTCATTGAACACCTGATTCTGCAGTTTGGAAAGGCCTCCTAAAATTCTGTGTGCTAAAATCTGGGTCACCAGCCTACGATGCCCTGGAAATGATGACATTTTTAAGAGAGAGGCCAAGTGGGAGAAAATAATGCCGGGGGGGGTGTGGTTTAGAAGGGACTGTGGTACTCGATAGTCACTTTTCTCTGTCATTTTGCTGCCTGGCTGTGTTGAGGTGGACGGCAATCAATGCTATAGGCTCCCATCATGGTGTTCTGTCTTGTCTCAGAAACGAAGGCAGCAGGAACAGCCAGTAATAGGCTAAAATCTCTGAGACCATGAGTCAAAAAAAATTTTTTTTTTCTTTTTAAAGTTGCTCATCTTGGAAATTTTGTTAAGCTGACATACAACAGATTCCTAGATTTCCCATTTAGTAAATTTAATGGTAATATGGATCAATTTTGGATTTTAGTATATTTTAATGGGTTTAAACTTGGGATTAATTAAGCTAGAATTCAATTAAATTGTAAAAAAATTGTTTGTCCAAAGTAATTTTAAAATTTAGTGATTACCAAAATTGGCATATTTAAGGCCTACTGCCATTCTAATAAAGGCAAAATTTTCTTAAAAAAAAAAAAATTAGTGCCTGGAATTGCAGCTCATACTTGTAAGCCCAGCCCCTGAATGGTGAATGTGGGGGATTTCTGTGTGTTCCAGGATAATTATGGAGCAAGACCCTTTCTCAAAGCAACAATTCTGAAAATACATTTATGAAAATACATTAAGATTTACAAACTAACATTTAAACTTAAAAACAAGAGGCATTTAAAGTAATTGAATATGAGTTTTGCACAAAAATAGTACAATAGTGGGTTTTGTAGCCACAAAATTGACCCACAACACTTAAAAATGCATTGAATGAATTTCAGTTCCTATTTTGTACTCTGTGTCAAGTTGCTTAATCTCTTGTAGCTTGGGCATTTTTGAAAAATGGGTGTTATCACCCTAACCCTAGGGAGACTTGAGAATTAAAAGAGTTTTATTTGTAACAGTTTACTAATTGCACTTCATGTTATTCCTAGTATTTAGTACTAGCAAAGATACAAGAAGTCTTAATTTCTGTACCTCTTCCATATTGAAGGAACAAGGAGCATTCAAAGTTAAATGTACATATGCAATAAATACTCAATGACAAATCTTTATACTTACCAATGAAGACCAGGCCATAGTAGAATGGTGTTGAAAATCATCTAAAATGAGTTAGGAACGCTAGTCTTCTGAACAAGAATATGTAATTGGTATAACAGAGTTGACATTTCATTATGCTGAGGGTCTTCACACGAGTTTCATGTTCTAAGTTCCTAACTATAGCTCTAAGCCTGTCATCCCAAAGCTGCCGCCATGCATGGCAAATCTTAGCTGAAAGCTTTGTTCAATGTCTCATGGTAGCCTCCAGTTCTAAGGTCTGGATCCCAGGGCGGAGACTCACTACTTTCAGGGAAGGTCAGGGTGGCATCTCTCCAAAGTCTGTAATACTCCAAAAGATGTGCAGAGCAGTGCATTGCTCTTGGCCTCTGCTTACATACTGTCAAGTGGCCATCATGGAGTTCTAGTCCTGTGTCTCATTATCTTGACTAAATGACATCAGCGGGATCTGGTTATTAGGTGCAGCCTTGTGTGTACATAGGGGGATGTGTTTACATGTTTAAAAGGCATTTTTTTCTACGCTCATTACAGGTAGAGAGATGGCTCAATTGGTAAACTGTTTGCCATGAAGCATGAGAACTTGAGATCAGATGCTTAGCACTCACGTGCAAAGCCAGACACAATTTGATGCTCCTTTAATCCAATGGCTGGTAGGGTGGAGGTTGGAGGCTCTCTGAGGCTTGCTGGGCAGACAGCAACAACCAAACTGGTGATTATCAGATTCAGTAAGACCTGTTCTCAAAAAATTAGATGGAGAGCATTTGAGGAATATATGTGATGTTGGCTTCTGGCCTCCAAACACACGCCCACACACACATATGCAAACACACACAAATATGGACACTGTATTACTACTGGAAGAAAATGAAACCATATTAAGTTTAGTAAATAATCTCTGGGAGTTTTGGTAGAAGTTAATTCATCCACAAATATTTGGAAACTCACCAAGATGGTGCTCAACTGACCCTGTAAATGAAGAATGAGTGCACAAATGAAGAAAATGTGTTTCATTTCACAGTTCATATAAACATCATAATTAAAATCTCCCAATTAATCTAGGTTACCAGGAATTTATCTACCAGCAATGTTGTGTGTTTCAAAATATTCCAAGTTTTTTTATAAAGTTTTTTTTTCTGTTTTTTTTTTTTTTTTTTTTTTTTTTTGAGGAGGTGGCTGGGAAATATTTATGGGTAAAAAAGAAATATTTTAATATGCCAAATTAGTAAATTTTGTCTTATTTATTAGTTTGCACTCTGGTGTAAAGGCTTTGATTTTGCACCAAACCTACTTTATTTAGGGTTCTTCAGCACCTTTGTCTCCCTCCCAGCTCCTCCACAACCTTAATGAGGAGATCAGTAGTGAACAGGGCTGTAGACCTCTTTTATCTACTTCCTCCTGATTAAGGCCCATGAGTCTTTAAGGGATTACCAGGCTCAGTAGTCAGGCTACCAACAATCCAGTTCAAAGACCGACACCAAGCAGCAACACAAAGTCGGTGAAAGCCACAAGACTCTGATGAATTGCCTAGAGAAGCTCTCTGTAACGTTTCTTTCTGCGAAGTCAAGTATGTCAATGTATAAAGTGATGTCTCACTCTGCGTGTGCCTCTATGTATGTCCTCTCCTCAAAGTCTACTACTGAATGTTCTCAGCTGGCCAAAGTCACATCCCTTTCATGAGAGAGCAAAACATCATGCGCCCAGCTTGCAGCAAACCATCACATGACCAAACTGATTCCAGAAACTTCTACTTCACTGGTGCTTCCTATAACTGCTTTAGTCTTGTATTGGCATGGGGGAAGGGTGCTGGAAGAAACACTATAATCAAAAGAAATTTAGAAAGGTAAAGTAATAATTTACCTTATAGTTTAAAGCCTATCACTTACAGGGATTTCAAGGCAGACACCTACATTCAGGAACTAAAGTAGAACTATGAAGAAATACTGCTTACTGGCTTTTGCCAAATAAATATAGTTTACATATTTGACAAAAAAAATAATAACCAGGAAAATAATTGTCTGAAAATGCATTTGTAAACTGAAAACTATCAGCTATTACTGAGCTACAGGTTGTTATGAATGGACAAAAATGTTGTATTTAAACTTTATGAACTCATTCCCCATGTTATTAGAAACCATATTGTAAAAAACCTTCCTTAAGGAGTTAAAAATATTCTGGTCATATATGTATGTGTGTGTTATGTGGGAGTTACACACTTATACCCATGAATGTGAAGTCCAAAGGATGACCTAGAGTTCCTTCCTCAGGAGATACCATGCACCTTTCTTCTTCACTAGCCTGAGACTCATTAGGTAGGCAAAGCTTGAGAGGCCTGACAGATCTGCAATGAGATTCACTGTCTATCTCTTTCCTTTCCTTCTTTACATGTTCTATGGGGATGAAACTCAGGTACAAAAAGCTTCACTGACTTAGTTACCTCACCAATCTATGCATTACTAATTCATTTCTCTTCATCTAGAGTTGTAATGACTCAAAAGCATTTTAATCTTGCCTTGTGTTTATATTAAAATAACTAACGTTATATACAAAGCTTGGCAGAGAGAAATTGCTGTTTCTATATCTTATTACCAAACAGTACAAGTTTCCCTTTCTGGCTTTTCCGGAATAAACTCCAGTACATCAATCCCATGAGTTTTCTTCTCTTCTATAAAAATTAGATGGGAACTGTCTGTTTGTATTTCAATACATCACTTTGAGGATAACTTGCACCAGCTTCTTTTCTTAAAATTCTGAAATAGTGTCCAGTGGAATTTATCTACATAAAACTTATAATCTTCATGATTTTGTTTCTGAGATCTCATTTTTATATATACACCTCAAGATCCGAAAACCAATTTCTAAAAGTAGAATTTACATTGTTGATTTAAATTCATTTCTTCATGAACACGATTGAGCCCTTGCTGTGCCAAGTGTAGTTTGAACAGATTTCATTTTATTGTACTTTTAGGAAAGATAGTCACATTTTCTCTTACGTTTTTAAATTATGCTCACTTGTTACTTAAATGGCAGGTGATAAAGAATTAATAGAATACAATGGGATGAAAGTATAATGAGTACAAAGAGAAAAGTAATCCTTGACACTATTTTGGAATTCATGAGAAGTCTGTCACCGTGTTTAGTATTTTATTTCTTCCAAACGTGTCTCAGATTTACCCTGTTCTCAACTTACTACCAAGAATTAAATATTGACTGTCATAGCCTTATGACTGGAATCCTTCACCAGCTCTATCACTGCCCTCTCTGTGCCTGTCAGTTTCTTTTCTGACCTAGCCTTCTACCACGATAATCTTTATGCAATGTTGATACTGCTGTGCTACCCTCTGTTTGCAGATGCACTGCCCATCAGCCATCACTGCAACCTAAAACTTTGTGCTATTCTACTGAAGAAGCTACACTTTCTCATTACCTCATTCTATCTAACTTTATGGCAATCAGCAAATGGACTAACCAAAATTTTCCTCAGGGATAAAACAGTACACAGGTGTGTATATTAAATTTTGATAAATGGGCACATCATTATGGAAGTGGACCAAGTACTTATATCATCTGCTATCTGGATGTTAGAGACCTAAGGAAATACATGGTGTAAATCAGTCTAAATTCATTGACTTGAAAAACAGGAAAGCTAATGGTAGAACTCCTAGGACGAGTCAGAAGCTAGGTTGGGGCTGGGAAACAGCAGAAGCTAGTGTGACCCTTGATCTGGAACACCAGGACCCAGGAACTGTGCTAACCAAAGACAGGAGGAAATTGATATCCCAGCTCCAGAGGAGAAGGTACATATATTTTCACTCTTGAGCCCCAACCATTGGTGATGACTACCCATATTACTGAGGAGATATTATTTACTAATCTCAAATGTTTTCTACTCAGGAAACTTCACAGACACATTCAGATATGATATGTATCTGTGTATCTCTTCAGACAGTCTAGTGATACAGAATGAAATTTCACAAAAGTATATTCATTTTCTCACCAAGTCTGTGGTATATAATATAATTTGTTGTTGTTGTTGTTTTACATTGGTCATTTTCTTTCCATATACCTTTCTAGTCATTAACATGATCTCCACAGCAAAAATGAATTCTTACTGATAGACCCAATGTTTTTCAAATGTCCTTTTCTCTTCAGAATTCCTACAATGTCTTCAGATTTCTTTTCTGTTGAACCTTGACATCATTCCTACATCTATTTCTTATTTTTATGTTTTGTGTTGCATAGTTATAAGAGTATCACAGAAATGGAAGATGATCCTTTCTTCTCCACCACATCTGGATGCCCCCAAGTTAAAACAACTAGTGCTAATGTCATATTTTCAGTGAACTTCAAATAACATCTCAAATAGTGGCTTCTCAATACACATTTGAAAATAAAATGTCTGATACATGAAAGATACTTTCTGATTGAAGAATGCCCATTTTGTCTATAAGAAAGCTCCTCAAGGTTCAAGATAGTACTAAAACTAAGGGAAACTTTCTATTGTGTAAAAATGCATTGAAAACTTCAGCATATTCTAGAGGGAAACATAAAAACTAAAAGAGTAAATAAGCAATTCAAATGGTCCAGGAAGTCCCTGAAAGTGGGCAGATGTACTAGCCATCAGCCTCTTTAATCCTATATAAAAATTAAGGACTCCTGAGAGACATTTTCAGTTCAGCCAAACCGCCTGAAAGAGTCAATGACTAGTCAAAATGCTTGGAAGAAACTCAGACCAACTGATTGGCCAAGAAGAGACATTTTCTGACTTTTCAACCTGCCTGACTCAGCTATAGCATTTGGCTTGTAATGAGCAATTAGCCATTCTGTAGTGGGCTTTTGGTAATACAGCATTCTTTAAGTCATTCTGGTGCCTTTATGTAACCTCCAATAGAACTCTCTGTTTCACCAGCTTGAATTTTGATGGTATCCTTATTTTGAATTTTTGTGGTTCTCTTTATGTGGTAAGTAAACATTTGTTCACATCTCTTCAGGAAAAATGTCTCACAACAATTCTTCAGCTGTGCATACCTTTAATAAGGTCTATTGTGATTTATTAAGAAGGTTATTTAATGTAGAAGAAAAGCACAGAAAATGCATTGTAGTTATTCATACCTTAGAGATGTCATAAGACTATAGCATATGATTCTCTTCAATAATTCCGTCTCAGCTATGTTTTATGAGAATACGATAAATCATGTTTACTCTGGCACAGATTTGTAGGTTAATTGTAAACAATGTGTTAAAGTCACTGTCACTATATCCAAGTATTTGTCTCCTCTGTGCCATGGGCCCTGAACCAAGAGAAATATTATAATTCTCATTCTGAATGAATCTGAGTATTTATATCACTTACTTTTCTATGAAATATAACATATACATATAATAATGAAACACAACAAAATTTAAAACAGAAAGTCACCAAGAGTATCTTCTTTTTGATAGCAGTTAGAGAATGGTTGCTTGAACAAAATACATATTTTAAACAGAGGAAGTGTTAAAAGAACTCCGTTTCCATCATAGTTCTGTTCTCAAATGTAGAAGGAATCTGTTGTGTCTGTATGGAAGCATCACCTATTAATAGAAAGCTAATGGACTATAGCTGATGCAGGAAGTAGGAGGTGGGATATCCTGCAGGCAGAAAGGATTCTGGGACTAAAGTCAGGTGGGAGAGATGTTCTGCAAGAAGTGAGAAGGACTGACCCATGGTGTCTGAGTACAAGGAACCAGCTATGCAACAGAGTGTAGACTAGTATAATGGGTTATTTTAAGTTATGAGCTACTAAGTGAATAAACTAACTATATGGCTTAGGTGTTTGTAAAATAAATTGAGTCTCACAAATCATTATTTCGGAAACATAGGGACAGCAGAAGAAATGCAACAATCAAGGGGTCCATGACCAATGACCTACATCCTTTTCATCATATCTCAACTCCAAAGAATACACCACCTTTGAGCAACACCAGAGGTTGGTTATCAATGTGCTACTAACCTTTGGGGAGCATGAAATATCTCAAATACAAAACCAAGCATAGTGATGTATATAAGTAATTCAATCACTTGGGCTGAAAGAGGAAAAACTCAAGTTCAAGGTTTATGTGGGCTACATGTACAACTATACCAATAAACAAACAAACAAATAAATGATAAATGAAACCCAAACTTTAGTATGCCAATTATGCATAGGGTTATGTGTTTAGATACATTTAGCAGAGTGTGTCATTGACTTCTATAAATGGCCCCTGTTTTCCTTACTAGGAAACCTACTTGGACACTGAGCTGCCATGGGCTACATCTTTGCAGGGGCTCTAAGTTATCTCCATGCATGGCAGTTGGTTGGAGTATCAGTCTCAGAAAAGACCCCTGGGCCCAGATATTTTGGTTCTGTTGCTCTCCTTGTGAAGCTCCTGTCCCCTACAGGTCTCTCATCTCCCCCTTCTTTCACAGAATTCCCTTTACTCTGCCCAAAATTTGGCTATGAATATCAGCGTCTGCATTAAAACCCTGCTGAGGAGAGTCTTTCAGAGTTCCTCTGTGTTAGGATCCTGTCCTGCTCCATGTTTTATCCCTCTTCTCATTTCCATACTGTTTGCCTTTCTGAGTGGGGATTGATCATCTTACCCAGGGTCTTCCTTCTTGCTTAGCTTCTTTAGGTGTACAGATTTTAGTATGTTCTTCTTATTTAATATGTCCAATATCCACTTATGAGTGAGTATATACCATGTGTGTCTTTCTGCTTCTGAGATACCTCATCAGGATGAGCTTTTCTAGTTTCTACCATTTGCAAGTATGTGTGTAACTCCTAAAATTAGCACAAGTGTCTGCCCAGTTAAGAAAAATAGTAGACATGCCAAATGTCTTGCAGTCCTTGCCAGTGGTTTATTTGTGTATATTCCAAAAAGACTATATTTCACAGGCTTCTTTGCAGATAATTGTAGCCAGGGACTAATATCAAGTTGTCAAGACACTACTGAATACAATTTTTGCTATTCCAAGATTGTTTCTTTGTTTCTGTAATAATGTGTCCCCCAGGTTTCTATTTCTATTGCCTAACTTAGACTTGGTTATATCAGGAGAAATCTTGTAGGACATATATTAAAGATGACAGAACATCCCCAACAGGCATGCATGGAATGCTGCTCTGAAGATGGATAATCCTGTCATAATTTAGGCTAATTTCCTTACAATACCATGCTGTTCTCTAACCAATGAATACACTAAAACTGGACCTCACTGATACTAACAAAATACTTTAATCTCAGGCTGTAGGTAGTAATGCACCTGCATTGTGATCTAGCAGAAGGCATTGTATATTTTGGCACATGAATACCTCATTCACTGTAGTAACAGAGAATGAATACTTGATTTCATTTCTTTTCTTTTCTATCCTGATTCATTTGCTTAAACAAAAAGCATCTGATGTTAAATGTTAAAATGAACTACATAGGGTAGATTGATTAGCGCAGTTTAAAATAAACTGTCTTTAATCTCTCTTGCTAGGAGGATTATCTTTGATAATGGTTATCAAGAAGGCCCTTCTGTTTCGTTTGTCTTTCTGAATGAGGATTGATCGTCTTACCCAGGGTCATCCTTCTAGCTCTCCTTCTTTAGGTGTTCAGATTTTTGTAGGTTTATCCTGTATTATATGTCTAGTATCCACTTATAAGTTAGTATATATACCATATGTGTCTTTCTGTTTCTGGAATACCTCACTTCAGGATGATCTTTTCTAGATCCCACCATTTTGTAAAAGTACCACAACTTCTGTATCCATTCCTCAGTTGACATCTGGGTTGTTTCTAGGTTCTGGCTATTACAAATAAAGCTGCTATGAACATGGTTGAACAAATATCCTTGTTGTGTACTTGAGCATCTTTTGGATATATGCATAGGAGTGGTATAACTAGATCTTGAGGAAGCACTATTACTAATTGTCTGAGAAAGAGTCAAATTGATTTCCAAAGTGGTTGTACAGGTTTACATTTGAAGAAGGAGAAAACAGGAAACAGGACAGGAGCCTACCATAGAGGGCCTCTGAAAGACTCTACCCAGCACTGTATAAAAGCAGATAATGAGACTCATAAACAAACTTTGGGCAGAGTATAGGGAATCTTAGGAAAGAAGGGGGAGATAGGAAGACCTAGAGAGGATAGGAGCTCCACAAGAAGAGCAACAGAACCAAAATATCTGAGCACAGGGGTCTTTTCTGAGACTGATATTCCAGCCAAGGACCATTCATGGATATAACTTAGAACCCCTGCAAAGATGTAGCCCATGGCAGCTCAGTATCCAAATGTGTTCCCTACTAAAGGGAACAGGTACTGTCTCTGACATGAACTCAGTAGCTAGCTCTTTGACTGCCTCCTCTGGATGGGGGAGCAGCCTTGCCAGGTCACAGAGGAGGACAATGCAGCCAGTTCTGATGAGATCAAATAAGTTAGGGTCTGATGGAAGGGGAGGAGGAGCCCCCATCTGTGCACTTGGAGAGGGACATTGGAGGAGATGAGGGTGGAAATGGGAGGGGAGGAGAGAGGGGGCTACAGCTTGGATACAAAGTGAATAATCTGTAATTAACATAAAATTTTCAGAAAAATAAAATAAAAAGAAGGCACTTCTGAATAATCAAGAAGAGCGCCCTTCTATCATGAAGCTTAAATATAGGCATTATTTTCTTATAAAACATGGCAACTTGCAGGAAAACAGTATATGAACTTTCATATAAAATGGCATATAGCTGGAAGAAAAAAATAGGTCCTGTGCTGTGCATTTTGCTGATTTTTCACAAGTTTAGTGCAACAATCGGAGGATCTATTATTTCCATTATTTACCCTACTGTCTACCATTTTCCTCTCAGCTAGTGTGATCATCTCAGGCCCTTCTACTCACTGGAATTGCAGCACACTTAACTAGTAAACATTTGGCTTTGCATTTATTTATATGGACTATGCAGCTGAGCAAACACAGAAGTACTCCACATAACTCCCTGTGTTACCACTCTGGCAAGGTCTACCACACCTGTTGGAGAAAAGATGATGTCTGTATGTCAGCAGAAAATGTATATATTAGCGACTATGAACTCTTGCTTAGAAAAATTGTACAAGCACTAAAATGTGAGCATATACAGGTAAATCAGTAAAGTAAAAGATGGTGTGAGCATCACTAGACACAGAATCAAGTGTAGATTACATGTAACTATGTCCAATTACTTAAATTAATATTAAAACAACATAAGAGATACCTAATGGTTTAGATATTCCTATGGCAGAAACAAAAACAGTTCATATGGCAAAATAGCATGTACTTAATTATATATACAGTATGTGTGTGTGTAACGTCAATTCTGAGACTGCATTTATACTTAATCACCTATCTCATTTCTCAACCATTCTAGATCAATAATAGCTTAGTCTTTTGCTCACTAAGGACCACTAAATCAATATTATTGATTTTGAACTTTGAAAATTTCCTTTCTAACAGACCATTGTACGCTCCACCTTCCTTATGCCATCATTAGCAACTATCTTGAACTTTGAGAGGCCCTGTCCCTTGCACCAACGTTACACTTCTGACTCATTGACCTTTCTCTAACAGCTTTGCTGTTAACTTAGATCATGAAAGCCTTCTTGAGCTTCATTAAGTATCTTCTCAGTAATGATCACAAGTCTCTCCTTCATTTGACTTTTGACCTCTGTATTCTAACAAACCTCAATTCTCAATAGTTCTCATCCCCCACAGCTATTGCTTGCAGTCCATTCACACTGATGAAGAAAGTTATCAGACTGTGCTAATTCCACTAGTGCTCTTCCACTTTAACTTGACTTTGAATCTTCTGACCCAGTGTTGCGTCATAATCTCAAGGCGTTTCAGTTCTCGATCTCTTTCTTCCTCTCCCCTTCCTTCCCTCTTCCTCTCCTCCCTCTTCTGTTCACTCTCTCCCCCTCCTCCACTTCCTCCCTCTTTTGTTCTCTCTCCTTATCTAAATCTATATCCTCTTTCTGAGGGTAAAAAGATTTTCATCCAGAATGTGTATCAATGACACAGCAAATGTGTCCAGATCATATATCTCCATTAACTATTTTTCCTTCTCGTGTCAAAGAAAACAAAGAAATTGTTATACTTTTCCTACTCTTAGTGCTGGACTGCATTTAAAGGTTGATGTCAATTATTCCTTTCTTGCAATATCATTCCATTAAACATTTCTATGTTTCCGTTTTTCTTATTTCATTTGTTCTATTTGTAAATGTGCTTACATTTTTACTTCCTTCCAAGGAAACATCTCTCCATTGCTCTATTCACTGTAGTTTCATTAAACTGGTGGATATGTTGTCCAGATAATAAAGAAAATATCAGAAAATGACTTGAGGAAAACAATGCTTATTGAAACTTATAGATCCCAGTCAGACTGACCAGCAGACCATTGTTGTCAGACTAGAGAATCGGCCTCATTTTTATGAACGGGTAAGCAAGCCCGGACATGAGCCACTCCCCCCCCCCAATTACATCATTATCAGTGGGTTTGTAGAAACCTGACGCCATGAGTCTTTTTTGAATTCTGACAGAGCTCTTCGATCATGCCCTCAATGGTAGTCCTCTAAAATGGCACACAGTTTTGTAAATAGAACTTGAAAGATAAATGCTATGTTCATGTTATAAATTTTGTGTATTTAAAAAACTGAAGTTTCATAAAAATAGTTACGGCAAAGAGAAATTTACTAATGGGATGACTTTATGAGACACATCTCAGATGAAGTTTTACTCAGAAGGCACATATGCTTTTCATGGTGCCTCTCTGCACACAGATGCCATAAGAGGGGTTTTATAAGTGAAATGACATTTTTATCACACATTTCTCTGTGCCTTGTTTAACAAGTATGCCTAAGAACAACAACCTATGTATCTTTGGGATGACATGTATTGTTAAACCTAGAGCTTCTTTAAAGTAGCATATAACATGCTTGGAGGAGGTTGAAGTAGGTGGATGTCCATGAGTTCAAGGTCATCCTGAGTCACATAGTGAGTTCCAGGTCAGTAAACAAATCAAAATAACAACAAAACAGCAAGTCTCCCATACACCACAATGATGTTTCAATACTAGCCTGCCTCTTCCAACCCTTGGCTCACCTAGAGCTCTTCAAGGAAAAATGAAGAATAGTCCTCAGAGGCAAAGGGTTTGTTAGGTGTCCTCCTTTCCCCAAAGATACTGCACTAACAAAGTCTTTCTTATCTCCCAGTTAGTTTAATTTCTCTTTATGACTGCTTAAATTTTTAGTCATATTCTAATCCTTCAGTGGCTGTAGCTGAAAACAAGACTTAGCCTTCATGCCATGATTTTTTCCTCCTTTACAATAACAAATTTGAACTTCTTCATTGTTCCTTTCAATGACTTCCTTTAAGCTTTTCTCCTCTTCCAGTCTCACTACCACTCTGCTAGATTTTGTTCTTGTCTTTTTAGAATCTGGTCAAACTTCCCAAGACATGCTCACATCTGTTCTTTTCTTAAAAGTGTAACTTAAAAGCTTTTCTATGGATTTTTGCTAGAGGACAATATTTGTATACTATTAAAATGTATCTGAAATTTATCTTTTTACTTCATTCCCCTTTATTGGTTTAAATACACTTCAATTTGTTTTTTTTTTTGTATTATTTAGTTTTCTTTTTATGCAACACAATTTGATCCTATTTCCTCTTTACCAATTTCTTCCACATCTTCTCCACTTTCTGACCCAACCAACCTCATGTGCTTTCTCTCTCTCAAAGAATATTAAAACAAAACAAGAAAACGGTAAGATAAAAATTACCAAAAAAAAAAAAAAAAAAAGCAAAAACCACACAAAAATATGGAATCTCCTTGTGTTGGTCAACTATTCCTGGGGCCCTGCTCTGGAGTAATGGTGGCACGCTTTGTGTCACTCTATTGAAGGAAACAAATTTTTCCTTTCTTACTAGGTATCAATTGCAAGTAACTTGTTTATTATAGGTGCTACTTTGTGTCTAGTTCCTATTCTCTGAGCTGGAATTTTGTCCATCTTGAACCTGTTCAAGTTTTTCACATACTACCTTAATCTTCTTGAGCTCTTGTATGTATTATCCCTGCTGGTTTAGGATTTTGTTGATTCCTTGAACTTATCTACCATTTCTTCTTCTGCATAGACCTCTTTGGCTTGAAGAAAGGGCTTTAAGAAACACATTCCATTTAGGACTGAGTACTCCAAAGTATCACACTCTCTGCACATTGTCTGTTTGTGGGCCCCTGTGTCAACTACCATCTAAGAAGCTTCTTCTTGCAGTATCTGGTAATCAAAACACTTTAACTCTTACTATTCCTCTTATTTTAACTAAATTAATGAGGTCTGTTTTTTTTTTTTCTTGCCTAGAATGTCCTACTCCAGAATATGTGCCTTTCAATTTAATGTATCATTAAAAGCGTTTCTCATACCTTAGTCTTTCAGCATTGCTGTCTCTTGGCCAAATGATTTTTGTTTTTCTCTCTACTCATCTGGACATCTGGACAATTATATCATAATCTTTTGCATGAATATATTTTTGTTCTCTATCTTCAGTTTCTCCCTTGCAGCACCTAAAATACAGACAGAATTTTCTCTCCATTTGCACATGCATCTGTTTCAGATGAATTAATGAATGAATGGCAAAATATCTCAAGTGTTTTCACTGATTTGTTCATACTTCATTCTTATGTCATACATTCATTAACTTTTGCTCAAAATAATTATTAACTTCCTACACTTCTACTATATTTTTCAAATTAGGCATAATTTATAATTTTCTTTGCTTCAGTAATTCTTTGAAAAAAATGAAATATTTGTAACCATCAGAGTTTAGAAATTTGTTTGCTTCTGTCAGTGTGCTGAAGTGTCCCGAGGCATCTGCACTATATGATTCCAAATAAGTCATTCCTTCTGGGTGAGTTTTCATGAAAAATTCAAGAAGCCTCATTTGTGTTTCCTTCTTTGTAATGTAACTGTTTTTCATGCATTTCCTTTATTCATGAGAAACTCCGTAGTCTAATGCTTAATTTAAATAGAAATAATAAATATGTACAGAAAAGAGTGGGTAACATTATCATTTTCTTCCTTGGGAAATACACAAGTGTGAATAATTAAAAATGAATGTTTGCTAGAGACAGTACCAGAGACCACCTCATTCAACTATGGATAAAGGGAGCCCATACTCTCCCATGCTATAGCCCCAAGATGAATGTAAATAGCCTTATGCTAAACACTGCTAGACAGATCCTCCTAAAACCACTTTTCCGAGCTTTAAGCCCTGCAGTGGGCCTTGACCTTTCTCTTTAGTCGTTTTGTTTATTTACATAAATTCTGCACACAGGGAGAATAGACATCAGTACTATTATATCAGGCATATAAGTTCTGTCCACACTGTCCTTCTATATGCCATGGATGTGACTTTCAGTGACATTGAACGCTTAATACAGCCATTGCTTTCTCTTTGCTGCCAACGAATGCCTTAAATGGATTTCTGAGCTAGAAGATTAAATTTTTCTTTAAGGCCTCCCATGTTAGGAAAAACTAAAGTATTAAGAGGCTATGAAGGTAATAAATCTTCCATTATATGTAACATATAAAGTGTTATTTTACTCCCAAGATTTAATTATTAGTCTAAGTTTCTTGAAGAGTCATCTTCCTCTAATTCTTGATTCCCCATATTCCTAGAAACGTAATGTTTAACACCCACCCTTCAATAATGTATACTTAATTAAATATTTCTTAAAATACTATGTCAATTCCTATAATTTTTGATAAGCATCAGAAAAAAACCTATCGTGCTTTTTAAAGAACTTTCAAGGTAGTTCTTAAGGGGAGTGTTTAAACTTTGTGAATTTTGAAACATTATAGATATCATCTCCCACTGAGTTTGTTGATGCTGAAAAAGAAAATGAATAGAAATCAATGCAATGCTGAAAAACAAGAATTTTGCCATATAGTACTGTTTCGAGACTTTGCCTAGAACACAATATATGTTTCTAGAATTTCATTGGCCCAATTAAAGTAAGATGACCATTCTATGGCAAAATTTCAAATATAGAAACTTAAGTATGTTACATATAACTACATTGTGTCCTAAGCTGATTTGCAATTGTGAACTCCATAAAGTTCATCTTCCATAAAAACACTCAGCTCAATGTCCTAAGAGTTGTGTAGTATTTTGATGATTTATTTTGCATTAAGATAATAGGAGGTTTAAATTGAGGAAAAGAAAACACCATGAACAATATTTTCAAATCTTCAGTTTATTTTATAAGTGATTGTGTTGAGACAACATCAGTAGACTCATGGTCCAGTCAGAGGTACTAAAATACACCCGTTGCCGCTGTCCCTTGTTCAAATCTTTATTTTCCATGGACTGCTCTAAAAAATGAGTGTAATACAGTTACACTAATTTTTCCCATAATGACTATGTAAATGGGAGCAATTATCAAAAGACTTCTTCTTTTAAAGATTTATTTTACTTTTAATCATGTATTTGTGCATGGATATGAGCAGGTGGTAGGGATGCCCACTGAGACCAGGGACATCTGATGCCATGGAACCGCAGTTGTAAGTACTTACAAGCAGTGAAGAACTGAAGCTGGTAACTAGAGTTGGAACCAGCAGAGTAGTGTGTGCTCTGAAATGCTGTATACACATATGTAATTTATATGTCAGCGGTCTATCATCTGTCCCTCCATCTGTCTCTGTATCTTTGATTGCTTCCCATAACATGTGTTCAGTTCAGTGATCTCCCACTGACCTAACCTCAAACACCAGAAAGAGTAACTTATTTTGGTTATGATTTCTTCAAAGAGTGTCGGTTTGGTAATATTTAGGGGGAAAAAAAAGAAAAAAGAAAAACAATTTATCTACCTCTAGTATAAAGGGGAAAATAATTTCTCAATAATAAGAAAATTGTGACATTTTCAACAAATATATTTTAGTATATTCTCCTTTCTCTATTTACTTTCGCCAATACTATATTTTTTAAAAAGATAAAATGTGACAATTTTCTGAAAAATATTGATTATTGATATTTTAAATCATGTATTTTCACAGAAAAACTTACAATAGCTTAGGAGAAAAACATGTATTTCTAAACAAATGAGAACTTGCCATGACTCAGAATCTGTGAATTAAAAATATTTTTAAATTCTGAATATTTATTTACAATCTTGAGGTATTTTGTACTACAAAAATATTTTAACTAATCAAAAAGAGGCACATGGTTTTTCTCTTATTCATTATAAAATAAACTCACACATGTAACCAATTATAACAATCATTAGAGATCTGTGTTAAATAAATAAAATCTGGAGTAAATAAAAAGACGGGTGAAAATTCAGTCTAGATTCAAACTAGTTCAATTTGATGCTGATTTTTTTTTTATCTCTTGTTCTATTTAAATAAGGTCATCAAAAGGTAAGGTGGAAATTAGTTTAGGAAGTTCATTAACTTTTGTTCCTCTACTCTTGAAAGAATTTCATATTCTAGAGAAAAAACAGATATAAAGTCCAAGTATTTTCAATTATAATGTCTACACATTTTAATTTATGATCTTTATCTTGTTTATTTTGTGATTTCATTCATCAGAAGTTAGTTTTATCTTTAAAACAGAGGACAGGAAGTGAGGAGATTTGCAAATCATTGTATTGACCATTGTTAATGCTACAGAGAAGAACCCAAGAAAATGGCTTACATGACCACACGACCAGATCATCAGCATCCATGTAAAAAAATCCAAACATCTGGGTAGGATTATAGACTGTTTCTCTCCCATGGAAACTTTTAGCATATTCTGGCTCTGAACATCAGTCCTCATAGTTGAGGCTTTCAAGTGGAGTCAGGTCTTCTAGGTTTTATGTTCAAAGTTGTTGGTTTCTTCTGCAAGAGAAACTTAGGTTTAACTGCTGGGGCAACTACGGGCTGCAATAGCATGCACAGTTTTGGATGGGTCACTTAGACTTCACTGGCCAACCACTCAGCACTTCTTATGCTTGGTACTGAGGCTTTTGTTAGACAGCCGTTGGCTCCTGCAGGCAGTTCGTCAGCCCAAGTAGAGTATTTTGCTACTTTACAAGAGTCAGTTCTCATAAATATAAGAACATTTAAACAAACCAAAATGTTGCTCACCATCAATTACTCCCTGTCATTCTCACTTGCATCTTGGCCTCAGAAGTGTTTGCCAGTTTCATTGATCAGCAGAATAAGAGGAGAGTTCCCCGCACGAGATAGATGAAAGTGAACCCAGCAAGTACATGCTCAGAGAGATGGAATATTGTACAGTTCCCATCCAAAGGATCTTTACTCTACTGTGTTCCACTTGTACATGTAAATTTAGGATTGAGAGTGGAAGACGTCAATAAATTCTCTTTATTAACAGAAGTTGGCATCACTGAGCAGTCATTAATAGAATGTGTTTTGTCTTGTAGGTGAGGCTACCAAAGCAGGGGGTTTAAAATGAGTTGAAAATTCTTGGTGCAGGCAGTACGGATGAGAGGAAGAGATGAGAAATAGCTGTGGAATTCTGTAGACACGTGCTCCTGCATGCTGAGGTCCCAGTGGCTCAAAATACCCTGTCCCAACCCCTGCTGGGGAACAGCTGAGGCAGGAGAGCAATTATCTTTTCTTTTCTTTTCTTGTCTTTTCTTTTCTTATTTTCAATGTTTATTTTTTATAATTTATTCATTTTATATCCCGACTTTAGCCCTCTTCTTTATCTCCACTCTGTCACACCCTCTCTCCCTCTTCCCCCCAATCCCTTTCCCCTAGTCCACTGAAAGGGGGAGTCCTCCCCTACCATGCTTTAAGACAAAGATGAGCTCTTTTTTAATTAAATTTTTATTTTTTAATATTAGTTATAGTTTAGTAACTTTGTATCCCAGCTGTAGCCCCCTCCCTCATCCCCTCCCAATCCCACCCTCCCTCGCTCATCTCCTTCCTGCCCCTTTCCAAATCCACTAATAAGGGAAGTCCTCCTCCCCTTCCATCTGACCCAAGCTTATCAGGTATCTTCAGGACTTGCTGCAAAGTCTTCCTCTGTGGCCTAGTAAAGGAGGAGGGAAGAGGTCAAAGAGCCAGCCATTGAGTTCATGTCAGAAATAGTCCCTATTCCTCTTACTAGGGTACCCACTTGGATACTAAGCTACCATGGGCTACATCCAAGCAGGGGTTCTAGGTAATATCCATACATGGTCCTTGATTGGAGAAACAGTCTCATAAAAGACCCCTGAACCGAGATATTTTGGTTCTGTTGCTCTCCTTGTGGAGCTCCTGCCCTCTCCAGGTCTTACTAACTACCTCTTCTTTTCATATGATTCCCTGCACTCTGCCCAAAATTTGGTTATGAGTTACAGCAACTGCTTTGATACACTGCTGGGCAGAGTCTGGTAAAGGCCCTCAGTGGTAGGGAGTTTAGATCTTAAGGACCAACATGCTCAAGGCTTGATTTCCAGGGTTATGCTATTGGAAAGTGGTAGGAGGACACTTGTGAAGCCTCTTCACATCATTAAGGACGTCCTCTGAAGAGGATTAGGGGACCACAGTCCCTCCTTTCTCTTTCTTTTCAGTTACCAGTTGTCAATTTTTGTTCTGCTATACATTTCTGCCATGATGAGCTATATTACCATAAACCAAAATCAATGAGCGCAGTCAAATATTGACTCAGATTTCTAAACTGTGAGCCACAAAGTGTTCTTCATTTTTGCTGGTTGATTTTCTTAGTTATTTGAGGGAGGAGCAGCCTTGACATGACACAGAGGAGGACATTACAGCAGGATCAGATGGAAGGGGAGGAGAACCTCCCCTATTGGTGGACTTGGATAGGGGCACGGGAGTAAAAGTGGGAGGGTGGGATTGGGATGGAATGAGGGAGGAGGATTCAGCTGGGATGCAAAGTGAATAAAATGTAATTAATGTAAAAAAATAAAAATTTAATTTTTAAAAAAGATCTTAACTCCCACACTGAAAGGAGGATGTGAAAAGAGTGTAAAAGACAGAGGGAATTGAGAATACCAGAAGAAAGCCCCTGGATCAACTAAGCAAGGTATATATACACCCACAGTGACTGGAACAATGAACACAGTGCCTACATGGGTCAGCACCAGGTGTCCTGTGTGAACATTATAGCTATTATCTTAGTATTTTTATGGAATTCCTGTGATCTTTTTCAGAAATGAACTTGATGATCCTTAGAAATTTTATTCTTCTCCCTTGTTCATTCTCCTTTAGCAATCACAAACACGTATATTGTTTTTCCTGGCTCATGTTTTGTCAAGTTTGAACTACTAGGGGAAAGGCTTATGTATTTTTGTAATAAATATTTACTCTGTAAGACTTTATTTTTGAACAAATTTCATTTCTCTCACCTATTTTATCTTATAAGTATATAACAGCCAAAGAAACACACACCACATTTTTTAGGGTATTAAATACTTACATTTTTTTCTATTGTTCTTAAATAGACAAAAAGGTTCAAAAGTACCACTCCTGCACAGGACCAAACTAAGTGATACTTGAACTTTAAAGACTTCTTTATCTTTTCCATTTTTCTCCTTGAAGGGGGCACCTTAGGCTCTGTAAGAAACCACTCGATGAAGCCAGAATTAATATTCAGCTCTGTAGTCCATAGGCCCACACAGACTTTCATAAATAGTTAGGCCTACATGATATATTTCAGATGAAAACATGCAAGGAATAGAAAAAAATCAGCTGTTGAAGGTACCATATGTCTTTCATGAGATTTCATATGTTCACAGGACCGTTACTAAATATCTGTCAATTCTCAAGCATTAAGGGACCTGTCTGATATCTCTAAGCTGCTTGGGCTTCTGCTCTATGAAACCTGATACATTTTAGATACCAATTCACACTTTAAGATCATTAATAAGGATGAGAAAGGAACATGATAGGCAGAACCTTTACATATTAGTGTGCTCGTTAGATAAATCCTACAGTGTGTGCACAATCATCCTCTATCATGCTCACACGTTTGTCTCAGGTCAGGTAGATTTGCCTTTTGGTTATTCTCTGGAATCCGTAGATCTTTCTAATCAGTGGAGCATTAGAAATGTGTCCAGGCCCTCCCATGTTTTTTTTTTTTTTTTTAGCTCTAGACTGTTCCCTCTGTGTCATATAACCAACTCAATAAGCAAGTCTTTCAGCCTTGTCTCCAAATCAGTCACTTGACAGCTAGATTCAGATTCTTTCCAACTGTACAATGCAGAGGTGCCAAAATCTATCAGCTTTTTTCTTCTCTGTGCACACAATGAGCTGTCACTCCCTATGTCCCTACATGTAAACAATGCTTCATATAGGCTTCAGAAGAAGGCAAGTTCATCCCTCTGTCCTATACTCTCTAAAATAGCTCGTGTGTCATAAGTAGTCATCAGTACTTGAGCATTTATTATTATCGTATTCTGGTGATAAAACATTTCATGTTTAGCTTGCAAACCATGTAGCATAGAAATTGTCAGCCCTTGCGTTCAGTAAATTAATGCTCTTTCAAAATTATGTCACCATAATTGAATCTGTTTTACTGCTTAAAAGTCTCTTTAACCTATATAGCAAAGAAAATTCAATTGTATTTACAAATGAACCAATTGTTTATCGAACTTCAACATTTATAATGACTATTATACTTTATTTTAAAAAGTACCTTACCATTTTTCTGTTCTTTACAAAAATAAACTGAAAATGTTGTGAACTCTGACTTTTTTCCATAAAGTGATAAAGTTAATTCATTTCTCTTCTGACAATAGATCCCATTTTATTCAGAGTGAGCTACAGTTAAAAGCCTTCATAATAAAAGTGTTTAGGAGGAGCCTCTTGCACTATAAACACATAAACACAAGTACTTATTTTTATGTACACATAGTTTTCAATACTATTAAGAGTTAAACAGTTGAGTTACATTAATTTGCAAAAAGACTTCTTAGGAAAACCCAACCAAATAGCTATGGCAATGCAGAAATAAAGGAGTGAAAATTTTAACAGGATATTTTTATTATTATTATTATTATTATTATTATTATTATTATTTAATACTAGCTACAGTTTGTTAACTTTGTATCCCTGCTGTATCCCTCTTCCTCTTTCCCTCCCAATCCCACCCTCCCTCCCTCATCTCCTCCCTGGCCCTTTCCAAGTCCACTGATAGGGGAGGACCTCCTCCCCTTTGATCTGATCTGATTTATCAGGTATCTTCAGGACTGTCTGAAAAGTCTTCCTCTATGGCCTAGCAAGGCTGTTCCTCCCTTGTGGAGGGGGGGTGGTCAAAGACCCAGCCATTGAGTTCATGTCAGAAACAGTCCTTCTTCCCCTTACTAAGGTATCCACTTGGATACTGAACTACCATGGGCTACATCCGAGCAGGGGTTCTAGGTTATATTCATACATGGTCCTTGGTTGGAGAAACAGTCTCATAAAAGACTCCTGTGCCCACTTACGTTTTTAATTTAGTTCCAATCAGTAGTCACAATAAAATAATCACACGTCAATAAACCTTCATATACACAAATCCTGTTTACTTGCTATGTAGCCCACTGTTGAACTTAGATGCCACGAGGAGACTTCTAGAACATATAAAAGTTAAAATTAAAAACTGTTGCTAATTCATTGGGGTTTCCTATAATTTACCTTAGATCTTTGGTCATTGTAAACAAAGAAACTACAAATATTATAGAGTTTGCCCTTCCTTCTGATTTAGTTTCTATGAGATGAAACAACTTTCTTCCCTAGAAATCAGAAATAGAGGCAGCCCTGTAGATACAATGCTAACAAACAGCACAATGACTTCTTAAAGCAGGTCTGGATAAGGTCACATAAATGAAAAGGAGAAACCAGGTTACCCAGTGGTCAGTTCCAGTGAAAATGTCAACCTTTGGTGATGATTACTTTGCAGGAACTGAGACTTTGTCAAAAAAAAAAAAAAAAAAAAAAAAAAAAAAAAAAAAAAAAAAAAAAAACATGAAATATGATCTTGCTGACAAGAATCATAGAAATCATGTTTTCCTCATCCACTATTCCCTGGCAACACATCCACCACCTGACAGGACGTCTCAAAATCCAATCACGTTTAAGTATATTATTTACTATGTGTCTCAAAATTTATTTTATTTTATTTTATTTCTTAAATATTAGTTACAGTTTAGTAACTTTGTATCCCTGCTATAGCCTGTTTCTTCATTTCCTCCCAATCTCACCCTCCCTCCCTCACCTCCTCCCTGCCCCTTTCCAAGTTCACAGATAAGGGAGGTCTCCTCCCCTTCCATTTGATCCTAGCTTATCATGTTTCTTCAGGACTGACTGCAATGTCCACCTCTGTGACCTAGCAGGGCTGCTCCTCCCTCTTGGGGGAGGTGTCAAAGAGCCAGTCATTGAGTTCATGTCAGAAATAGCCCCCCCATTCCCCTTATTAGGGTACCCACTTGGATACTGAGCTACCAAGGGCTACATCTGAGCAGGGGTTCTAGGTTATATCCATGCATGGTCCTTGGCTGGAGAAACAGTCTCATACAAGACCCTTGTGCCCAGATATATTAGGTCCTTGTGGAGCTCCTGTCCTCTCCAGGTCATACTAACTCCCCCTTCTTTCATATGATTCCCTGCACTCTACCGAAGATTTGGTCATGAGTCACAGCATTTACTTTGATACACTTCTAGGTAGAATCTTTCAGAGGCCCTCTGTGGTAGGCACCTGTCCTGTTACTTGTTTTGAAAGGAATAGCAAAAGTGCTATCAACCACACTGTCAGAAATCTTCTATGCACAACTCTCCAACAAACCTCAGAGATGCAACACAGACATTTGAAGCTTGGTATAATCTCTAGAGGAATGTGAATATGCATGTCATGTTGATTCACTATTTTTTAAGTGCTATGAATAGTTTCAGTCACATACTGAAACCATAAAAATATATTTTTAATGAAGTATGTTAACTACATATTAGAGATGCTTTTCTCAAATGCTATTTTTTGTGGTAGCATTTTCAAAACCATTTAGTATTCCATCCCTTAACTTTGGGGGCTTGTTAGTATATTTCTGCCCAAAAGCACTAATTTGAGAAAAATGTTTATCTAAAGTTCTGTATCAGTCTGTCAGAGATAGTTTACAAAATTTTCAGTTTATATTTCAGTTTATTTTATATTTCTATAATACATACTAGAAATAAAAGTGTCATTAAGAGTGAAAGTAACATTTAATAAGATGTTATTAAGATTAAAATATTCTGTTTTCATAATACTATCATAATATTTTAATGGAAGTGGTACAGAGTATTGTTAAAACACCAATTCAGAAAAATAAATATTTTATATTCACATACTACTGAACATTTGCAAATATACACTTCAAACTATACACTCTGAAAGATTTTTGTCTATTTTTATTTTTACTTGTCATACAGTGACTTCAAAGAAATATATAGTGTTTCATGTAGTCTCAGAAGCAACCCAGTAAAAAAAAAAAAATAGAAGAAAGAAGAAAAGAAAACACTTATCCTACCTTTTCGTAAAACTTGTGATAGAGGGACATTGAAGCCTTAAATGCGGATACTTCAACAGCTCACCTGTCAGCTGTTTTAAAAACCTGCCTTTTTTTTTTTAACTTAATCCTGATTTCTAACAGGTTGTCCAAGTTCTGTGAATACAAACAAGCTGGGAAGCTGCCTTTGATGTGGTTAAAATAATAGGATCATAAAACAAGAGAATTTACTAGCCACCTGACATCTCATCTTAGCATTGTCTACACAGCAACAGCTGAGTTGTTTTTCAGCCCATCATCCTACTTTTACTCCATTTTTTTCCTCTCTGTCATTCAGTAAAATACTGTGGTTGTAACTGTTCTCAAATATTTATATTAGACCTATTTAAGACAGGTCACACATACATGGCACGCAGATAAAAATGGCACATAAGGAGAGGAACAAAATATACAGACACACAGCATGCTTACTTTAAAATAGCCTTATATTAAATAGTCTTATAAAACAACTTCATTCTTTCATTTCTTCCATAAAACAGTAATGGAGAACAATGAAAAAAATAATGATTAAATGGGGCAGGGGATGGCGGGCAAGTTTGAGGAGAGAGTATAGAAAGAGATAACTAAATGCAAAGACCATTGAAAAGTTCACATAGAAAAGGAAGGGGAAATGATGCAATTGTATTATAATCTCAAAATATGAATTAATTTTTTAAAAGTCATATGGAAATCTGCTACTATAGAAATCTACTATTCCCTATAATCAAGAGGTAATTAGTTTGTCATGGACACTATAGACAAAGAAAAAGCCCAGAACCTAGAATTGGATTACTATTTGGAGTTGTTTGTCATTAGAGTCCCAAAAACTTCCAATCATTATAGGCTATTGCCATAATTCTTGATTTCTTTCAAGAACTCGATGGGACCCTGTTGTTGAAAATACCGCACACTTGAATTGTGGGACATGGAGAAATCGATTTATTGACTTGCACCTTTTGTTGATATTGCTAGTTTTCATAGTATTGGAAGATACTTTGCATGGTAACAAAGGAGGAAAATGATCACTAGTCTCACCCAACCAATTGTGAGTCCTGTAACTATAGAAAAGACAATTTACTGTGAATTTACTATTGCTAAGCTATGTGGTCATAGTCTTAAACTGACTCCTAATGACTTTGTTGTACCAACAGATTAACACATTTCTCAACCTCATCAGAAATGTGTTTTTTAGCACTACATGGTGATTAACAGACAGATGTGCAATTAGCCAGTGTGAAGAGAATAAAAGACTGTGGTGTTTTCAGCTTTAAACAGAGTATCGACATTGCATCTCCCTTCCAAAAGCTCACTGAGCATCTAAAAGGGGAGGCAGAAATATATTAAAAGTCAGACACATCAGGAAACTGTTATGAAACTATGTCTCAACAATGGCTGTCTACTAAGGGAAGCTCCAGGAATCCAGTAGCTGTTCATTCCACAAGGATATCTGTCTCAGTATGGTCCTCAGTTGGCATATCGGTCTCTGCAGTAACACCTGGGCTCAGATCCTTTAGTTTTGTTTGTCTCCTTGTGGGAGCTACTGTCCCCTAAGTGGGGAGCAGGCTTGCCAGGCCACAGAGGAAGACTATGAAAGACAGTCCTGATGAGATCTAGGCTAGGGTCAGATGGAAGGGGAGAAGGACCTCCTTTATCATGGAATGGGGGAGGGGCATGAGAGGAGAGGGAGAGAGGGAAGGCAGGATTGAGAGGGGATGAGGGTAGGGATACAGCTGGGATACAAAGTGAATAAATTGTAATAAATAAAAAATTATATTAAAAAAGAAATACTCAACATCCCAAGTCATTAAGGAAATGCATATCAAAATGACTCTGAATTTCCATCTTATATTCATCAGAATGACTAATATCAAAAACTTAATTGATAGTACATGCTGGAGAAGATGTGGAGAAAGGGGAATCTTACTTCATTGCTGGTGGGAATGTAAACTTGTGCAACCACTTCAGGAATCAATCTGGCACTTTCTCAGAAAATTGGGAATATCACTACCTCAAGATCCAGCCATACCACTCATGGGCATATATCCAAAAGACTCCCCACCGTACAATGAGGACATTTGTTCGACTATGTTCATAGCAGCTTTATTTGTAATAACCAGAATCTGGAAGCAACCTTGATATCCCTCAGTGGAGGAATGGATACAGACATTGTGGTACATCTACACAGTGGAATAGTAATGAAATATTATAAACAAGGAAAACATGAAATTTACAGGCAAATGGATGGAAGTTGAAGAGATCACCCTGAATGAGATAACCCAGAAACAGAAAAACAGGCATGGTATACACTCACTTATAAGCAGATATTAGCTGTATATTATAGGATAGCCATCTACAGACCTAAAGAAGCCAAGCACTAAGGAGGACTGTAGGAAGGATGCTTAAATCTCTTTCAGAATGGCAAACATGATAGACAACAAAGGCGATGGAAGAGCGGAAGCAGAATGTGAGCCTACTATTGAGGGTCCTTTAAAAGGCTCTCCCCAACAGGGTATTTAAGCAGATGCTGAGACTCAAGGCCAAACTTTGAGCAGAGCACAGGGAGTCTTATAGAAGAATAGAGGGGTGGACCCCATTTTTTAACTGGGGTATTTGTTTTGTCGGTGTTTAAGTTCTTGAGTTCTCTATATATTTTGGATATTAGCCCACTGTAGGCTCCTGTTTTGTTCTATTGACCGTGTCCTTTGCCTTGCAGAAGCTTTTCAGTTTCATGATGTCCAATTTATTAATCATTGCTCTCAGAGCCTGAGCTGTTGGTGTTCTGTTTAGGAAGTTGTCTCCTGTGCCAATGAGTTCCAACTTATTCCCCACTTTCTCGTCTATTAGATTTAATGTATCTTATATTGTATTTACTGTATTTATGCATTTCATGTATTTAATGTGTTTTATGTTGAGGTCGTTGACCCATTTGGACTGAATTTTGTGCAGCATGATAAGTATAGCTTTATTTGCAATCTTCTACATGAAGAAATCCAGATAAACCAGCACCATTTGTTGAAGATGCTTTCTTTCTTTTTCTATCACATGATTTTGGCTTCTTTGTTAAAAATCAGGTGTCCATAGTTGTTTATGGGTCTTCAGTTTGGTTCCATTGATCAACCTGTCTGTTTTCATGCCAATACAATGCAGTCTTTTTATTATTATATTGCTCTATATTATATTATATTATATTATATTATATTATATTATATTATATTATATTATGTTATATATTATATATTTATTATATAATATTATATTGCTCTATAGTACAGCATGAAATCAGGGATGGTGATGCCTTCCGAAGGTTTTTTATTGTACAGGATTGCTTTAGCTATTCTGGATTTTTTTAATTTTACATATAAACTTGAGAATTTTTTCATGGCTTGAAAAACAGGGACTGTTTCTGACATGAACTCAATGGCTAGCTCTTTGACTTCCCCCCGCCCCCCCCCCCGAGGGAGGATCAGTCCTGCTAGACCACAGAGGAGGAGTTTGTAGCCAGGCCTGAAGATACCTGATAAGCTAGGGTCAGATGAAAGGGGAGGAAGTCCTCCCCATCAGTGGACTTGGAAAGGGGCAGGGAGGAGATGAGGGAGGGAGGGTGGGATTGGGAGGGCATGAGGAAGCAGTATACAGCTGGGATACAAAGTTAATAAACTGTAACTAATATAGAAAGAAAGAAAGAAAAAAAGAAAGAAAGAAAGAAAGAAAGAAAGAAAGAAAGAAAGAAAGAAAGAAAGAAAGAATTGTAATTTGTCGATATTTTGATGGAAAATACATTGAATATGTAGATTGCTTTAGGTAAGATGGCTATTCTTGCTGTTAATCCTATTGATTCATGAGCATGGGAGATCCTTCCATCTTCTGATATCTTCTTCAATTTCTTTCTTCGGAGACTTAAAGTTCTTGTCATGCAAACTTTCTTGGTTAGAGCTACACCTAGATATTTTATATTATTTGTGGTTATTGTAAAGAGTGTTATTTCCTGAATTTCATTTTTAGCCCATTATTTTGTATCCAGACATTTGCTGAAGGTGTTTATCACCTGTAGGGGTACTCGGGTAGAATTTTGGGGGTCACTTATGGATGTTATCATATAGTATGTGAATAACAATGCTTCACATATTATAAAGGACTTCTTTTCGAACTTGTTTCCATCTGATCTGCTTTAGCTATTTTATTGGTCTAGCTAAGACTTCAAATAGTATATTAATGAGATAGAGAGAGAGTGGGCAGCCTTGTCTTTTTCTTGATGTTAGTGCAATTGCTTTAAGTTTCTCTCCATTTAATTTGATGTTGACTCTAGGCTTGCTGCATATAGCTGTTATCACACTTAGGTATGTGTCTTGTATCCTTGATCTCTCCAAAACTTTAAACATGAAAGGGTGTTGGATTTTGTCAAAGACTTTTTCAGCATGTAATGGGGTGATCATTTTTTTTTCTTTCAATTTGTTTATATGGTGGATTACATTGCTGGATTTTCATATATTGAACCATCTCTATCAAGAATGGCAAATGAACAACTGGCCCAACTAAAGACCCACCCCAAGGGAGAGAGTCAACCCCTGATACTGTCAATAATACCTTGCTATACCTGCAGACAGGAGCCTAGCATCACTCTCTTCTGAGAGGCTTCATCCAGCAGCTGATGGAAACAGATGCAGAGACGCAGAGTCAAACAATAGACGTAGACGAGCTTGGGGAGTTTTGCAGAAGAGTAAGAGGAAGGATTGCAGGAGATGGAGGGGTCACGGGAACCACAAAAAGACCTACAGAGTAAAGTAACCTGTGCCCATGGAGGCTCACGTACACTGAACTACCAACCAAATAGCTTCCATGGGTCGGACTCAGACCCCTTACATATATAATGCAGATGTGCAGCATAGTCATTCTGTGAGTTCCCTAACAATGGGATCAGGAGCTGTCTCTGCCTTTGTAACCATTTTCCCTAGCTGGGCTGCCTTGCCTGGCCTAAGGGGGAGATAAGGAGCTTAGTCCTGCTGCAACTTGATGTGGCAGCGTGGGTTGGTACTCCTTGGGGGCCTCCCATTCTCTGAGAAGAAGGGAGTGCGAGAAGGGAATATGAGGGTAGGATTGAGAGGAGAGGTTTGGAGAGGGAGCTAGGATCAGACTGTAAAGTGAATGAATGAATGAATAAATAAATAAATAAATAAATAAATAAATAAATAAATAAATAAATAAATAAATAAATAAATAGTAAGACGCTACCTTAAGATATTTGTCAGACACATTGTATAATTCCATCTTTCTTGTGCCATTCATGGCTTTGGGAAGTGACTAGAGCACTGAATTAGAGTCCGCATAATTTAATAAGGGCTGTCCCCCTTATTAAAGAGTTCAAGAGTACCCACTCTTGCTTTGTTAGCTTTATTTTACTGTTTTCCTTTGAGAAATACTGTCAATTTCTGAAGCATTTCAGCTAAATTCATCAGAGTTCCTTCAGTTCAGCTATACCTTCCTTGAACTGTGATGGTCAAAACTGATTAGGAACCCAGGTCTGAGAAGGGATCATCTTTATATGTATAATTTACTTTTATATCCCTCTTTGTTGAAGTTCAAAACTATTCTTGTAGCTTTTCAAATGACCAGTGTATTTAACACAGTGTGATGATTTCCACACCATTTTCTTTGACCACAACAACTGTTAGAAACATTGACACTTGGGTTGGTTAGTTTTTACTGTTACCTCAAAGTGATTTAGAAACACGTGGGAAGTGGGACTCAGTGAGAGATTGTCTAGATCAGATCAGCCTGTGGTCATGTCTATGGGGAATTGTGGTAAATATTGTAACAGATGTGAGAAGACATGCCAAATGTTAAGGACACTGTTCCCTGTGTTTGGGTCCTGAATCACATATAAAGTGGA
Source organism: Psammomys obesus (assembly GCF_907164565.1). Classification (NCBI taxonomy): domain Eukaryota; kingdom Metazoa; phylum Chordata; class Mammalia; order Rodentia; family Muridae; genus Psammomys; species Psammomys obesus. Next base: position 3,553,577 of record NW_026596147.1, read on the forward strand.
CTGAGCAATACAGTAGCATGTATTCATTTTTCTCTGCTCTTGGTGTGGATTTGATGTGACTACCTGCTTCAACTTTCTACTGAAGCGATGGATTGTAATCTGGAACTGTGATCTTAAATAAATGTTCTACTCCCTAAAAATATAAAATTGCATTTTTACATCAGTTGTTCGTGAGGCAGATGAGTTCAATTCTCTCACTGAGGCAGTAGGCAAAGATTAAGCAGTATAATGTTTGCTATGATCTGTTAACATCATCGCTACTGTTAATGGGGAGTTGTTGAAATTTATGTACATTAGCACTCCTTCTGATGCCCATTTTCTTGTAAATAAGCAAGCGCATTAGCGATTGGGCAATTGGATTCCCTAATTAGCTGCTATTTGTTTCCCCTGCTTGCTGCCTGGACTTTCTGTAGCAAAGGGACTGTAAGCCAGCTAAACTACTCTTATGCCAGCATCAGCTGTTTGGAACCAGTTACAGATGCCTTGAGACCGCTAGGCAAGGACTGCACCTGAGTCCCTGAGCTTGAGAAAAATGCAGCCTCAGCCAGGGTTTGTGGCAACTGATTATGCCAGGCTTCTGGAGGCAGAGGCATCTGTGAACTCGCCGTGACCCTGCAACCCACAGGGCCTGGAGAGCACTTAGGCTAGTGGAGGGACCGGTGTTAAATAACAAGGCTTTGTAACAGGTGTGACTGGTGGGGAAAAAAAAGAACTATAATTGTGGATTCGATAAGCAGACTGCTTAGAGTCTCGGTCTAGACAGTCCCTCTTGTGTAGCCTCTGTTGGTATTGTAGCAGTAAGCCCAATAAAAGCTGTACCCCAGTGGCCCTTTCTTGCTTATTTTGAGTAGTACAGGCTGCACATGAACAAGACAATAGTGGAGAGTCGCCATTGATTCAATACCACAGCATGGCTGTTAGAGCAGAAGAGGCCTCAGCATCATTGCATAAGAGCTGAATAGGCAGAGGTTCACCTGACCCTGCCTGATGACACCTGGCACACCCTGTCTTGCTATACCTAGAGGGAACCCTGTCTGCCAACTGTGGACACCCATTCCTGAGTAATTCCTTCTCCAGCAGACAGCTGGTTCCTGAATAGCCTTCTCTATACTGATATGAGCTTCCCTGCCTCAAACTCTGGCTCCCAAACACAAGTCTGGCTGTCTGTGCTAGACACCCAAGTCATCTCATCTATAGCAACTGATCCATGAAAGGGAAGGCAGCCAGATTTATGTCACTTGAAAGAGTTGCTGGGCAATCAAGAGTAACCTGGAAAGGAGGAGAGGTCAAAAGAGAAAAAAGAAAGCAAAGAGTTGAGTAGAAAACAATAAAATACTGGGACAACTTGGGAAAAAAGCCTGAAGGCTTTAGTTGTCAAAAAGAACAACAGGGAGCTGTGAGTTTCTCAGTAGCAACAGTATCAGACCCAGGCTGAGAGCTGCAGTGCTGGCTCCTACCATTGGTGTAAGGTGCTGATAGCCAAGGCCAGTACTTCAGTGGTAATGGTAGAGTGTTCTGTTACTAGGACAAATGGAAGAGGAGCAGTCTTCTAGCAGTTTGCAACAAAAATAAATATTTTTTAGTTAATGATTAAAATATTATATCTGTGGATATTTATGCATAAAGATGAAAATTATATTTACATATCTAAGAATGTCTACATGGATGCATGGAATTTCTCTGCTTATGATTGGCAAGATTTGCAAGTAAGCAAGTTGCCTTGTGCTAAAAGTATAAGCTGTGGATACACTGTAGAACGCTATCATTTCTAAAAGTGAATGAGCTATCTGCCTACGCAAGCACACAAGGGAATTAATGAACATTACGAAGGGAAAAGCCTACATTAGAGAGCTGCACACAGTGTGATATGAAATGAAAGATGTTCTTTAAAAGACAAAACAAACAAACAAATAACAACAACAAAACGGAGTTTGTAAAAGCATCATGGTGGTAACCAGGAAAGGGTGGAGGGATGCTTTACTGGTTAGGCTCAGGGCAGTGAACATACTCTCTGTGATAGTGCAGTAGCTGCAGCAGCAGCAAAGTCTCTATTCACATGCTGGAACCCACAAGATGTGCAGAACCTTAAATTAGAGGAGGGGAACAGTGATGGTTTCTGTAGGCTCACATGTTAAAGAAATGTAATAGTCTTGATAGTGAGGGACCCCACACATATATGAAGTGTGCTCACAGAAGGAAATGGTGGAGAACAGGAGTGGTATAGCTAGATTTTGAGGTAGTGCTACTCCCAATTATCTGAGAAAGCTCTAGGTTGATTTCCAAAGTGGTTGTATAAGTTTGTACTCCAAACAGGAATTCTTCATACCCTCTCCAGCATGTGTTGCCACATGAGTTCTTTATCTTAGCCATTCTGATAGATGTAAGATTGAATCTCAGAATTGTTTGATTTGCATTTCACAAAGACCCAACAAAGAGAATTTCAGGCCAATCTCTTTTAGGAGCATTGATGCGAAAATACTCAATAAAATACTTGCAAACCAAATCCAAGAACACATCAAAGATATCATATAATGTTCTTTTGAAAAGTATACACCTTACCCTTGTTCATTCAATTGCTGATTTTTCTTCCCCACTATTTGATTTCAATCTGGACATTGTATTGTGATACTTATCCTAAGCATCACTTATCTCAACTTTGTGTAAACATACCAAAATAAAACAACCAGCCACAAGGTTGAGCAACAGAGAGAATAGGGAGGGGCTTCCAGGTTCAGAGGAGGGGAGGAAGGAAGAGGAGGACAGGAAGGAGTGGAAGACAGAACAGGAGCAGAGAAGACTGCAGAAAGTGGGAGAGAGAGGCTGGAGGAGAGGTCTTCGAATGACATGGAGAAATGAACTGAACCTAAGTTATCACTAAAAGCAAGTATAATGTGGGAAATCTGAATGGTAGAAAACTATAAGGGCTTGGAGGTTTAGGATGGAGTAACTCAGCATTGTGTTATAGGTTAACTAAATGAATCCTAGTCTCTGTGTGGCGATTTGGTTATACAGCTATTTAAGATTAACCAGAGCTTTACTAAAAGTTATATCAATAGTAAATATTAATGCTCTAATACAACACATTTATGCAAAAATACTCAATAAAACACTTTCAAACTGAATCCAAGAACATATCAAAGATATCATCCACTATGACCAAATACACTTCATCCCAGGCATGCAGGGGTAGTTTAATATACGGAAATCCATCAATGTGATCCACCATATAAAGAAACTGAAAGAAAAAGACCACATGATAATCTCCTTAGATGCTGAAAAAGTATTTGAGAAAATCCAGCACCCATTTATGTTTAAAGTCTTGAAGATATCAGGGATTCAAGGCACTTACCTAAACATAGTAAAGTGAATATAGAACAACCTTATAGCCAACATCAAACTAAATGGAAAGAAAATTAAGCAATCCCACTGAAATCAGGGACAAGGCAAGGCTGCCCACTCTCTCCATAACTCTTCAACATGGTTCTTGAAGTCCTTGCTAGAGCAGTAAGACAATTAATGGAGATCAAGGGGATTGAGTTTGGAAAGGAAGAAGTCAAAGTATCACTATTTGCAGATGATATGATAGTATACCTGAGTGACCCCAAAAATTCTACCAGGGAACTTACACGTTTGATAAACACCTTCAGCAAAGTGGCTGGATACAAAATCAACTCAAAAAAAAATATCAGTAGCATTTCTGTAAAAAGATGAAAGGGCTGAGAAAGAAATTAGGGAAACAACACCCTTCACAATAGCCACAAAGGACATAAAGTATCTTGGGGTGAACCTAAGCAAGCAAGTCAAAGACTTGTATGAAAAAAACTTTCAGTCTCTGAAGAAAGTATTAGGAGAAGATATCAGCAGATAGAAAGATCACCCATGCTCATGGCTTGGCAGGATTAGCATAGTAAAAATGGCCATCTTACCAAAAGCAATCTACAGATTCAATGCAATTCCCATCAAATTACCAACACAATTATTTACAGACCTTCACCAGAATGATTTCCAAGGTGGTTGTACAAGTTTACATTCCCACCAGCAATGGAAGAGGGTTCTCTTTTCTGCACATCCTCTCCAGCATGTGTTGTCACTTGAGTTTTTCATCTTAGCCATTGGGATGGGTGTAAGGTGAAATCTCAGGGTCGTTTTGATTTGCATTTCCCTGATGGCTAATGAGGTTGAGCATTTCTTTAAGTATTTCTCTGCCATTCAATATTCCTCTATTGAGAATTCTCTGTTTAACTCTGTACCCAATTTTTTAATTGGTTTACTTGATTTGTTATTGTTTAACTTCTGGAGGTCTTTATAAATTATGGATATTACTCCTCTGTCAAATATAGGGTTGGTGAAGATCCTTTCCCAAACTGTAGGCTGTCATTCTGTTCTGATGACAGTGTCCTTTGCTTTACAGAAACTTTTTAGTTTCATGAGGTCCCATTTATTGATTGTTGCTCTTAGAGCCTGTGCTGTTGGTGTTCTGTTCTGGGAGTTGTCTCCTGTGCCAATGAGTTTAAGGCTCTTCCCCACTTTTTCGTCTAAGTGGTTTAGTGTGTCTGGTTTTATATTGAGGTTTTTGATCCACTTGAACTTTAGATTTGTGCAGGGTGATACGTATGGATCTATTTGAATTTTACTACATGTAGACATCCAGTTAGACCAGGACCATATGTTAAAGATGTTATATTTTTTCCATTGTATGTTTTTGGCATTTTTGTCAAAAAAACAGGTGTCCATAAGTGTGTGGGTTTATTTCAGGGTTTTCTATTTGATTCCATTGATCCAACAGTCTGTTTCTATGCCAGTACCATGCAGTTTTTTATTACTGCTGCTCTATAGTACAGCTTGAGATCAGGGATGGAGAGATACTTCCAGAAGATCTTTTATTGTAGAAAATTCTTTTAGAGATTCTGGGTTTCTTGTTATTCCATATAAAGAATTTTTCACTTCAGGTCTGTAAAGAATTGTGTTGGTAATTTGATGGGAATTGCATTGAATCTGTAAATTGCTTTTGGTAAGATGGCCATTTTTACTATGTTAATCCTGCCAAGCCATGAGCATGGAAGTTCTTTCCATCTTCTGGTATCTTCTTCTAATTCTTTCTTCAGAGACTGGAATTTTTTTTGTACAAGTCTTTGACTTGCTTGGTTAGGGTCACACCAAGGTACTTTATGTCCTTTGTGGCTATTGTGAAAGGTGCTATTTCCCTAATTTCTTTCTCAGCCCTTTTGTCTTTTGTATACAGAAGGGCTACTGATTTTTTTTTTTAGTTGATTTTGTATCCAGCCACTTTGCTAAAGGTGTTTATCAAACATGTAAGTTCCCTGGTAAAATTTTTTGGGTTGCTCAGGTATACTATCATATAATCTGCAAATAGTGATACTTTGACTTCTTCCTTTCCAAACTGACTCTCCATTGATTCAGTTAATCTCCATTAATTGTCTTATTGCTCTAGCAAGGACTTTCAAAAATTATGTTGAAGAGGTCTAGAGAGAGTGGGTAGCCTTGCCTTGTCCCTGATTTCAGTGGGATTGATTTAAATTTTCTCTGTTTAGTTTGATATTGGCTATAGGCTTGCTGTATATTGTGTTTACTATGTTTAGGTAAGTGCCTTGGATCTCTGATATCTCCAAGACTTTAAACATGAATAGATATTGGATTTTGTCAAATGCTTTTTCAGCATTTAAGGAGATGATCATGCAGTTTTCTTTCTTTCAATTTCTTTATATGGTGGATCACATTGATGGATTTCTGTATATTAAACCACCCTTGCATATTTGGGATGAAGCGTATTTGGTCATAGTGGATGGTATCTTTGATGTGTTCTTGTATTATTTTTGCAAGTAGTTTGTTGACTGTTTTTGCATCAGTGTTCATAAGGAAATTCGCCTGAAATTCTCTTTCTTTGTTGGGTCTTTGTGAGGATTAGGTACCAATGTGACTGTGGCTTCATAGAATAAGATTGGTAGTGTTCCTTCTGTTTCTATTTTGTGGAATAGTTTGAAGAGTATTGGTGCTAGCTCTTCTTTGAAGGTCTGGTAGAATTCTGTGCTGAAACTATTTGGCCCTGTTTTGTGTTTTTGTTGTTGTTGTTTGGTTGTTTGTTTTTGAATGGGAGACTTTTGATGACAGCCTCTATTTCTTTAGTGTATATAGGCCTATTTAATTGATTTACCTGGTCTTGATTCAGCTTTGGTAAGTGGAAATGATAAAGAAAATTGTCCATTTCATTTATATTTTCAAATTTTGTGCCTATAGACTTTTAAAGTAACACCTAACAATGTTTGAATTTCTTCAGTGTTTGTGGTTATGTCCTCCTTTTCATTTCTGATTTTGTTAATTTGGATAGTGTCTCTTTGCCTTTCAGTTAGTTTGGCTAAGGGTTTGTCTATCTTGTTGATTTTCTCAAAGAACCAGCTCTTGGTTTCATTGATTCTTTGAATTGTTTTATCTTTTTCTAATTTATTGATTTCAGCCCTGAGCTTGATTATTTCCAGGTATCTACTCCTCTTGGGTATGTCTGCTTCTTTTTTTTCCTAGGACTTTTAGGTGAACCATTGAATTGCTTGAATGAGATGTTTCAAGTTTCTTCTTGAAGGCAGTTAGAGCTATGAACTTTACTCTTAGCATTGCTTTCATTGTGTTCCATCAGTCTGGGTATATTGTGGCTTCATTTTCATTAAATTCTAGGAAGACGTTAATTTCTTTCTTTATTTCTTCCCTAACTCAGCTATCATTGAGTAGCAAGTTGTTCGGTTTCTATGTGTGTTTAGGCTTTTTGCTATTTCTGTTGTTAAGGTCTAGCTTTAGTCCATGGTGATCAGATAGGATACAAGGAATTATTTCAATCTTCTTGTATCTGTTGAGACTTGTTTGTGACCAACTATATGGTCTATTTTGGAAAAGGTTCCATGAGGTCCTGGGAAGAAGGTAAATTCTTTTGTGTTTGGGTGAAAGGTTCTGTAGATGTCTGTTAGGTCCATTTGATTCATGACCTCTGTCAGAGATATTGTTTCTTTTTTAATTTCTGTTTCTTTTACAAATGTGGGTGCCCTTGTATTTGGGGCATAGATGTTCAGGATTGTGATATCTTCTTGGTGGAATTTTCCCTTGATGAGTATGAAGTATCCTTCCCCATCTCTTTTGATTAATTTTGGTTGAAAATCTATTTTATTAGATATCAGAATGGCTACTCCTGCTTGCTTTTGTGTCCATTTGCTTGGAAAACTGTCTTGCAGCCCTTCACTCTCAGGTAATGTCTATCTTTGTGACTTAGGTGTGTTTCTTGTATGCAACAGATTGTTGGGTCTTGTTTGTGCTTCCATTCTGTTAGTTTGAGTATTTTTATTGGAGAATTGAGACCATTGATGTTGAGAGAGATTAATGACCAGTGGCTGTTAGATCCTCTGATTTTGATGTTGGTTGTGGTAGCGTGTTTGTGTGCTTGGCTACTTTTTCTTTTGCTGTAGTGAGGTTAATTTCTGTGTTTTCCTGAATTCAGTTAGCTTTCTTGGGTTGTATTTTCCTTCTAGTCTCTTCTGTAATACTGGATTTGTGTGTAGGTATTGTTGAAATTTGTTTTTGTCATTGAAAATCTTGTTTTCTCTATCTATGAGTACTGAGAGTTTTGCTGGGTATAGTAGCCTAGGCTGACATCTGTGTTTTCTTAGGGTCTGTTTGATGTCCATCCAGGTCCTCTGGCTTTCATAGTCTCTATTGTAAAGTCAGGTGTGATTCTCATGGGTTTGCCATTATATGTTACTTGGCCTTTTTTCTTTGCAGCTTTTAGTATTTCTCTTTTTTCTGTATTCTTACTGTTTTTGTGGCGGGAGGGTTTTCTTTTCTGGTCTAATTTATTAGGTGTTCTGTAGGCCTGTTGTATGCTTATAGGCCTCTTCTTTAAATTGGGAGATTTTCTTCTATGATTTTGTTGAAAATATTTTCTAGGCATTAGACAGGAATCTTCTTTTTCCTCTATTCGTAATACTCTTAGGTTTTGTCTTTTCATGTTGTCTTGGATTTCTTGGATGGTTTGTGTCTGGAATTTTTTAGATTTATTTTCTTTGATGGCTACATCCATTTCTTCCATTGTACCCTCCACACCTGAGATTCTTTATTCCATCTCTTGTAGTCTATTGGTTATGCTTACCTCTGTAGTTCCTGTTTTCGTTCCTAAGTTCTCCCTCTCCATGATTTCCTCCATTTGTGTTTTCTTTAATTTTTCCAATTCTATCTTCAGATCTTGAAACATTTTATTGATTTCCTTCACCTTCACGTGACTGACTGTTTTTCCTGTTTTTCCTTCAATTCCTTCACCTGTTTGTTTGAACATTCCTCTGTTTCTTTTATTTCTTTATGTGATTTAATCATTTCCTCTCTGAAAGCCAGAAACTGTTTGGCTGCAACTTCCTGTATTTCTTTATGGATGGCCATAATCTGTTTGATTTCATCTTCCTCTAATTCCTTATGCATTTTATTTGTTTCCTCCACTAACCTTTTCATAAGCATAGATGTTCAAGTCATATTCTTGAATTTCACTTATGTTTGGGTGTCCAGGGCTACTTGACCCTGGATAACTTGGTTCTGGGGTTGCCAAATTGCTTTTCCTTTTATTGGTTGTGCTTTTATGTGGATCCCTACCCATCTGGCTGTCTTAGGTGTTGTCTGTTAATTTCTGGTGCCTGTTGGAGTCTTGGCATGGGAAGAATTCCCTTGGAAGGGTTCTGAAGGAGATCTCCTCAGCCTTTTATATATGGTCAACTGAATGGTGGTGCGCTTCAGGAATTGTCACAGTTCACCTCAGGCATATGGAACTTTGTGGTTACTGTGGTGTTCAGAAAGGCTCTCCTTTCATCAGTAGAAGTCCTGGAGACAGCTGCTCTGCTGCTGGGTTTCTTGCCCTGAATTTAGTGAGCTGCTGCTGCTGTTGCTCTTAAGCTGTATTTGCTGGGTGCAGCCCTTGTGAAGAACCAAGGAGTCCCGTGGTTTCGTCAATTTAGCTAGAGAAAACTGGTCACGCCTTGGAGCAGTATCTGATGGCTGTTCTAATTGCTCTCAAGCTTTTGTAGGTCTGAAGTTGGACTGGTGTGCCCCAGTACCCTAGCCATAATCAGTGGCATGTGAGCACAGCACTCATGAGTGCAGTAGAAGGCCAGAGCCTAGAGCCTGTGGAAACCCAGTAACTTTTCTGGTGCTGGGTGGTGTGAGGGTTGGACTATGTTTTCCCCAAGTCTATGGTGTTTTAGGGTTTGCAGGTCTGTCTGGGATGGCGAGTAGAGCACATAGGCACAGGCTCATGGCTCTACCTTGCTGGCAACTGTGTGACTGGGCTCCTGGGCAGTTGCAGGAACCCAGGAACTTTTCCCAAGAACTTTTTTTTTGGGGGGGGGGGGGGGGGTATCAGCTGAGTGCTGTGAGGTCAGACCTGTTCTTCCCCTCACTGTGGGCTTACATCCAACAGAGAAACTCAGTCTCTGGTGCCCTGATGCCCTCAGTTCTGTCTGTGAAGGTGAGTTGGGCACGCAGGCAGGACTCTGTGCTGGAGGCTAAACACCCCACTTTGGGCTGGAGCCTGGGCGCCCACTGGACCCTGGTCCTTTCCCAGGGATTATCTGGGTCACCTAAGGTTGGTCCCTTCCTTCACAGTGGGGTTTTCCCTAGACTGGAAATCCCAGTCTCTGGTGTTGTGGGGCCAACATTTCAGTCTGGGAGAGTGATCAGAGCATGCTGGTGTGTGGTTCTGAGCTGGCGACCAAGTGCCTGGAGGGATCCAGGGAGTCCTCTGCGGTTTAACTGGGTAAACTGAAGCTGATTCAGTCCCACAATGTGGGGTTTCCTCTCACCTGGGAACACAATCACTGGTATTTTAAGGCCCAGAGTTCTGTCTGGTGATCACCGTGCAGATCCTGCTGTGCTGCTGGTCAGAAAGAGTGTCCTCCCGGAGCTGCCATCTTGGATCCCTCCAATTCCTCTTATTACTAAGTTTAAGAGTATATTTTCCATGTACACATAAATATTTATGATAATGTCCTTGTATCTATTTTATTTAAATAAATATGTTCATAATTCTTTAAGAAAAACCAATTGACCACACCATGAATATTTTTCTCATTGTCATTGGTCCAAGAAGTACATAAGACAGGGATTTACACACAGCCAGATGCAGAAATTTTAGATGATGCCATGGAAAAAGAAAAGAAAAAGTAATAAGTATTTATAGAAATGGTTTTACATTGACATAACTTAATATTTTATGAATATAATAAATTTTATATTTATAATACATGCTTTGCAGTTTCTTTAAGAATCAATGTTTTGATTTGTTTTTACAACTCATTTTGTTGAATATGGTTATAGAACATAATGGAATATTTATATTATGAAGTGACTTATTTAAGCTAATTAATAGCTTCATCATCTCACATAAGTTTTCATAGTAGAGCATCTAAATCTAATCTCAGCAATTCCCAAACATATGGCACGGTGCTGTTCTCCACCTTCATCAGATAGCACAGTAGATCTCCAGTATTTATCCATCCTTTGTTCCCTTCATTTTTCTTTTTCGCTTTTCTTTTGGCTGGTTTAGGCTCCATATTCCCCAATACTAGGTGTTATAGCTAGAATCACCCTGTTAGTTTCCTGGAAGTTTCCATTGTACTAGAGTTCTGCCTCACCCCTGTAATACTCCCCAATTCCAGTGGTCTCCAGTACTCTCTCTCTCCATCCTCTAGCAACCTGATCCCTCCTATTCCCGTTCCCACTCTCCTCCAGTCTACCTGCGATATTTGTTCTATTTCTCCTTCCCAGAGAGGTGCATGTGTCCTCCCTGGAGCCCTCCCTGTCACTCATCCTCTCTAGATCTGTCAACTGTAACATATCTTTACAGCTCATATCCACATATAAGTGAGTATATACCATGTTTGTCTTTCTGAGTCTGGGTTTTCTCACTCAGGAAGATCTTTTTTCTAGTCCCATTTATTTGTCTAAATTTTTCATGGTTTGTGTATGTTTTAATAGCTGAGGAATACTCCATTGTGTATATATACCATATTTTCTTTATCCATTCTTCAGTTGAGAGACATCTAGGTTGTTTTCTCTTTCTGGGTATAATGGATAAAACTGCTATTAAAATAGTTGAGCAAATATTCTTGAGATAGGATGTAGCATCTTTTTGTGTATATGCTCAGGAGTGGTATAATTGGGTCTTAAGGTAGTTTGATTTTGAATTTTCAGAGAAACTGCCATATTGATTATTTCCAAAGTGGCTATACAAGTTTGTACTCCCAGGATTTATCTTTGTGTGTGTGTGTGTGTGAAGTTTTTAACTCCTTTATTTATTTATTTATTTATTTATTTATTTATTTATTTATTTATCTATCTATCTATCTATTTATTTATTTATTTATTTATTTATTTATTACACTTTATTCTCTTTGTATCCCCCCATAAGCCCCTCCATCCTCTCCTCCCGATCCCACCCTCCCTCTCCCTTCGTCACGCATGCTCCTCCCCAAGCCCACTGATAGGGGAGGTCCTCTTCTCCTTCCTTCTGATCTTAGTCTATCAGATCACATCAGGAGTGGCTGCATTGTCATCTTCTGTGACCTGGTAAGGCTGCTCCCCCCTCAGGGGGAGGTGATCAAAGAGCAGGCCAATCAGATTATGTCAGAGGCAGTCCCTCTTCCCATTACTATGTAACCCACTTGGACACTGAACTGTCATTTGCTCCTTCTTTTAAAATTTCAGTTTATTTACTTTACATCCCAAGAATTCCCCCTCCCTCTTCTTATTCCAACCCCCTTTCTCCTCTTTCACTTATCCCTTCTCTCTTCCCCCCCTCCCTCCCTATGAACCTTCCCCAGTACATCAAGTCACATCAGGACTGAGCCTCTGAGGCTAGGCAAGGCAGCCCTGCCAGAGGGAAGTGATCCAATAGCAGGCAATAGAGTCCATGTTAGAAACAGCTGACCCCGCCCCCACCCCCAGGTGACAACTAAGCCACCTACTGGACACATGTGTGCAGGGGGCCCAGGTCCAGACCTTCTCTGTAAGCCCCCATGGAACTTTACCCCCAAATTCCCACAGGACCCCCGAAGTTCTGCCCAATGCATGGCTTCAAGTCCTAGCATCTGTCTCTATCTGCTGCTGGCTGGAGCCTCCGTGACAATAGTCAAGACAAGTGTGGAGATCAGGTGTGTGGAGACCAGGGGAAGGAGGTGACAGGGTTGGGAACAAGAAGGGAAACTGAGGGAAAGCATCTCTTTGTCAAGCTGGAGGCCTGCCACAGGGTAGGCTCATGAGAGGATATGGATATCACTCTAGCTGAGACTCCTAACTGGGGAACATGAAGACTGAAGAGACCACCTCCTAACCAGGTAAGACTAGTGGAAGAAAGGGAACAACAACCTACCAACAAAAGCTGTAATCCATAAATTACACTTCTTTTAAGAAGTGCAGGAATAAAGAGGGAATGTCCAACCAATCACTGCCCAACCTGAGACCGGCTCTACAATAGAAAGCCAGCCCTTAACATTATTAATGATGCTCTGCTATGTTTGCAAACAGGATTTATTCCTCTTAACTGAGGGTGTGTGACTTTAACCAACATTTCTTCATGTATTCCTCCCATGTCTCTTTTTTAAACTTAAAAATTTTAAGTACATTTTAATTAAAATATAATTACATCACTCACAACTTTCATTTTTCAAATAAGTGAAAGCATGAAGTATCTGGGTTTTTTTTTTGGGGGGGGAGGGCTGGCTTATTTCATTTAGCATAATGTAATATACACACACACACACACACACACACACACACTAGGTGCTGAATAGGTATATATTATTTCTTTATTCATCCACTAATAAAATCCTAAATTGGTTCTATATCTTGATTATTATGAATAATGGTGCAATTAGTATAGTAATGCAGATATAATTTCCTCATAATTATTTTATTTGCAAATATCTTGAATCATATGGTACATTTGAGTTTTTGTGAAATTGTCACACTGCCATAATGGTTGTATTACTTAATATTATCATGAATAGTGTAAGTTCTCTTTTTTCTAGATGTACTTTTCATAAATATTTCATTTTTAAATAACTGCTTTTCTGTGAGGCTTGTATCTTCTCAAGCAGCAAATATATGAAAACAAAATATTGGTCACATTAGTGACAGATCCCATTATTTTAATACTATACTCATTATTCAGTGGTATTATAAAATATTTTTTCAGTTTAGTACTGCTATGAATTGCATTCACAGTGAAATTATAATGTAATCCTCATTATTTGCAGCATCTCAGTAACTAACCATATTTGAAAGACATTAGAGGGGTAATTATGTTAAAATTAAGTCTTTAGAGTGACCTGATATATCCACTATTCCCACTCCCTTTTAATATAGTGCTCAAATCCCTAGCTATGGCAGAAAAGCAAAGGAAATTAAAGAGATACAAATAGCCCTCTTGAAGAACCAAGGAGAGCAACAGAATCAAAAAATTTGAGCACAGGGGTCTTTCCTGAGACTCATACTCCAACCAAGTACCATGCATGGAGATAACCTAGAACCCCTGCACAGATGTAGCCCATGGCAGTTCAGTGTCCAAGTGGGTTCCATAGTAATGGGAACAGGGACTGTCTCTGACATGAACTGATTGGCCTGCTCTTTGATAACCTCCCCCTGAGGGGGAAGCAGTTTTACCAGGCCACAGAGGAAGACAATGCAGCCACTCCTGATGAGACCTAACAGACTAAGATCAGAAGGAAGAAAAAGAAACCCTCCTCTATCAGTGGACTTGGGGAGGGGAGTTTGTGGAGAAGGGGAAGGAAGGGAAGGATTGAGAGGGGAGGAGGGAGGGAACTAGAGGGGGGGATACAAAGTAAATAAAGTATAATTAAAAATTAAAAAAGAGATACAAATAAGAAAAGGAGATGAAAAAAACTTCTAGAAATGATCAATATATTAGGCAACATAGAAAAAATACAATACAAAATCAAGCTATGAAAGTCAGTATACTTTCTATATTCTATAATAAACATGCTGAAAAAGAGAGCGTGGGAACACTCCTATGTGCAATAGCCTTCATTAAAAAAAAAAATCTACAAATAAGCCTAACCAGGGTCATGAAAGACCTCTACAACAAAAACTTTAAAATTCCAGAAAAGAGATTGAGGAAGATACAGAATAAGAAGCAACATCAACAATAACAAAAATCAAAACCCTCATGTTCATGGGTTGGTACAATTAATACTGTGAAAATTACTCTTCTACAAAAAAAAATGCAATCCCAAACAAAATTTCATGAATGACATTATTCACAAAAAGAAAAAATACATATGTATATGGAATCACAAAAGACTCCAGATAGACACAACCATATTGAGCAAATAGAGAGCTATCTTTTATTTGCTGAGGTGTGTATCTAAAACAACACTTCCACACCTAAGTCTCAGAGAACATTGTAGAAGAGGTGGCACAAAGATTGTAAAACACAGAATATCTGAAAGTTTGCAGTGAGCTTGTATTTCCTTGCATCATCAGAAGGTACACCCATAAAGTCTCAGCAACATGACTGTACTAACATGAACTGGACAAAGATGGCACCAGTGAACATGCCAAGCTGAATGGGGCAAAGTCCAAAATGCCCTAGCTCCACACAAAGGGCTGGGAAAAGCTGAAGGTAGAAGATGTGGTCTCCCCTAGAAAAGAGCACATTTATTTGTTGGTCCAGTGTCAAACAGTCAGCCCTGAAAGCATGCATACAAGTAAACTATATGGACTGAACAGGCTGTATTTAAAAACATATATACATATATAATGTATACATGCATGCAAATAATTACTAAAATATAAGAGGATCCAAATTTGAAGTAGCATGTAGAGGGGTATATGGGAGAGTTTGAAAAAGAGAAAGTGGTACTAATATACTGGAAATTCTGCATTTTCAGGAACATTACATATAATGGGTCACATGAATGGCAAGCAGGCCAAACATTTTCTGGTGAGAATTACATAAAACAGAATTTCTCCATTATTCATAGAGAGAAACTGAACTCAGTGTTAAAAACTGAGAATGTCAATAACAACTTATACATGAAAGAAAAGAAAAAATTCTTCAAAACCTGAAAATGGTTTCCTATACAATATATATTACAAATAATATATATTATGCTCTATATATTGTACATATTAAATATATGTTTCATTAACAAATTATAATGCTTTGGTTCTATGGATTGAAGCATAGTTTTCCTGTATTTATAAGTGAGTACATACCATATGTGTCTTTCTGGGTCTGGGTTAGATCATTCAGGATGATCATTTCTAGTTCAATCCACTTGCCTGAAAATTGCATGATGTCTTTGTTTTTAATAGCTGAGTATTATTCCATTTTGTAAATGTACCACATTTTCTTTATCTGTTGTTTTGTTGAGGGGCTTCTAGGTCACTTCCAGTTCCTGGCTATTATGAATAAAGCTGCTATGAACAGAATTGAGCAAGTGTCTTTGTGATATGATGGACCCTCTTTTGAATATATACCCAGGATTGGCATGGCTAGGTTTTGACATATAACTATTCCCAGTTTTCTGAGAAACCTCTAGATTGGTTTCTACAGTGGAGACAGAGATAGGCCGATCCCTGGTGTTCACCAGCCAGTCAGTTTGCCTAATCTACTTGCCCCCCACCCCAATTCCAGCTGTCTCTCCTCATGTTCTCTCCCACCATCCTTCCTCTGCAACCTGATCTCTCCTCCTCCAAACCTCACCTTTCCCTAGTTCACCTGCAAAGTCTATTCTATTTCCTCTTCCCATGTGTCCCCTCTAGATCCCTCATCCTTACCTAACTTCCTGGGTCTGTAGATTGTAACATGATTATCCTTTCCTTCCAGCTAATATCCAGTTATTAATGAGTACATACCATATTTGTCTTTCTGGGTCAAGGTTACCTCATTCACAATGATTTTTTTTTCTAGTTGTGTCCATTTGCCTGAAAATTTCATGATGTCATTTTTTTTCAACAGCTGAAGAGTAGTAGTCCATTGTATAAAAGTACCACATTTTTTTTATCCATTCTTTGCTTGAAGGACATCTAGGTCATTTCTAGTTTCTGGGCAATAACAAATAATGGTGCTTTTCAAATAAAGATTATTTATTCTATATATAATTTGGTGTTTATAATTTTGCATTTTGTAAATGGCAGCATAAGTCCTACTAAACCCAAAATAAGTGGATCCTGACTCATTGGCTCAATTAGGCAGATCCCAAAATACACGTTTTTCAATATCATTTAAAATGAGGCAGGTGGAGGGAGAGAAAACCAGACAGAAGAACAAAACAAAACAAAACAAAACAAAACAAAACAAAACAAAACAAAGTACAGCAGTGCTTTCAATCACTTGTATTTAACCTTACAGAATAGTTTATAGAAATACTGATTGTGTGAATAGTCGGTTAGTTTCTAGTACCCTGAAAAGTATTTGTTAATTGAAACTCTCAGGAACCACAGTTGTACTTGTGCCTCTGTAAACCAACCCCTTTCCACCTAAGCATGAGCTCAATATATCCCTATGATTCTGTATACAGTTGCTCATTCAGGGTAGTTAGTACATAATAGTTACTTTTGACATGTTGGACGTGCAGCAGTGTGCAAGGCAAAGTTCCTGTTTTCACAGAGATTTTCCTGCAATTTTAGAGAAAATAAATAAAGAATAACCAGGGATATTTATGTGGTTCCAAAACATTTTCAGAAAATAAGACAAAGGATGGCAAAGCTGGCAGCGGTAATGAGTGACATTAGATAGTTTTTGAAGATTCTGAGAAAAATGTTTTTATTTGCAGTAAATAGAAGTCTAGCAAAAAAAAAAAAGCCATTTTTCCAAATGTTTGGAAAGAAATACTTCAAATACAGTAAACAGTGTATGCAAAATTGTAGGGACAGTTAGGACTATTACCAAGATTCTAAAGATACAGACAGAATATTGTTCTCTGAGTAGGATGAGGCATAGAGAAAAATATGGAGCCAAATGGCATTATGCTCGTCGGTAACTGTCACTCTGACTTAAGGGAGGATGGATTTCTATTGGCTTCTGAGTTTACAATGCATGTTTGGCTGGCTTCATTGTTTCTAGGTCTGTGATGAGCCAAAGCACCATGGAGGAGAAGCCTGGTAGAATAGAACTGCTCATCTTATAGATCTAGGAAGAAAGTAAATCCCCGCTTCATGCCATCTCCCTTTCTTTAATTCCATTGGGCCTCCAGATTTCGAATGCTGCTGTCTGTATTCAGGCTAACCGTTCTCTGTTCATTTAATCTTATCTGAAAATGTCCTTGTAGACTCAGGCAGCCAGATTCATTGATCTCCTGGGTGTCTGTCAATCCAGTCAAATTGACAATCAAGACTAACTACCAAAAGTGGCACCGCATGAGAGTTCTGAGGCAAGGCTATAAAGCTTATGGATGTTATTCGAAAAGCTATGGACTATTCCCTCGTGATGTCCCAACAATGCTTGAAATTTAATATGTCTAGAACCAATGCATCATCTTTTCTTCCTAAACACGTTTATGCCTCTGTGTTGGCCATTTCGGTCAATAAAACCATTCTAAAGTCTCCATTCTGATGTAATTGTTTTGTTATTTTCAAATCTTGTCCACTACTAACTTCCTTTGATCACTTCTTCCTCCTAAACATCACTCACAAGACCTTTTGCATATCACTGCCACTGCCCAGCTCACATGTAGTGCTCCCTCACTGGACTCATGTAACACTTTAGTCTTGAAAGATCTACAATGCCTGGTTTATTTCTTCCAGTTAAATCTTATACAGAAACAATGATTCCTAAACAAACATCTGTCTGTCTGTTTACCTCTTCTGGCCATGTTCTCTGTCACTTCACCACTGTACATATGATAAAGTCTACACCTTTTGGCATACAATTCAATGGTCCTTAACATTTGACTTTTGTCTCCAACTCCAGTCTACAACTTGACACACAAAGTAGTTCCACAACAAAACTGAAACAACCTTCAACTTCCTTTACATTCCTACAGTTGGGAGCTCTATTCCTGGTGCATGTTTCTTCTGGCAGTAGAATGGCTGACATCATTATGTCCTGATGAGCCCTACAGTGCATCTGCACATTTCATTATTACAAACTGAGTTTGTTGTCATGACAGATGATAGATAGAGAGAGAGAGAAATAGATAGACAGATAGATAACACTAGTCTTGAATATTTGCACTCTCTCCCTCTATTTCTGTTTTAGATTTCTGAATTGGGTCCAAGCCTGCAATTCATTCCTGAGTTTCTCTGCTAATATATAGTATGCCAATTTTGCTTGCCACAAAAAAAAATCTTGTTATGATGATGTTCCATAAAGTGTTTTAATAAATGAAATGGGACTGCTCTTCTGCTTAGATAATGAAATTGTCTCTGTTTCACAATATAAAAATCCTGACTGAGAATACCCTAATATTTGGGTTTTCCTCGTTATTGTGTTGCTCTTTGTTTAAAGAAAAATATATGCATGAGCAAACTGAGTCTTCATCATGGTTTTCTAGACATCTAAAAAAAAACATACTTATTAGAAGTCACCAGATTGATTTCTAAGTACAGATGGCTATCATTTTGATATAAACATCTGGAGGCTCCAGTTATATATTTTAATTTACCTTATTTGATCAAAAGTAAGCTATTGTTACTGTTCATTTTTTTCAGCCATAATATTTAAGCCACTGGATTAAATGTCTCATTTCTTTATACTACTGATCAGAATAATAGTGTGGTACTTTACTCCTTTGGTCTGAGGGCTATACCCTGAAACAAACAAACAAAAAGTATGATGAGTCCTAATGATATAGTTTTCATAGGAACGTATATGTGTTTATTATTTAAACTATTAGAAAACTAAGCATGCAACTAATCTTATATATTTTCATTGTGTGATACATATTTACATGATATAAGCACTTCTAATAACATATAGACTAATATAGACTTGCTTCAGTGTTTTCAGAACACTTAAGATACATGCCTCACTAGAACCACAACTCAGTCATAGGAGGACTTAGAAATTAAATGAAAAATGATGTATTCAAGTTCATACACATAGGCTATTTACTGAACTAGGCTGTGTTAAAACAATAGGTAGGCTATGGTATAGATTGGTTTTATTTATGCAAATTTACTACTTGAGAATGATCTTTTATTTTGTGATTAAATTTCCAAAGGGCATTTTTGACATTCACATTAGCTTAGTTTGAGTGGAAATTAATTTCATCTTGACAAGTGTTATGAGGTTCAAAATATCCCCTGTGCACTTGTTTGTTGAAAGGTTATTTGTATTACAAATGTTCATAATGAAAAATCTAGGCTTTATTATTCCTACATATCTTTATACACATAGCACCATTTTTGAGCTAATGCGATCACTATTGTATATTAAGCTCAAAAACTATCCTAGAACTTTATAATTATACAATGGTTTCTCATCTTATTTAACTACTACTTTGGCTTTTAATTTTTTACTTTGTAAGTTTGATAATCACTTGATATAATTTTATTTGAATAGTTATACCAAAGCTAGGAAGTAATTGGCATAAAATTCAGGTAAATCAAGCAGTAATTTCTGTCTTCACTGTTGAGATGAATGAGTGAGGACTGAAGACACATAAGAGTTTCGGGTAGACCCCCACTTGACTTGAAGGTGCTAAGTTGTAGGATCCTGTTATAACAAACAAGACAGTACTTCTACATGGTAATTTCCCCCCTTCTGAGTAGTAGAATAAGTCAAGCATCTGGCCTGGCCTGGTGGTGGCTGGAAAACCCTTAGATCAGGGACTCTCAACCTGTGGGTCGCTACTCCTTTGAGGATCACACATCAGATATCCTGTATATCAGATATTTATGTTACAGTTCATAACAGTAGCAGAATTAAAATTATGAAGTGGCAATGTAATAATTTATGGTTGGGGGGTCAACACAACATGAGGAACTGTATTAAATGGTTACAGCACTAGGAAGGTTGAGAACCTCTTCCTTAGATGCTGACAGTATAATGCACATAGTCAACATAGGATTGTATAATGATTTTATATGAGGGTAAGTTGTTTGCTATAATTCCATCAAACAATATCCTAGAAATTATTTGTAAGCTAAGTACAAATCCACAGAGTAATTTACCTAGGTTTTTTTTTTTAATTTGCTGAAAATTGAAGTAAACTGTAAATTAAAAATCAATAAATAACTGAAAGTTCCCAAGAATGGATCATACTCTTATTCAAACCTGAACTTGATTTTTTAAAAAAATGATGTTAAAGATAAAGAGATGGCTCTCACATTAAAGCACTTGCTAAGCAAGCATCATGTATGTTCATGTGTGTATACATATAAAATATAAACGCATGTGTGTTCACCTTGGGTTTTTCTCCAGTATGGCATTTTATAGGTACCTTCTTCAAAAAGCACCTGGAAATAGTTGAGTGTGCATATAAGTGTGTCTTCATCTTTCCATAGATTAAAGCCTCTACAAGACACTTATCTTCACTTACTAAATTATGCCCAGGCTTTCCTATCCAGATAAAATATTTCCACTTAAAAGCTAAAGGAATAAACAGAGTGCCCTTGTGTGATGCCTGGTTTTACACCAAGAGTTATACAAATAAGCACAAATGTATACAGCTGCTTTCTTTCAGTGAGTGCTTGTTAGGGTACCTCCTGCAACTTTATGCTGATGAGTTCCAGTCCCATGATCCATTCAGAGAAAAGATGCAGATTGAGCCTGAAAACATGGTACACTGAAAATGCCATTGTAAGACTAAGTTGGTGAAACAATGACTCTAGAGATGAGCTTCTAAGAACCTTACCAATTCAAATGAACACAACTCTTAACATTTCATTATTTGGCTTTAGTGGAATTTTTATGGTAGTTGAGCCACTTAATTTGAAAGTGTTTAGTATAACATGAAACACTAGCTAGGCACTGTTAATTCTATATTGCCTCATTTCATTTCTTTTGTGGTGGTTACATAATGTTTATTAGATTTAGCCCCTAACTGCCTTATTTTTTTCTTCAGTTCATTACAATGACTAGTACAATAAATTTGAGACTCTTCATTGGAAGAAGTTCTTAAAATTGCTGTCGTATAACATTAAAGGTAAGCAAATAGCATAGCAAAAGAAAATGCAAAAACTCTTTCATAAATGTATAAACACACTCATGTGCATTCACAAAAACATACTTATTATTATTATTACAATTTATTCACTTAGTATC
Organism: Psammomys obesus; assembly: GCF_907164565.1. NCBI lineage: Eukaryota > Metazoa > Chordata > Mammalia > Rodentia > Muridae > Psammomys > Psammomys obesus. Next base: position 3,574,845 of record NW_026596147.1, read on the forward strand.
CCAGCTGTAGCCTCCTCCCTCATCTCCTCTCTCTTTCCCTCTCTGTCCCTCACTAATAGGTAAGGTCCTTCTCCCCTGCTATATGACCTTAGCTTATTAGGTCTATGGTCAGCCATTTCTTGATATCTGAAGAGATAGGTCCCATAAACCTTGTGGGTAACAAAATCTGTGGACATCCTAGTCATTGTCTAAAATGGCATAGTATTTCCTTATAATTTATATGCATGCTCTTATTTATTTTAAATTGTCTCAAAAATACATATAACAGTTTTCATGGCATACATGATAATGGATATAGTTGGCATGAAGTACTGTTTAGGGGAAATGACAAGATAAAATAGTGTCACATATTTAGTGCAGGTATAATTTTATAATCTATTTTGATCCATGTTTGTTTGAATCCACCACGGTTGCAAAATACGAGACTTTCGGACATAAAGGCATAACTATGTAACCATAATGCCATTTTAAAAAACCTCAATCTTCTTGCCTGGAAACTGTCATGAAAACAAAGTAAAAAATATATGCTACTAATTTAGGTAGCGATATCTCTGGAGACATACAACCAATGTCAACCTGTCTTTGTATGAAGAACTGCAATAATCACATGAGCTGTCAGCAGCCATAATATCCTATGTTCTATCTGTGTGCTGAAACAACAGTTAACACAATTCCATTTTCTCCCACATGAAATGTTAGGAGAAAAATGTGTATTTTTCTTAGAGAATATGGGCTTCATTGATAATGAGAAGATGTTTGTTTTAGTCTCATCTTCTTTTCAATCCTGCAATAAAATGTATCTTCTCAGAAGTAGATTATTTCCCAAAGGTGATGGAACAAATCTGCTCTGAAGTATGTAGAGTCAAACATCCATTTTTTGTAGCTCCCAAGTTGTCCAGTGCAGTCTCACTTATGAAGAGATGGGAATACAAAGAATCCTGAGGATATTATCTCATTTGGGTCTTGTGTTCCATTTCAACAACAGTTAGTGCTCTTTGCATTTTCAGGGGGTTGTTACAGAAACCTACCACAACTTTGATATGAACTTTCCAAGAAGGAGTTCCTCATATACCCCAGAGAATAATCTCAATCACTTCTTTATTACAATTTCTTTTTTTTTTTTTAATTTTTCTTTTTAGTTACATTTTGTTAACTCTGTGTCCCAGCTGTATCCCGCTCCCTCATTCCCTCCCCAACCCCACACTCCCTCCCTGGTCTCCTCCCTGCCCCTTTCCAAGTCCCCTGATAGGGGAGGACCTCCTCCCCTTTCATCTGACCCTGTTTTATCAGGTATCTTCAGGGCTGGCTGCAAAGTCCTCCTCTGTGGCCTAACAGACTGCTCCTCCCCTGGGGGGGGGGGGTGTCAAACAGCATGCCCTTGAGATCCTGTTAGAAATAGTCCTTGTTCCCCTTACTTTGGAAAACTACTTGGTTACTGAGTTACCACAGGCCACATCCGAGCAGAAGTTCTAGGTTATATCCATAGATGGTCCTTGGTTGAGTGTCAGTCTCAGAAAAGACCCTGTGCCCAGATATATTTGGTCCTTGTAGAGCTCCTATCCTTTCCATATCATACTAACTTCCCTTCTTTCACATGATTCCCTGCACTCTGCCGAGGGTTTGGTTATGAGTCTTAGTGTCTGCTTTGAAACACTGCTAGGTAGAGTCTTTCAGATGCCTTTTGTGGTAGACTCCTGTCATAAGTTCAATGCACATCCCATTTGTCTTTCTAAATGAGGATTAATCACCTTCGCCTGTGTCCACTTTCTTGATTATCTTCTTTAGGTGTGTAGATTTAGGAGTTCCTCATATACCCCAGAGAATAATCTCAATCACTTCTTTATTACAATTTCTAAGAAACCTCCATCACAGCCTCATTCCATTCATTTCACTCACTTATCATCTGACATTTCAGACCCATTTCTCAACTCTGAAAAATAGAAACATGAATGGCACACATTCCCTTGGTCTAAGGTAGTCATGGACTATGAAATAATCAAACCAAAACACATAATACAGTTCTAATATTGACAATAAGAAGTCACATATAAAGTGACTTGATGTAATCAGAGATACAGACTCCAAAACAAGATAGAAGTATCAAATATTTCTTAGTGACACAATCAAAAGATGAAAAGACATATTATTTGGCCTAAGGAGAAGATTAGTCATTCTAGCAGAAAAGGCCTTAAAACAACAAAGAATTGTAACTATCAACACAGAGTGCTGAAACAGCATAGAGCATAAGAAATCATGGATGTTTTCGCTGTGTCCTACCAACCCTACTTAGAATGAGAGTGTAATACACCATTGCTTGGTCTGTCTTTAGTCCTTATATTTTCCAGATGTACTGAGTTCTTCTTATACCTGTGAATGATACTAAGAGGAACATCAATGTTTTCTGAATCACTTCTTTTGCTATTGTCTAGTTGCAAGAAATAACAATTTTCCAACTGGATTTAAACTTAAAACTTCATGTGTTTTGCAGCTGAAGTAGAAAGCAGGAGAGATTCTTATCTTATACAGAATCTAAGAGAGATTAGAAGTGACTTTTAAGAAAAGACAGAGGCATTAAAATATTTAATCAGAAAACTGATATCATTAGATTTGAGTTTATAAAGATGATTAATTTAGAAAATAAATTTGAAGAAAAAACATGTTAGAAAATGAAGAGAATTTTGATTCTTTCTAAATCCAATAAGGACCAACCTTAATATTGCTGTAGTGGCAAAAAATGGTGGAAGTTATATATGTTTGGTATAAGTTAAGATATAGCTAAAGGAGCATTAAAAAAAAGAAGAAGAAGGCAAATCTCAAAAACCAAAAACATCCTGGCACAGCTTCTGCAATTTCAGCAATCAGAAAGCAATAGGAAAATGGAATATTGTAAGAGTGAGACCATCCAGGATTACATAACAATATAAACAACAACCAGAGCTATGTAGTGAAATCTATCTCAAGAAGAGAGATTGACAGAGATAGAGAGACAGATACAAAGAAAAAGACAGAAAAACAGAGACAGAGTGGGCAGATGATAGAGCTTAGTGGTATTTACTGGAATATTCACCTACCATGTGTGAGGCCTTATATTCAATCCCCAGTATCATAAAAAGGAAATTAATTAAATAAGTAAAAAGTCAAATCTCTGGCTTCCAGCATGAATGGATGAGATTTGTTTTCATCCAATTCTATGGAGGTCCAGCAGGATGCAGAATACTGAAGTAGATACTGAGCTCAATATTTAATATTGAGTATATGTAACATTCAATATTTAAGTATTTAAATAGGCAGGCAAAATAAAAAGTAGAAAAAATAGGCAGGAATAGTGGCTATAGTCTTAGAGCTTTGGAAGTAGAGTGAAGAGATGTAGGAATTTAAGGACATCCTGAGCTTCATAGCAAGTTCAAGGCCAGCCTGCATCAAATAAAAGCTTGTCTCCAAAAAGCTTAAATAAATAACTAAATCTGTTAAGTTCAAGGTACGTATGAAACAAAATCAAAGACAATCACTAGATATTTGTATCCATTATAGTAAATGTAGAGTGAAATTAGGTGGCCAAGAGAAGACTCAATATTCTAACAAGAAAACTGAAGCAGCAGAGAATCACTAGTCTGTGCTAACAGAAAGCCTGTAACCATTATTACTAACTTAGAAGTTCATCAACTTTAGCTCCTCAGTTCTACCAGCAGAATTATTTTCATCCTCCTCTATGTGTGTGTTACAAAACACATTCTTTTAAATACACTCAATAGTCCATACACTCTGAAAATACATAATGCAAATAAGAGAAGCAAAGCAAGCAAGCAAGCAAGCGTGCTTTTTAAAAAGGTTTCCATAGATGCACAATAAATATGGATTCCTCTCCTTTCTAGAGGGGGTAAAGAAAGATTGGCAACATGTGCTCAGTTTCTTTTCACCCACTGTTCCTCACCATATGTGATGTCAGCACTGAGAAACCTGGCTGTCCTCTGATCTTAAATTACAGGGGTTTTTCAGAATATTTTCATGCTATGGTTACACATGAAGAGCAAGGATTTCCTTCTTCTTCTGAACTCTAGCTCATTAGTAATGTAGGCTTATCAGTTTAAACTTTATATATGATAGAGTTTCTGCCTTGAAATCCACATTATAAAATGTGTCTTCCTATTTAAGATGTTGGTTTTAAATAGTCTTTATAGCTATCGCTGTACAAGGAAACGGAAAGTCCTTTATCTGAGCAGTTAAGTGACATATACATTGTTGAATATGAGAAAAGACATTTAAATAAAATGTCTCTTATTTAATGTCTACAAATAAATACCTTTTTGGAAAATGTCAGTTAAGTTTCAGATTGTTTAAGTGTTGTAGGCTTTATTGTTAATGAGGATACTATCACTTAGAACTAACATTTTTATTCTGGTGGTGCTTTAGAATAAAGTAATATCATTTGAAAGAATTAATCATGAATAAATACTAGGGTATTTAATAAATTGTAGCATGTACTCTTTTTTGTTGTTCAAAGTAGTTAAAGAATAAAATAGACATGTAACAATGACCACAGAAATGCTGAGGTTTACTTCTGCCTATATCATGAGATGGAACTGTTTAAGATGGCTGGATCATAAACATCAATAAATGCGAGGATGAACCTACTTTGAAATCCAGCTGGAAAGCTGTTCAAGACATCACCATAATTAACGTCATAGCTTGCTGAATACAAACGTTACTGAGTGTTTCATCTCAGTAGAGAAAAACTGCATGCTGAGAAATAAAAAGTAGTAGCTAACAGCAAAATCTCTTCTTTTCCAATAGAAAGGTAATTGTCTTTTTTCTTTCATATTTAATTTTTATTAATTTATTTTTATTAATTTATTTATTAATTACAATTTATTCACTTTGTATCCCAGCTGTAGTGCCCTCCCTCATCCCCTCATAATCCCACCTTCACTCCCTCTTCTCCTCTTATTCCTCTACCCCAGTCCACTGATAGGGGAGGTCCTCCTCCTTTCCATCTGACCTTAGCCTATCAGGTCTCATCAGGACTGGCTGCATTGTCTTCCTCTGTGGCCTGGTAAGGATGTTTCCCTCCTCAGGGGGAGGTGATCAAAGAGCCAGCCACTGAGTTCATGGCAGAGACATTGCCTTTTCCCCTCACTATGGACCCCACTTGGAGAGTGAGCTGCCACGGCCTACATCCATCCAGGGGATCTAGGTTATCTCTATGGTAATTGGCAGACAAGACAATGCTCACAATAATGATACTGTTTAGTCATATTTTTTTGATATCTTCAGAAAGAGACAAGATTTAGGCCCCAAGTATATAACCCCATTAAAATGTTTCACCCTTAGATTTCTCAAATTTCATTGACATTTAACCGAGTGTAGGTATGCCTAAATTTTTATAGTAGGAAGCCAAACTATGATCTCCATTAAAACATTATATTATGCTCCTCTACATAACTCTTAGAATGTAATAATATGGTAAAAAAGTAAACACTTGTTTGTGCTACTTACTAAGTGAGTCTAGAGGTAAAAGTCTTTGCTATCTCTCCATTAAATCAGACTAATCAGATGAATCTTAAAGCCAGACAGAAATTGAAGAAAATTATCACAAACGTTAGTGAGAAATAAAGGCTCCTGAAATGTCTAAGCTTTGAGTCTTTTCTTCTAAGTATAAACATTTATTTTCCACATTAGCTTGATAAGTTGTCATCTTTTAACCATACTAATTCTTTTCTTTTCTCTTGTTGTGATAAAACACTCTGACCATAAAATGACTTAGAGGAAGAAATGGTTTATTTTATTGTCCATGATTGAGGCATAATCAGGGAAGAACTGAAGCAGGAACTTGGACCAGATACCATTGTGGCATTGCTCTCGGGCTTATGACCAGCTAGCCTTCTTCATAGCCTGGGAACACCTGACTGGGAAAAGCCACTGCCACAGTAAACAGCCCTTCCTCATCAACTGCCAAGACAATCCCTTTCAGTCATGTGCACCGACCATCTGATAAAGACAACTATTCTCCTCAGACTCTTTTCAAGCAGGTTTAGGCCATGCCAAATAGAGTTAATGCAAAATAGGAAAACAATGAAAATAAACAATTTGGTTGCATAATCAGACTACTACACATGCCAAGAAAGTTCAAAGTTACTCTTAAGCTATTAAGAAGTTATTATCCCATGTTACCATGATAAAATGTGTAGAGCAAAATGGTCTTCAAGCATTTCTGAACATTCAAAAATCTGGTATCAGTATCATCCAAGAGTACTGATGAGCCAGCCTCATTGAACATGTACTTCATTTTTACATTCTACCCAGAATAATTCTTTGTACTAAATAAAAAGCATTAACAAATGTTCACATTCCTCTCCTACAAGTTTATGCCAACTATATTATGCTGCTTTTTATAATCATTTGTTTGAGAAGAGTTGATGTATTTTTTAATACAGTTTGTAAGCAAAGGTGTTCTTTGGGTCTACAATGTCCTGAAAATGCTCATGTGTTAACATCTTCATCCGCAGGTTGGCATTTTTTAGAAGTGGTGGAAACTTTAAGAGGTGTGGCCTAGTGGGAGGTATCTCTATCACTGGTACACTCTCTGATAGGGGTATGTGAGATCCTAGACAACTTTTTTTTCTTACTCACTCTCTGAATCTCTGAGGCCAAGGTTTCTTGGTGATTGTTGATTGTCTCAGGTTTTTTTTTTTTTTTAAGTAACAACTGACTATAAAAGTATGTAAGAAGTGGGAAATAATAAGAGCTGGAGAGGACAGGATCTCCACAAGGAGAGCAACAGAACAAGAAAATTTGAACACAGGGAACTTCCCAGAGACTCACACTCCAACCAAGGACTATTCATGGAGATAACCTAGAACCCCTGCACAGATGTAGCCCATGGCAGTTCAGTGTCCAAGTGGGTTACATAGTAATGGGAAGAGGGACTGCCTCTGACATAATCTGATTGGCCTGCTCTTTGATCACCTCCCCCTGAGGGGGGAGCAGCCTTACCAGGCCACAGTAGAGGACAATGCAGCCACTTTTTATGAGAACTGATAGACTAAGATCAGAAAGGAGAGGAGGACCTCCCCTATCAGTGAACTTGGGGAGTGGCATACATGCAGAAAGGGGAGGGAGGGTGGGGTCGGGAGGGGAGGAGGGAGGGGCTTATGGGGGGATACAAAATCAATAAAGTGTAATTAAAGTCTGAATAAAAAAAGAATTAGGAAAAAAAAAGTACTGACTAGCAATCTCCCTTAATCTGAATGCTAGAGGCATCCCACACAGAACAAGACACAACACTCTCATGAGGCTTGTGATCTTTCTTAAGATATAGGCCTACCTTATTCTGCCTCTGTAAGTCAAACTAATATCATTTTCATTTACTAGGAGTATAAATACTTCCCACAGACAATTTAACAAATTACTTTGCTAAGTAAACCGGCAAGACAAAAAAAAAAAAAAAAAAAAAAGCCACCATAATCTAAATGGTGTGCAAAAAATATTTGATCAAGTAATTAAAATAATTTTAATTATCAATTAAATCATTAAAATAATTTTCCCATTGTTTTTGATTTGTGCATGTGTCAGAACTGTTGGTTACTGCCAAGCTATGTGTGTCACTACTGTACCCTTACAGTTATTATGGCAGCCATTCATTGTTGGGGTTCGCAGGCATCACAGCAGCATAAGACTATTGGTTACTTTCTTCCTTTATATGTGTGCATGGTGTTTTTTTGTTATCATGAAAGCCAATCCTCAAGGAGAAAACATTCAAGTCACTTCCAGCTTAGTGGTATCTGAACCCTGTGTCTGAAAAATATTGTGTCTTCATCAATAAAGTCTTAACTTCTACCTCTGAGCAGCAACCAAGGACAGTAACAACTTCATCTCCACACAAAGAACTGCAGGAAATTAAGAAAGGATGAAGGTGAGAGAGATAGTCTTCGCCAGAGAAGAGCACACAAAAATGTTATCCAATATCAAATGGTCAGTCCTGAAAAAAATATGTGGGAGTAACATTATTTAGAATGAGGAGCATAGATTTAGGATATAAATGTATACATATATACATATTATAGAGACATATTATGTATACTATATAATACATACTGTATTTAGTAATATATACAATATATAATACATACTACATATACTTATTCTTATATAGCATGTAATCCATATTCCTAAACCTATATAATATATTGTATATCGTACATGTATTCATATTACAATATGTATATATTATAATATGCAAAAATATATACTTATATATGACTATTTAAATATACTTTTATATAATAAATATATATTTCTAAATGTACATTTATATAAACATATATTTACTATATATAACAAGTATATGTTATATATTTATATGTATTTAGGAATATGTATATATGATGTACATAGATAGATAGTACCAACAATCAGTTTTAAAAGACCATGAATCTGAAAGAGAGCAAAAGGGGTTATTTGGGAGAGTTTTAAGGAGGGAAAGGGAACTAGAAATTATGTAATTGTATTATAATCTTAAAAGTAAAAGAAAAAATAGTGAAGAAATTATCCTGAGGCTGGATTTTACTAAAACCAGGTAATAACCTCATTTTAGTTTGTATCATGTCATTAAAATGGCACAAATGCAACTTTGACTACCTGTGTTACGATGTTTTCTGTATTAAATATTTGTGTTTAGATGGTGGCCTTAAATTCTGTTGTAAGAGCAGACACTATTCATAATATATGGCCAGAAACCTTCACATACTCTATTAATTATATGACTGTAGTAAAAACAATGAAAAAGCGTCTGTGGAAAACACTCATGAAATGGAAAGTTTCTACCAAAAGAATATTTTAAAATATAATGGAAATATGATTATAGTGGAGCATTGTCTTCTTTTTTGTTCTAATAATTTTTAAATGCAGGTTACAATCAGAGTATGAAACTTACCATTGAATGTGTCTTAGTTAAACACCACATAGAAAGCTCAACTGTGAATATTAGTACACTAAACAATAGAGATATCAGAAGACAATATCAGATATTTTCATTGTACATTAAGTTTTTATTCTGTTTTAACTTTTGAGGCAGAGTTTATTGTGCTTGCCATGTAATGCAGCTTGGCTGCAGACTCACCATGAAAGCCAGATTGGTGTTAGCTCCCAGTACCACTGGGTAGAATAATATTCAGCTTAATGTTCTTTGAGTTTTTGCAAAATATAGTTAAATCCTCAGAAGTAGTTATATTGAAAAAACTCACTTCTAGAAATTGCTGATTTTTTTCTCTTGATGCCTATATATCTATCCATATACTGTTCTCTGGCGTTCTTTCTTTCTTTCTTTCTTTCTTTCTTTCTTTCTTTCTTTCTTTC
>NW_026596147.1:3584205-3586567 GCF_907164565.1 Psammomys obesus
CTTTCTTTCTTTCTTTCTTTCTTTCTTTCTTTCTTTCTTTCTTTCTTCTTTTTTTCCACAGTTTTTTCAGTTCTAGTGTTATGGCACCACTTCTTAAGTTTTTATGTATTTGCTTAGTTTCTGGCTTGACAGAAAATTTGTTATTCTATTGTTATCACTTTGGTCTTCATCACAAGTTACTGAATCTGTAAGTATAACTGTGTCAGGTAGATACCCTACTCTCCTGGCATTTAGCACAGTATCAAGACCAGAGGTATACTTTTGTCATGAGTAAGTCAGAGCCAAGAAGGCAGAAGAAGCAGCCCTAGTCTGGTGAAAGTCAAGTTCTGTGCTCAGGCTAACCTGGCCAACAGTCACCTGTGTACCAGTCAGCAGGGCTGGAGTTCAGCACTAATTAGATTGAAATATTGCCTACCTACCTCTGTTTCACTGGACCAAAATTTCTTAAGAATTGTGTACAAAACCATATTTTCTCTTTCTCAGTTATATTAGATGAATTTTTTAATCATTTTTTCTCCTTCTCCTAAATTTCAGAGATAAGAAAGCCAATTTGTTCCACTGCTTATGTGTTTTCCAAAGGAGAGCAATCCTTGAGGGCTCTTTTAAGATTACATTAAACATAATTATCTAGTCTCAAGTGGGTAAGACCCTAATTACTTCTAAAAAGAATGTGCCTGAATGATCTACATTGGACCTACATTCAATTTGTTTTACACACACAGCAAGCAAGGAAAACATTCAGTGGCAGAAATACAATGTATGGCCTAATTTGGTATTCAGTGACTACTTCCAGCAAAGCTAACTCCAGCCTCCTAGAGATGAGACTAATCTTCTTTTGTCAACTGCACAATAGGTCAATAACTTTATTTACATTTCTCATATGGCCCCTGCTAGGAGCTGCAACAGTAAAGCCACCAGTAAAAATCAACATCACGCTTAATGGTCTTTAAATATGAAACATTACATTTACTTTACATATTTCTGTGAACAAGTACATTAAAATTGTTTCCTTTCTTTACTCTAATTAAAATATCAGCATAGGAACTCAGGATCTCACTTAAACATGTTGCATATCACAAGCCTTCAATGTAACCTGTGTATATCACAAAGGCTGAGGTTATATGAATCCCTCTTTTCTATGTGAAACTCTCATCATCAACCAAGCACACTATATGATTTAAACAAAAATAATTCAGCCTTTCTTGTGATCTTCCATAGGATTATAGTCCTTGTATAAAAAAATTAAACTTGCCCCAATATAGTGACACACGCTTTTAATTACAGCACTTGGGAGGTAGAGGCAGGCAAATCTTTGTGTTCGAGGCCAGCCTGGTCTACAAAGTGAGTTCTAAGAAAGCAAGGATTACACAGAGAAACCTTGTCTCAAAAATAATTTAAAAAATTAATATTAGATATAAATATTATTATTTTTTATTTTGTTGTTGATGATGATGCCTCTTCCTTTACATTTATTTTTTTCTGGTTGGCTAGTCTTTCTTCAAGGTTGTTAGCAGATGACTAGCTACCAATGTGGTAGCAAATGAATAGCTTTTAAACTAGATTTATATTATAAGTTCCCTTGCTGGGTTGGGCAAAATTCTGAGTTTATACTCTGACTCAGAAGTCCACAAATTACTTATAAAATCACATTAAAAATTCTACCACAAAAGATCTTCCCTGACAACCCACAGACATTTGTGTTCAATCTTTGGAGAACTCTCGGCTCATTTCATTTTTACATTTGCTCATTCCAAACTTTTTCATCATGGATGTGTATTTATAGCATTTGGTCTAGGAATCACTGAGATGAAGAATCTAGGAAAAAAAAATCAAGGGAAAGCAATCATATCTTAGGTGTAAGAGAAAGAAGGGTGTTTACAGCAATGGCAATAGTCAGACTGTGGTGGTGCACACCTTTTATCCCAGCGCTCAGGAGGCAAAGGCAGGCCAGTCTTTCAGTTAGGGAGCAACCTGGTCTACAGAGTGAGTTCCAGGACAGCCAGGTCTACACAGATAAAACTGTCTTGAAAACAAACAAACATGGTGGCAATGAATTCTTTTCAAAAATTTTAATCATTGTTAGATTCTGGAAAATGAAAGGGCCACCAGCTAAGAGAAGCAAAGAAGAGAAAATATATAAGCCATCCATTATTAAGATCACAAAATATTAAGGTTTGACATGGCAGCACATACCTTTTATCTCATCACTTGGGAATCAGAGATGGCAAATCTCCGTGATTTCAGAGCAGCCTAGTCTACATAGTGAGTTCTGGAACAGCCAGAAGTACACAGTCAGATCCTGTCTCAAGAAAAAGAAGAAAGAAAGAAAGAAAGAAAGAAAGAAAGAAAGAAAGAAAGAAAG
>NW_026596147.1:3586577-3713346 GCF_907164565.1 Psammomys obesus
AAGAAAGAAAGAAAGAAAGAAAGAAAGAAAGAAAGAAAGAAAGAAAGAAAGAAAGAAAGAAAGGAAAAGAAAAGAAAAATATACACATTGTTATGTAAAAAAAATACACTTTTACAAGAATAGAATAGATATATTATAAATGCTCTGGTATGACATTTTTCTCAGTCTCCAAGTGGGTTTCCTAGTAAGGGGAACAGGGCTGTCTGTGATATTGTTTGGTATTGACTGTCTTTTAAAGACCCATGCTTGAAATGTTATTTCATAGCCTAGAAGATGTGGTTAAAGCCTTTGCAAGTGAGACCTAACAGAAGAAAGTTGAGTCATTGGGATACACACAGGAAGGTGATGTTTAGGTCATGACTTCCAGTGACACAAAGAGGACAGTTTTACTCCACTATGCACTGCTTGTGTTGATGTACATACTGCCTTTCCATAGGCCCCAAAACAAAAGGCCATTCAAATATGGCCCTGAAAGTCTGAAATTGTAAGCCAAAATATACTGTTACTCAATTTAAGTTTATGAGCTTGGCTGTTTAATTCCTGTGATGGAAATTTTGCTAACAGAGAGCACACTGGGCCTACACAGTGCCTCTCCCATTTGATTCCTTGGCAGTTCACAAGAGAGAAAAGCTCCCTCATGGTCAGGGGGCAGAACTTACAAGATGAATGTTTTCAAAAACCATGTGACCAGAAGCAGCACATTTATAATAACAGCCTCTGTACTTTGTCATCTTCACTGACTCTGTGACTGAGTAATTTTAAACCAGTATTCTACCATGTCATCCATTGTTAAGGTTTATTTTCATCTCATTGAAAATATTTAGTTCTTCTTCAGGACTATGATTTTAGTATGTTTGTCCTACATTATATGGCTAATATCCACTTTTAAGTGAGTACATACTATATATGTCTTTCTGCTTCTCATACCTTACGAAGGATGATCTTTTCTAGTTCTACCCATTTGCCTGAAAATTGCATGATTTCCTTGTTTTTAATTGCTGAGTAGTATTTCATTGTGTAAATGTACCACAATTTCTGTATTCATTCTTCAGTTGAGGGACCCTAGGGAAGAGACTTAGTCCTCATTCAGAAGGTCAAAACAGTATAGACATCAAAGTAGGAGAAAATAAGGAGCAGGAGAAGAGCCTGCTGTAGGGGGTCTCTGAAAGACTCTAACCTGTAGGCTATTGAAGCAGATGCTGAGACTTACAGCCAAACTTAGGACAGAGTGCAGGGAATCTTATGTAAGAAGGGAGAGATAGAAAGACCTGAGGGGACAGGAGCTCCACAAGGAGACCAAAAGAGCCAAAAAATCTTGGCTCAAGGAGTCCTACAGAGACTGATGAATCAACCAAGGACCATGCACGGATATAACCTAGAACCCCTGCACAAATGTAGCCCATGGCAGCTCAGTATCCATGTGGAATCCCTAGTAAGGGGAACAGGGGCTGCCTCTGACATGAACTCAGTGGCTCTTTACATTTGCTCAATATTCTCCTTTTCTGTAATATTATATTCATTGAGGTTTTTATTGTCATTGTTCAATATCTTAATTCTATATGCAATGGTAAAAATAAAAACATTATAAAATTTCCCACATCAACATTTACTTATCTTTGGTATTTGGAATTTGCTTCCTTTACTATAATTATCTAAATAAAAAGCGTGTTGAAGATATTTGTTTTAGTTTTCCTTATGTTGTTCTAAATGTACTAATGTTCTTTTGTTCTCCACATTATTACAGAGACATTGAATGAAATTGAATTCTTTGTTATAATACAGCATTTAAGCAAATTATAAAGATTACTTTGGGTTTGGATTGCACATTTTAAGTAGTTGGCTGCAATTAGAACAGGAATACTCTTTGGATGTTAAATTTGTATTTTAAAAACCTTGAGGAGAAGTGTCTCCTTCTTGTAATCTCAGCATTCAGTATGCTGAGAGAATGGTTATAGGGTTTTCAAGCCTAGCCTTGGCTATAGGGTAAGAACCTTTCTCACAAAAGAAAATTCTATATTCCCATTCCTCTCTTTTGTTTTATGTAAAGCATTATTTGGTGCTTGCTTTGGCAGCACAAACACTGGTGTTGGAATGATACAGAGACGTTTAGCGTGGCTCTACACAAGGATATTGTATATTTTTTGTTCTATATTTTTATTCTCTCTTCTCTTATGCCTCTCCTTCTTATTCCAAAAATAGCAAGCTTTGGAGTTCTTTGTGGAAATAAGACCTAAGTGGAAAAATAAAATGTGTTCAAAGTCCATTCTCCTACACAATATCATGAGATGATAGAAAACCAGTGTTCTGGATGGAGGTGACAATGAGCAAAGGAGAGAGAAGGAGTGTCTCTCTTCACCAGGTTGACTTTCAGCCATGTAAAGTCATCAAAGCATGACCTGTGCAGGTGACAACAGAAACAGCAAAATGCCTTCACCGCACTTCCTAATCTCTGTCATGACAGCAAGGGGAAGGCAGATGGGTGGGTATGAGAATTTGTAATTCTATACTGTAGCCAAGAATGACACATTCATGAGCAAGTGTGGGATGAGGTGTCCAAGACAAGCCCTAACAGTTCCTGAGGCTGTTGGGGCTTCTTTCCAGTCCATAATACACCTGCACCTACATGTGCAACATTATTGGCCTGCATGTGTGCCTAGAGCAGAATGTTGATTTGAAATATTAAAAGTTTGCCTCTCCATAAAACAGAAATATCATCTGTAAGTCTCCAGGAACTTATAAAAGAGTGGGTAGAATGATTGCAAAACTTAGATGATGAGGGAGTTTGTTGTAAGATTGTGTCTCCTAAAAAGGTCAGCAGCTATATCCATAAAGTCTCACCAACATGGCTGTCTAAACATGACCCAAACAAGGATGATACCAGTAAACATGCTAACGTGGACAGGGGAAAGCTCATGAGGCCTCAGCCCTACACAAAGAACCACGGGACCCTAGGAATGCCCAGAGTAGGATAACAGCCTTCTCCAGAGAAGAGCAGAAGTATTGGTTATCCAGTGCCAAATGGTCAGCCTGGAAAACATACATCCAAGTAACATACAAACTGAACAGGTTTATATGTCAAGTGTATATACAAACATAAGTGTGTATATGTGTGTGTTAGTGTTCTATGCATAGAATATCAATGAATGAAAAGAAGAGGTCATGAATTTGAAAAAGATAAAAGAACAGTCTATTGGCATGGTTTAGAGAGAAGGGAGAAATGATGTAATTATATTACAATCTCAAAAATAAAAGGGAAAAACAAAACTTGAGTTTGGAGTGCACATTTGTAATCCCAGTTCTTCGGAGGCAGAGACAGGTAAAGCCCTGGGCTCACTGACTGGGCAGTCTAACGAGCTAGTGAACTCTGGGCCAGTGAGGGACCCTGTCTGTGTCAAGAACAAAGGGTTGATGGCTCCTGATGAACAACACCTAAGATTACTCTCTGATCTCCACATGTGCATATCAGATGTGCGTGCACAGCCGTACCCCAATGCTGTGTCTTCAGTTCCACTTTTCTCCTCTAGTGCTCATCATTAGAGGTACAGGATCTCTCCCCAGAAGGCATCAAGTGGAGCCCATGGACTCTTTCCCACTTCAGATCTAGCACTAGACTCGGTGGCATGAATGCTACATTCTCAGGAAACAATTTGTTACATGTGGAATCAAATGATAAATGAATGGGCGAAGCAGGAGCTTCCCAGAAACTTACGATATCATCATTATATGCTCTTGGATTTAAAATAAATATTTAGTTTATAACATCTTCCAAGAATGGGTACACTAAAGAGATATTTTGAAGTCTACTATAGTCTTCTAAATTGTGTATAGTGTCCTTTAATTTTAACAATGTAATTATTTTTACAATGTAAGCCTTTTAAAGAGGAATACCATTTTCAATGTGGAAAAAATTTCAGAAAATAATAGAACCATGAACTAAGAGAATACCTCTTCAGATACTAATGTGGAATATGTTTCAAAACACTCATAATAACTTTCTATTAAATCTATGTCTTATTTTAAATGCATATGTACATATACATACAAATGTGTGTATACTCACATACAATGTCAAAAAGAAATCAGATAAGACTTTTCTATTTTTAGATTTATTTTCATTATTTTTAATCATGTGTATGTATCTGTGTGAGTGCAGGTGCCCCCATAGGCCAGAGGTATGTGCTCCCAGAAGCTGGGGGACATATTCAGCTGCTCAATAAGGTCACTGGGAATCGAACTCAGGTACCCTGTAAGAACACTGTGGGTTCTTAACCACTGAACCATCTCTCCAGCCCACAAGACTTTACTTTTCTTTTTTTTTTTTTTGAATTTTATTTTTTTCTTATCAGTTACATTTTATTAACTCTGTATCCCATCCGTGTCCCGATCCCTCATTCCCTCCCAGTCCCTTCCTCCCTCCCTCATCTCCACCGTGCCCTTTTCCAAGTCCACTGATGGGGGGACCTCCTCCCCATTCATCTGATCCTGTTTTATCATATGTCATTTAACTGTGATGTGTTCAGTCCTTAGATATTAATATGAGAAATTTATATAGCCCTAGAAAAAGTACAAATAACCCAAAATCCTTTTATGAAGCCTACTTAGTCACACAACACTCAGAGTAGGCATGAGACAATAATTAAACAAGTCAAGTTCTACTTCTAATTTTTGCTCAAAAAATATCGCTAGCATGTCCTTTGTTATAACTTTTGTGACACCTGTAATCATTGCATAGCTAGGATACAAATCATGTTCATCAATTTCACTGAGAAAAGTAAAGAGCACCTGCCTCCTTGTGTCCAGGTTTCAGGTTTATCACTCAGAACAAAAAAATAGAGAGGAAAGAATTTTTTTTTTTTTACTAATGATGGATCTGAATATCCAGTCATATAAAAAAAAGATTCAAAATCTCCAAATTTTAACTAAAAGATTTTACGTTTTTAAGCAATACAATCCATTAATTGATGGTTCATTTTGTTATTGGTTACTTACCATAAGACTTAAGGCAAAGCACCTAAAAATAAAATGCACTAAGACAATACACCTGACCAACAAAAGGCAGCTGTTGATAAACTTTCTAGGACATTAACTATTTACATTTATTGTTTCAAATGTTGATAATTAAATTAAATGTCTGTTCAAGGAAATTCAATAAGAAACTCTTTAGTACCTGAAGGTAGGTCTATAGCCCTCACGGGAGACAATTATCATTTGAGGAAGACTAGAGTGTTTGAACTTATATTCTTAAGTCCTTACTTCCTCATTAGGACTTAAACTATTTTCAGGAATTTTCTCAGAACAGAGTTCCATTACTAATAACAGTAGGTGTATAACTGAATAACCGAGAAAGAACCAACCTGCGGCAGAGAACACAAGCAACAGACCTCAGACCTGAATAAAGATAGCTGAGCATGAATAGCAAGAGTTAAATGGTTTTGATGTTTACTCCTAATGAGTGTCAGTGTGATCTTACGCTTCCATTTGGGCAGAAAGAGCGGTGATGCTGTCCAAATGCAGGATAACTTAATCTATATTGAATCCGTCCAAACTGCATGGCAGGAACTAAGAAGCAGGCATGCTGAAATGAGGGTCTCTCCTGATTCATGGGCTGTTACAATGTAAACTGTATTTTACTGATAGCCATTTACTTTCTTCATTATTACAGTAGCAATTCATATGTTTTACATAATGCCGGGTCATAAAATTAAACATAGTTCTAGTTTTAGCAATTTGGAGATACATTTGTTGATGTTTTATGAAAGGGATTAAAACTAGAAGGAAGAGAAGGTCAGCCAGCCTTTGTTTTTTCTTTTATATAATGCTACATCAGAAACATGAACCCGACCTCACAGACATGGATAAGCTCATGTAATAACTGCTGATGAATGCAACTATGGATGGATTACAGATTCTGAGACTGTTTTTAGTCAATGTCTAATCCACTATTTTTCTAGATCGGTTGTTGTCAATCTGTTGGTAGCAACCTCTTTGGCAAACCTCTGTCTTCAAAAACATTTATACTATGATCCATAACAGTGTCAAAATTACAGTTCCAAAGTAGCAACAAAGTAATTTTTTGATTGATGGTCATTACAGCACTTGGAACTATATTAAAGGGTCACAGCATTAGGAAGGTTGAGAAACACTGTTCTAGGTCATCCTTAGGACCATTTGTTACCCCAGCAACATAGCTTCATTTATGCTTCTCTCAGCTGCGGTATAAAAATAAAAAACAGGAGAAAGGTACTTTGTCTAGATTGTTCTCCCAAATCTACATGCTGGAACCTTCATCCCTCAATGCAACATGTATTAGGGTGGTAGATAAGTACTCTCATCCCTGGTTTACTACTTTTCTTCTCTGAGTAATTTCTCATTGGTGGAAGCAGATTAATTCCAAAAAAAAAAAAAAAATGAGTTGTTACAAAGCATTCTACCGGGCCTCTACTCTCAAATATGCCTGCTTGCCTCACAGCTTCCGCCCTCTGCTAGAAAGTGAAGCAGAGGGAAGCCCTCAACAGATGTAGCAATCCAGTCATTGACTTTCTGCACTCTAGAACCAGAGCCCAAACAAGCTTCTTCTCTGAATGAATTTTAAGTCTTTGCTCTTTTTGCAGTAACATGAGAAAACAAACAATGGCAGAAACTTGTCCTTTAAAAGATTCTGCATTCATGCAATGTTTACCTTGAATTTGAAAGTAATATTGATTTCATGATAGGCGATGAAACATTGCACCAATATAAATTTTTCCCATCTGCTAGAGCTATAGATTGCTTATCTGTTAGGAACACATATAACTATTATCATTACAAAACCTATTCAACAACTGTAGGATGTATTTTTTAATTTAAATTTTCCAATTTACTTTCCATCATCAGTCTGTTTTCACTGTGAGAAACAAAAAGAGAATTTTAAATATTAAAATAAAAGAAATTATGACAGAAAAAAATAATTTCCTTTTTTCAGCGTAAAATAATTGGTTATCTTCTGTGATATTAAAAATTTGAGAATATATTAAATTAATATCACATTATCTAACATAACCATTGATGCCAAATATCAATACATATCCCCAAAGCTTAGAGGCTGATATTTGTATAACATTTCATAGTTTCTAAGGTGGCTCTCCACCTTTGTTCTTCTGCTTAATATCACCACAACCTCCAGGAAGCCTCTAAACATTTCCCCTCTTGATCAAGAAAGCCACGCATAAAATATCCTTCGGGCTTGCAACTTCGCCCTATACTTTGTCATAGGTATCAGGCAGGACACCCTTTCACCTGTCATGACTATTAATGTCAATAGAGATCTTAGAAGTATGTGATACTGTAATCTGTTAACCATGACCCATTGCAAATCCCCATGTACTTTATATACACAGCACCAAATATCCATGCATTTTTTTCAGTTATTAGGAATACAGATTACTATGTATAAGCTGTTATGTTAAAGAATGCTGCAGAGCCTTCTTGGCCAAAGTGAGCACAGTCCTCCTAAAAAGAGCTATTACAGCCTTTTGTGCCTGACTATTTGATGACAGAATGTTTGTTTGTTTGTTTGTTTGTTTGTTTGTTTTCTCCAGCTTACCTGCTGGTAAATGAAACTTTAACAGAAATAATGTGTGTGTATTTCATTCTTCTAAATTTCCTCCATTTCAGAAAGCAGGTCTTTGTGATCAGCTTTCTCTCACCCACTCTGGTCTTTCCATACGCTACCTGCTACTGTCAACCAGCTGAGCCCTTCTTTCCAGGCCACCTCTCTCCCCTTGGGACTCAGCCTCATGGAGTAGTCCTGCAGAGTTCCTAGTTTCTCTCTGCTTCCCCTTTCAGCCCTTCTTTGCAGCCTATCTATTGCTATTTTAACACACACACACGTTAATATTGGATATGTTTTTCCTGGAAATTTATCATTTACATATTTATCCGAACCTCATTCAGTTTACCATAACACCAATGTGTGTGTGTATGTGTGTTTGTGTGTGTGCGCTTGACATTTCATAGTTACTGAGGTAGACTTAAATCATCACTGAACCTTCCATAAAATGCTGAAGCTTTGTCTCCTTGATTTTCATAAAAATAAACAAAGAAATAGAAATGAACAAGTGTCTAAATGAATGGTCTAGAGTGAATCCTCCTGTGTGTTTCAAACCAGTTTCACCAAGAATAGAGATATCCTCCAGACAGCAAAAATCTTCCTACACTTCAAATGTTGTATATATTATAAAGAATCATATATCTCATAGTTTTTCTGCTCTAAATCATATGTGGGTGGGGAAAATGCAGAAGGTTGGTTGGTATGATGTTCCCAGAAAACATGCATTTTCGCAGGAAGCTCTTGGATAGAAAAAGGAAATGTTGTGTTTTCACATTGTGAGAAGGCCTGTCAGCTTCAGCTCCACTAACTTCTGTCTGCTAACTCTGGGAGCAGAAGTCGCACCCCATAACTAACTATCCCTGGCTGTGCTCGCACATAATTTCATTTGCTTCCTCTCCATCAATGTAATTTCCTTGGATGTCATAAACCTGTTTCTTTGCTATCCTCTAATTGATCGCAAGGTTGTGTTCTGAGAGACAAAGAGGCAGGTTACACAAGTGCTCGTGGTCTACCCTGAAACGCCCTTTTCTTTTACTACATTTACCAGTATTGATGGAGAGCAAACGCTTTCTTGATTCTCAGATAGTTTGTTAACAGCTTTGATAGTATGATGCTGCTATAAATTTAAAGATATTTTCTAGACCCACTGTGGGATTTCAGGCTTAACATGTGTTGTATGTTTGATTTCTGTTTGTAACAGTCTTGCTAACTAAAATGGATTCTGTGATTTTTTCAGTTTTCTATGCCACAAGTGAGGCAAGATCATGCTGCTGCCAAGAGGAAGCCCAGATGTTACAAATCAGTTATTCTGGGCTACTTCAGCTGCTGGGTATGGTGGGATTAACCCTAATGAAGAGATGAAAGAATATTTTACCTCTCTTTTTATTCCACACTCAATGGTCACCATTCACTTCTAAATGCCTCTGTTTTCCTTTTCCAACAGAACCTATGCATTTGTGCTGCCCGCAAATAGTTAGCAAGGACCATGTCTGCATTTCCTTTTCTGCAGAAGCCCCAGTCCTCCAAATTCATCTCTACACCGAAATCCCCACCTTTTTCCTTGTATAATTGCTGCTTCCACAGAGCTTTCTTGAAAGAATGATGACCTTTATACCTTACTCCAGCTTTCTAGAAACTAGTGCATATCATAAACTATGAGACAGTGGGCATGCTGATGATGACATAGGATCCCAGATTTTGCAAGGATGAAGCACATTTTCTGGAGTTCAAAACTGATTTGTGCTATGAGGTGAGTTCCAGGTCAACCAAGACAACACAGCAAGACATTGCCACAAAAGCAGATAGATGGATGGATAGATAGATAGATAGATAGATAGATAGATAGATAGATAGATAGACAGATAGACAGATAGACGTGCCTCAGTGCTCAGTGCACACTCTTGATTTGTATTCTCAGGTGTTGTGACATACCAAAGCATTCCCGCCAGTGTAGAGATGATCTCCAGACTGCAACAGCTTCCCACACTTTAAACTAACTGAAACCACTCACGTTTTAGCCCTTGTTATCTCTTATTTCTGTCAAGGTTTGCCATGATGAGGGAGAAAACCAATATTGGTGTCACGTACTGTATGCTAAACCAACTAATATATTTTCCTGAGAACAGTTTCCAATTTCTGAATAATACTCATGCTTTAGAAACCTCTAGTTATTCCTGAATTTTTATTATTGTTTACTGATTAACATATCGACAACAGGACAAACAGGAAATAAAGCACTTCACTGCAAAACCTTTCTGACAGCATGTCAAGGAAACATTTGGAAGAAGAGAGTATCATAAAGTTTATACAATTTCTTCATATATTCAACAACATGCTAATAATGAATTTGTTGCAGGTGCTATGCTAATGTGTACAAAAACAAAATAAAGGGTATTCAAGTATAATAAAGTGGACACTGATTTTATTTAAAAAAATGTTTTTCTTGTGTTTTGCCATAAACACACCATGCAGATTATCTGGCTTCTCCACTTGTATAAATAATTTAAAAGTATTTATGTTTGGTTCTTTGAATATAAAATCTAATCTTAGGTCATCTATGACCTTATGATGTTTGAAGTGATATATATATATAAATGCTAGAGAGTCTGTGTGTAAATTAAAGTTTAATTTCAGGAATGTTGTCAATGTTTGACCTCACATTTTATCAGCATGCCCAAAGAACAGCCACAATAACAGTGAAGATGTATGAAATGAAAACAGCAACTTTGTAGAACGGAGAACATGTGAGGAACGTATGTGTATAGAAGAGACATAAGAACTACTAAGGTAGTTCACTTGACCAAAAGTCTTTAGAATATGTCACTTTATGAATTCCTGTCCTGTGTTGAAGTTTTGTAAGTTAGGGATAGATAACTAAAACAAAATTGCTTTTAATAAAAACCTTCCTATTCAACTAGAGTATTTTTGACATTTATTTGGCATGACTTTTGGTCCACCTACACTTCTCAGACTCCTAAACTATGGTCATTCCCTATTAGAATAACTTATTATAGAGTCTTTGGCACATTTTCGAAAACCACTTTCAAAACTATTATTCTATTTTTTGACAGTTGAACATGAGATGCATACAAGAGTACATGTAACCATTTAACAGATAATGGAGATTTGATACCCAAAAATACCCAATGTGTCTTGCCTGAAACACTAGCATCAGAACCTCATTTTCTCTTATTCTACTGAATAAATTTTCTCCTGAGGTCATAATTGCTTTCTGAGTTAAAATTTCGTCACTTCTCATTATATATACATACACATGTGTGCATCCACATACACTGTTTTAATTTTTGCCTGCTTATAACCATAAGCATTTGGCTCTGTAGGGGTTTATTTAATCAGCTCTTTCTCCTGTCTTGTCACAATCTCCCTTTTGTACACACATTTCTCCTAAGTAATCTGTTACTCAGGTAGCTTTCTTTACTCTTGTCCTCCATTTTCTTCTCGTTTCACTTAATAAATTCTAAGATCAACAACAACAACAAAAATATTTTAACTATTTATGTTCCAGCACAAAAATGATATAAACTTTCCACAAGTATGCTCTGTATGTTTGACTGGGGACAACACTGAATGAAATTTGGGAAGACAAAAATAAGTGACCTGTACTTTAAACAACCCAGAAACTGGAGCTAGTATGTATAAAATGTGTGCTTAGTTGACAGAGGAGGACTTTGCAGCCAGGCCTGAAGGATACCTGGTAAGGTAGAATCAGATGAAAGGGGAGGAGGTCCTCCCCAATCAGTGGATTTGGAAAGGAGTAAGGAGAAGATGAGAGAGGGAGGAATGAGGGAGTGGGATGCAGATGGGATACAAAGTTAATAAACTGTAACTAATATTAAAAAAATAAAAATTAAAAAAAGATGAGACTGGGAGATCTAAACCCAAGGGAGCAGAAAGAAATAAGTTTATGAAATATTATAAAATGTTCAAGAAAAAATGTAAATATGTTGTTACAAACCACACATATCATGTATTAGTAAATAGGATATTTGTAAACATTGCATACACAAACTCTGTTTAGAAAATATCCATAATAGAGTAGGTTGAGAGGTAAGTGTTCCATGTTGTTTTTTTTCTCCTTGACTGTCAGCACACTGAGTGGAGGGAGCAATTTTCATCTAATCAAGTATCCCTTATTGAAATTTTGCTTTCCCCAAAAGTATCTTTTCTTCTTTACCTGGGTAATCATTTGCTTATCTGTGTTCCCACTTGGTTATAACTCATCATGAATACACCATGACTTGTTAATATATCTTTAAGATCTAATGATAAAACATGTTTGTAGGCTTAGATTTTTCACCCAACCTACTTTATTTTGGGTTCATAAACACTTTTACATTTTTTCCAACTCCTGGACCTTAGGTAGGAGATTAGTAGGGAAAAATGCTGTAGACTTCTTTTTATCTACTTCCTTCTGATTAGGGTTGATGGATCTTTAGGGGATTTCTGAGCTCAGTCACCAGGATACCAGCAATCCAGTCCAAGGTCAACATGAAGCAGCAACACCAATCAACAGGACAAGTCAGGGAAAGCTGCAAGACTCAGGTGGATTACACAGAGAAGTTCTCTGGAACACTGCTCTCTGTGAAGTCAAGTGTTGAAGCATGAAAATCAGCACAGCTATGTCAATCCAAAAGCAATGCCTTTTCCTCAAAGTCTACCCATGGATGTTCACAGCTGGCCATAGTCACACCCCTAGCATGAGAGAGTTCACAGCAAAACATCACATGCCCTTTCACTAGCCAACCTCCAGCAAAACATCTGTGCCCAGCTTTCAGCAAAATATCACACAACAAAACTGAGTCTTCAAAGAAAGCAAAAACTTAAACTTCATATGTTCTTAGTAAACATTACATTAGTGAATAGCTATCTATCTTCATATTTTATATTATACTGTTTCAAACTGTGACTATGTTAGCAAATACAATGGAAGCCAGCACAATGGACTTTGCATGTAAGTATATCTAACTCATTTCTGTCTTGTTAAATTTACATATCTATTCAAAATAAGTTGTAATTTTATTGTTACTTCAAACTTTAACACACTGTATATCTGACCTTTCTAGAGTTATATCATTTTAGGTGTGACATATAAGATACCAAAATCAAAGGAAATTTTTTTATAAATTGGTGTTATAATGGCATATAGCAATAGAAGACGAGGTATTTTATAAAGATATGCATTGCTTAATAATAGCATTCCTGATAAGCTTTCTGCCAGAGCTAAAGTGAAACTAGTAATATAATATGCCTGCTTTAGAAAAGCATTGATTTAAAAAAAAGTATTGTGACTGATGATAAATTTGAGCTGGCTTCCTGGATAACAAATTGTTCAGCCACACAATGACTTACCCAAAGAACACATTTGCATGATCTTCAACTTCACTGCTAGATAGACTCTAAATAATAATCAGGTCATAAAGCCAGGGAAAGGCATTTTAGATTGCCATGTAATTTTCACCGAGAACTTGGAGAATTACAGGAGAGGCTGAGCCTTAGTGATTCTCCTTAGACGATAATGGAAATAATTAGGAAGGCTTCAAACAGTCCATCTCTATAAAAGTTTAGTGTCCTAAATGTGAGAGAGCAAGAACATTGAAAGTTGTTTAATAGCTTTGGTGAACAGCTCTCATCAGGCAAGTTTTACCCTCTGACAAAGATTGGGTCTTCGCTGATGAAAATTGAGCTACGTTCGCAGATAAATGTTCACATTCCTACATGCTCTTCACCTGCCTGAACAAACTGTGTTAAAAAATAATAATGTGTCTGCCTTCAATCACTTGGTTTTTATGGTTTATTTGTTTCTTTTTCACTTAGAAGAAAATTGGAAATCTTTTCAAACTTAGCAAAAAAGATTTCAACCCTTTGTGTGAACTTTATAACTTTTTCATAAGGCATATAGAGTCATGACAAAAACTTATATTAGAAAAGTTGAGCAATCGGAGACACCATGAAAGAATTCTGAGACTTATTGTTGTATGCTCCATTGTAATTAGTATATCCTTAGGATACTTTCAACTAGGAGTTTCAGTTCAACCATTTAACTCCCAAATAGAACTTAGCAGTATGTAGAAGCACCAAAATATTTTGGATGCGGTAGAGGAACCACCCATCTCATAATGCAGTTATCTGTTGATGTTGACTATTTTTTGCAATCAACAACTTTTGAAGTGTACACTTGGTTTTTCAACAGAACAAACATAAACTAAACTAAACTTGCAGTACTTAACCTAACCCAGACTCAAATGAAGAGCATTGAGGAACCTGAGGTATAGCCAGCCTTTAAGGGACCAGTTCTGAGCAAGGTTGTACTTGAGATGGTGTTTTGGAGAGCTTCCACTTGTATCCGGGCTTCACTTCACACATGTTCATTCTAAGGCTTTAGAGATCTGTTCATTCAAACTAGCCTATGCTAGAGGCTTGACTGCTATACCTTAAGCCCTCCAGAGACCGAGTAGACTCAGAATCTTCAAACTGACAACAAATCTAAAGAGAAAAAGTGCCAGGGGGAGGAGAAGAGGAAGGGAGGGTAGGAGTTGGGGGGGGAGGGATGGGTCTACATCTGGGATACAAAATGAATAAATTGTAATTAATAAAAAAATAAATAAAAAGATAAGATGTGTATAAAAGCTTTTCCATCGTTAAACACATAGAAGGCAATTTTGTGAAAACACTTCAGAAACTCTCAGCAAAGCTCTTATTTAATATATCCACGCCAAGAATTGTATCTATCTTTCTCTGAATTCTTAGTTCACTAACATATATTCTTTATATTTGAAAAATAAAGACATTGGTCTTTTGAACTCTCTCAGGGTATAAGGTATTTGACAGCATTTTAATATCACCTATTTATTTTGGGTTCTAGGTATCAGAAAGTTCAGGTATAATAAATATACCATGGAATGGTGTTCTTGTGGGATAGTAGATGAAGACAGAAAGCTCATTGGATAAAGCAACTGTGTGTGAAAACATAAGCACATATGTAAATACATTGAGTGACTTAAAGCAATTGGAGAAATTGTAATATTCTTCATATAAATTAAGCATTTCTCATTTTGTATGGCTGGTAGTTAATGGTTCTTATGAAAATGTATCTTAACATTTAATAAAAGTTATTTCATTTTTATGTATCATTTAGACAAATTTTGTAGTGATGTTTGCTCTTTCTACTTATTAATATGATTTTTCTGTGGTCTCTTTCATATGATTCATGCATTACAAAGGTTTAGGTGACCTGTGATCTCCTGCCAGATTAAAGTCTGTATGTTTAACTACCTATAGGAAAAATAACAATGTTCAAAACTATTATTCAACAACAATTCATAAACTGTTTTTGATAATTAAGTGACGTGAAAAATCTTCATTATTGCTTTTTTAATCTCAAATTCCACACAGATTTTAGATTTCCTCTTAACCCAATTTTTAAGTTTATAAATGCACTGTAAGCCAGTCCCAACCTTTCTACTTCTGTGAAATACATTCAGAACACATGGGAGAACATGATTCTTTTTCTTCTGAGTTAAAAACCTCTGAACAAAAGGCTAAAGACAGGAAATGCAAAAGCACAAGGTGCTTGAGACAAAAAGAGAAAAAAATAGCCACCTAGATATAGTTTTGGAGCTAACCCACTTTTCTTCACAGATCTGCAATTTCACTACTGATGTAGGTCTTTTGAGAAAATTGGAAAAATCATGGCCTTGGTGTTTCTATCAATGTAGGTCAGCAGTGTGCATTTATTCATAAAACTGTTGGTATAGCCCTCTCCCTAAGGTGTCAATGCTTTTATTAATGTATTCCAAACATAAATTATAATTTCTAAACTTCGTACTTTTTTTTCATTTATTCATTAATTTAATCTCTTTACAACCTGATCCCAGCCCCCTCCCTCTTCTCCTCCTGGTACTTCCCTCACACTTCCATTCCTCCGTTCCTCCCTCTCCTTTTTCTAAGAAAAGGGGAGGCCCCCAAGGGATTGCAACCCACTCAGGTACCTCAGATCCCAGCACAACTAAGGACATTTTCTCCCACTGGGCTGGGACTAAGGCAGCCAAGCTAGGAGCAAGGGATCGAGTGTCAGGCAACAGAGTCAGAAACAGAGTCTTATTGTTAGGGGACTGACATGAGGACCAAGCTGCGTATCTGCTACAGATGTGTAGGGGATGTAGGTCCAGTCTGTGCAGGCTTTTTGATTTGGTAGTTCAGTCTCTATGAGCCCCCACGGACCAAGGTTAGTTGACTCTGTTGGTCTTCTTATAGTGTCTTTGACCCCCTCCAAATCCCTCATCCTTCCTCCCACTCTACCACAGAACTCCCTGATCTCTGCCTATTGTTTGGCTGTGGACTTCTGCATCTGTTTCCATCAGTTGCTGGATGAAGCCTCTCAGAAGACAGTTATGATAGGCTTCTGTCTGCAATCATAGCAGAGTATTATTAACAGTGAAATGGGTTACCTCTCTCTCACGGAATAGGTCTCAAGTTAGGCCAGTCATTGATGTGCCATTCTCTCAATCTCTGCTCTATCTTTACCCCTACACTCCTTACAGGCAAGGCAAATTTGGGGTCAAAGGTTTTATGGGTGGGTTGGTGTTTCACCCTCCACAGAGTCAACTATATCACTCCTGGGAATATACACAAAAGATCCTCCATAATACCATAAGGACAGTTGATCAACTATGTTCATAGCAGCTTTATTTGTAATAGCTAGAAACTGGAAAAAAACTAGATGTCCTTTAACTGAAGAATGGATAAAGAAAATGTGGTACATTTACACACTGGAATACTATTCAGCTATTAGAAACAAAGAAATCATGCAATTTGCAGGCAAATGGGTGGAACTAGAAAAGATCATCATGAGTGAGGTAATCTAGACCCAGAAAGATGTGCATGGTACATAGTCATTTATAAGTGACTCTTTGCCATAAAGATAACCAAGCTACAATCCATGGACCCACAGAAGCCAAGGAGGACCCATGGGAAGATATTGAATCTCACACAGAACAGGAAATAAAATACACATCTAAAGTAGAAGGAGGGAGGAAACTGGGTAGGAGAGAGAGGGTGGGGAAAGGAATAGGGGTCCAGATATGGTGTGGGGAGAGCAGAGGTTGGGGTAGAAGGGAGGACCTAGAAAGAGCAGAAACTGGGGGGAGCATCTCATAGGGTCAGAGGGGGTGACCCTAGCTGAGACTTCCATCAGAGAGGATTAAAAAGTCTGAAGTGCCCACCTCTTGTAGCCAGTTGGGCTTTGCACCTTCTTGCTTTCTCTCAGGGTGATATTTGTTGACTCACTAGCCTCTCTGAACTCCTGTTCCTTGGCCAAAGAAATCCTGCAGAACGTGGTTGTGCCCAAGTACTTTGCTTTGTATCTGAATTCATCTACTTTCCTGATTTAGATGACTTTTCTATTATAACAAATTTTTATCTTACACATTTGTCTGGGCCTCTTTATGTTTGTTTTCCTATTGAACAAATCAAGACTATTTCAAGACTGGCAACATTTTTTTTCACCCTGATCATTTTCCTCATTACATGGGCATCTCATCTTTAAAACTTCTCTAATTGTGACATTTCCATGGATGCTACCATCCTTCCACCTGACTTTAGACCCATTGCATCATTGTGCTTGTTTTCTTCATTGTTTTTTGCTTCCAGTTGTCAGAATCTTTACCGTTTCTTCACTCAAAACTCTTTCTGAAAATAAAGACACATTTTTCCTTATCATTCTATCTAGCATGTCTCTATTGCATCTCCTTTTCAGTTGAGGTAATCAAAACATGTGACACGGGAATAGGAAGGTGGTTGAAATTTAAAGGAAGAGCAGGTAACAAAAAAAAAAAATGGAATCATGCTCTTATGAAAACAGAACTGGACTCTATTTCAGTGAAAGGAACAGACCAGCAATAGGGAGAGAATGGGGAGCTGAGTGCAGAGGACAAATTTGAACAAGGAGTAATAATACGTGTATGCAGATGCCACACTGAAATTTGTTTGTTGGTATTTAACAGTGATGGTTTGAATTAAAAGGTCCCCTGTAGGACCATAAAGAGTAACCCTACAGGAACTCTTCTTCAAGGTGAGGCCTTGGTAGAGGAAGTGTGTCACACAGCCAGGCCTGCTATGGTTCACTTTCTCTTCTTGCTGCCTGTGGATCCAGATGTAGAACTCTCAGCTACCTCTCCAGTACCATGTCTGCCTGTAGGCCACCACGCTTACCACCATGACAAAAATGGAATAATCTCAGAACTGTAAGCAACCTCAATTAACTGTTTCCCTTATA
The DNA here is from genome assembly GCF_907164565.1 of Psammomys obesus. Lineage (NCBI taxonomy): Eukaryota > Metazoa > Chordata > Mammalia > Rodentia > Muridae > Psammomys > Psammomys obesus. Next base: position 3,604,460 of record NW_026596147.1, read on the forward strand.
AGAGTTGCCATGGTCATGGTGTCTCTTCACAGCAACAAAACCCTAACTTAGGTATCAGTCAAATCCAATTTTTAAAAATTAGGAATAAAATATAAACATTTTATATGCTATTTTGTTCCATTCATTATAAGAATATTTTTGTCCTTTTCTTGATTTTGGAGTAAATACTGCTTTTAGGATTTCAATGTAAAAACATCTAAGCATTCCTTTGTAAAAAAATTTCTGCCAAAACAAGCAACAGAAATAACTCCAAAAAGTCAGAGTACAGGGAATATTTACAATTTTTATATCATCAATATAATGTTTCCCGTTGGAGCATTTCTATCCATGTTCAAAAGTAGCTTGGGAAAAACAAGCAGGTTTTATGAGTGAAGTTCAGTTAAGATATATGAAAGCCACGCCGAAAGTGTTTAGAGTTATAGTAAGTTGGGTGAATTTATGGTACAGTGTATGGTGTCTTTCTAAATTCATATGGCACGTTGGAAAGATTGTAGTGTTAAGAAATCTTAGGTTAATCATTCATTCTAAGCACAGACATGGAAACAAGTCAATGCTGAAGCTCTTCCACAGTTGCAAACCCTATAATTTTGCAGTTAAATCTCATAATTCATATTCACTTGTTGAAATTCTACTGCTTGAAATATTAGAAAAACCTAACACATCAGCTGTGAAATGGAGGAGACAGATGCAGAAACATTGTTGCCTGTGTGAAATTAAAAGTGCTCAGGGTCCTATAACTCAGAGCAATGGAGGATTCTAATTTTCCTATGCTTTCTTCTCTCTTCTCTAATCCTCCATAAACTGGCAATTCTACAAGGAGTTACAGAGGCACTAAATGCAGGCACTTGTTCCCAAGGCCATGACTTTGAAGCTGCAGAACTTCCTCTCCCAAAAGAAAATAAAGAAAATCCTTGTTTTGTTTCTATTTGATGTTCTTGGGCTCTTTATTGTTGTTGTTGTTGTTGTTTGTTTGTTTGTCTGTTCATTTGCTCCAAACTCAGAGATGTTAATGTTGCAGGAAGTGCAGAGGAGATTAAGGAAATGCTCTGATTCCTGAAGAACTCAGGTTAGACAGGGTAGAAAAGAAGGAATTTGGGAAAACAGCAACTCTGTGTGGGTTTGGCAAAGAGTTAGGCACATAAATCAATTAGACAGGAGGAATTGCTCTGAAATACATCCGCCCAACTGATTGTTTCAGAAGAGGGCAATAATTCACTATTAGAATGATAGCCATTGAGCAAAATGTGTTGATAAAATTAGGCATCGTAGGTCAAAAATGATCTGAACCTGAACTTTATGCTTCCTCTAAAAACTGACTCAAATATATCATAAATGTAAATGTAAAATGCAAAGCTTCAGCCCTCAGGACACCATGAGGAAAATCAGACCCTGAGAAGACTACAATGTTAGACATGATGCTGAAAGCTCAGTCCTCACGGGAGTTCATACTTGAAACACTGAACATGTAACAGTAACATGGACCCAGATGTTCAGAACGGCTTCATCTGTAACAGCACCAAAGTGGAAACAACCGCTAAACCCTTCAAACCTCAAATGGATAAACAAAGTATGAGGAGATATCAATAAATGAGCTACGAATACACTAAAAAATGTAGGTGGTTTCAAAGTGCTTTTTTTTCTATACAGAAACAAGTAGATTTCAAAATGTTGCATTATAGGAGCTTGGGAATGGGTCAATGGTTAAAGATGTTTGCTGTGCAAACACGATGTTCTGAATTCGAATTTTTAGTATCTATATTAAAGTTTGATATGTTGAGCAAGCTTCTGTAATCCCAGTGCCCTTCTGTGTAAGTGGGAGATACAGACAGGAGAAATCATGGAATCTCAGTTTTGCTGGAGAAAAATACCAAATAGAGTCTATTTCAAATAAGGTAAGAGTTGAGAATGAACATTCAAGATCCTGTGACTTCTACATATGCACATTTACATTCAAACACACAAGAGTAGACACACTGACACACATAGCCCTCATGTCCACACTTACACACAAAAATGTTATTCTACTTTCACAACATGCATGACATAGTAAAATCATAGTGAAGATCTCCTAAATAAGTTGTTACAAAAGTTGTATGTGGTTCCAATGAGCATTTTTCCCCCTGGAGAAAGAATTTTTTGCCTTCTGCTGAAATGTATTCATTTTGTAGGATGATAGTTCATCATACCTGATCATAATACAGCTTCCAATGTCTATACATACAAAACAAAATGAAAAAAAAATGTGTGTAAAGGCTGTTGAAATGTGAATAACACCTGCAAATTACTTAAAACTATTGCCTGCACATCAGTTTGTAGGGTGGCAATGTGCTTTGGCCATCAATAACAGTCACCAACTTGAGACTAAAATGAGCATAACTCCCCTTTTTGCAATCTTTGCAAGGTAGCATATTCATATGTGGAGCATACAATTAGAATAAAAGTGAATCCCAAAGCTTAGGGATAATTAAGAGCATGCACCATGAAGGAAAGAGCCATAAATATCTTGAAGAAGAAGCTCATTGTTTGGTTTTTATATTTACCTAACAGTTCAGAAATTGAGACAAATTTGTATTTAATAACATAAAAAAATAGATAAAACACAAAGTAACTTAAAATTAAAAACCTAACTGAATGGTAGTAAGATTTACCATATCAATTTTATTCTTTTAAAGTGCAGTATTCTAAATTAACATATATTTCTTAAAACTAGATAATAGGTTAGTCTGTACTTTATAGTTTCTGAAAGAAATAAGTTCTAAAGAAAAAACTCATATTGTGGGTTTTGTGGTTCTAAGACAATATCATCAAATTTAGGAGAAGTTCTGACTCCTACAACTCCTCATTATGCTGGCCTTCATTTATATGGATTTCATTGTATAAGAAAGGTGGCAAGGAATATCCCACTCTTTTTTTTTTTTAAATCTTTTATTTATTTTTTATTAATTACACTTTATTCATTTTGTATCCCCCATAAGCCCCTCCCTCCTCCCCTGCCAATCCCACCCTCCCTCCTCTTTCTGCATGCATGCCACTCCCCAAGTCCACTGATAGGGGAGGTCCTCCTCTCCTTCTTTCTGATTTTAGTCTATTAGTTCTCATCAAAAGTGGCTGCATTGTCCTCTACTGTGGCCTGGGAAGGCTGCTCCCCCCCAGGGGGAAGTGATCAAAGAGCAGGCCAATCAGATTATGTCAGAGGCAGTCCCTCTTCCCATTACTATGTAACCCACTTGGACACTGAACTGCCATGGGCTACACCTGTGCAGGGGTTCCAGGTCATCTCCACAAATAGTCCTTGGTTGGAGTAGGAGTCTCTGGGAAGTTCCCTGTGTTCAAATTATCTTGTTCTGTTGCTCTGCTTGTGGAGTTCCCGTTCCCTCCAGCTCTTACTATTTCCCACTTCTTACATAAAATTCCATTCACTCTGCCCATCAGTTGGCCATAACTACAGACACTGAGGAAATCCAAACAATCATTAGGACTTACTTCAAAAGTCTATATGCCACAAAATTTGAAAATCTAAATGAAATGGACAATTTTCTTGATCGATTTGACTCACCAAAGCTGAATCAGGACCAGGTAAATCAACTAAATAGTCCTATATCCCCCAAAGAAATAGAAGCAGTCATCAAAAGTCTCCCATCCAAAAAAAGCCCAGGACCAGATGGCTTCAGTGCAGAATTCTACCAGACCTTCAAAGAAGAGCTAACTCCAATTCTCTTCAAACTATTCCACAAAATAGAAACAGAAGGAACATTACCAAACTCATTCTATGAAGCCACAATCACCTTGGTACCTAAACCTCACAAAGACTCAACAAAGAAAGAGAATTTCAGGCCAATCTCCCTTATGAACATTGATGCAAAAATACTTAACAAAATACTTGCAAACCGGATCCAAGAACACATCAAAGATATTATCCACTATGACCAAGTAGGCTTCATCCCAGGTATGCAGGGGTGGTTCAATATACGGAAATCCATCAATGTGATCCACCATATTAACAAACTGAAAGAAAAAAACCACATGATAGTCTCCCTAGATGCTGAAAAAGCATTTGACAAAATCCAACATCCATTCATGTTTAAAGTACTGGAGAGTTCAGGGATACAAGGCACATATCTAAACATAGTAAAGGCGATATACAGCAAGCCTATAGCCAACATCAAACTGAACGGAGAGAAACTTAAAGCAATCCCACTGGAATATCCCACTCTTATATTCAATCGCATAGAAATAACTCCCTGTAAACTTTTCCAAAATTAATTCTTCTTGTCTTCAGACAATCTGAACAACTGGGTGACTTGGGACACTAACGCCAACCTTCGATCCTTCTATACATGCCACATGCTTCAAACATAATGGATTGCTTGTTTTGCCCTATTATGTCTCAATGCTGGGATGTGGGGGGATTCTTAAAAAACCCTGACACTTGCAGGAAGTCACCTTCACCTTGCTCTGTCATGCAATAGCTGTCAAAGATGTCTCTTGACTGATCTCCATCTCAAAGAAGTATGGTTTATATAGCAAAATCTCTCTTCTTCCACCAGGACAATTGGAGGGCCTCCTCCTTGTAAGACTTATTTCAACAGTGACAAGAATCTCAGGTGACAACAACAAAGATAAATACTGTGGATTATAACGTAAGATTTATAGTCTGCCCTTGCCTTGCAGCAACAGAGATGGGCAAAATCTTACAGACGCTGTTTTTGTCAAGTTAAGAATAAAGTTTGGGACTAAATCCAGAAAGCATTTCAGCTGTCACTGACTTTGCATGAGAATGAAATTTTCTCATGGACATGACCTATTTTAAAAACATGATTGCCTCAGCTTTGTGCATGTAAAAGTTGGCAACTGCTTGGGAACCTGAATGGAATTAAGTTCATCATCAACATAATGAGAAAAAGTAATGGGAAGACATGTAAGAAAATGTGGTTTCACTGAATTTTTCCCATATTATATGCAATGTGCTGTAAGACTAAACCACTACATGTTAATCCATATTTTAAATATAGCATATGCAAATACATAATCTCTATGTGTTAAGGTTCTTGTTTTTTTGTTTGTTTGTTTGTTGTTTGCTTTGATTGGTTTGTTCATTTTATTTTGGGTTTGTTGCTTTGTTTGTTTGTTTTGTTTTTTGAAACAGAGTTTTTCTGTGTAGCCTTGGCTCTCTTAGTAGACTCACTTGGTAGACCAGGCCAGCAATAAACTCACAGAGATCAGCCTGCCTCTGCCTCCCTGAGTAACTGGGATTACAGGCTGTTTGTATGTTTTAAAGAAAGAGAGATAGCATAAAGTTAGATGGGCAGGAGGTGGGAAGGATTGGTGAGAAATTGAGGGAAGGGAAGAATGTTATTAAAATATATTGGATAAAAAAAATTTTTAATTAAAAAAATCTATATATTTTTTCTGATTTAAAAAAATTTTCCCCAGCAGCTGGGGGAAATTTCTTACCAAATTTCATTTCTTACCAAGTGATTAAAAGGCACAGCATGTATAACTGACACAGGTTTGCTTGATTGTTCTGTAAGTCTCCTTCCCCAAAGCATGTTCCCAGAAAAGTTCTTGAAGCATTATTGTGCACAAGAGGAGGATCATGGGAGGTCCTGTCTCAAGAGCTGCTATGTCAAGGGTAGGCCTCCAAATGGAGAGCTTATGAAGTATCCAGTCTTCTGAGCTATAGACTTCAGCACCTGTACCTCATCTTTGAAGGAGGCTGCCCTTCACATTGTACTGTCTTTTTTCGCCTCTTTGAAGAAGAAGAACTCCACCCAAATGTCTACTCTGGCTTTCACGTGAGCTCTTCTGCTATAAATCCTCAGCACTATTTTTTTTCTTTTATTGCATAGGATTTTATTTTATTTTATTTTTGCAATTCAAGGTATATTGTTTTGCCATATGAACTTCTGGATTGTTCTTTCAAGGTCTGTAAAGAACTGTGTTGGTATATTGATGGTGATTGCTTTGAATCTATATATTGCCTCTGGTAAGATGGTCATTTTTACTATGTTAATTCCACCAATTCAACAGCTTGGGGAATCTTTCCATCTTCTGATATCTTCTTGAATAACTTTCTTCATTGACTTGAAATTTTTGTCTTACTGGTTTTTCACTTGCTTGGTTACAGTTACACCAAGATACTTTATATTATTTGTTGCTATTTTGAAGGGTGTTGTTTCCCTAATTTCTTTTTTTTTAACTTTTATTAATTACACTTCATTCATTTTGTATCCCCCCATAAGCCCCTCCCTCCTCCCCTCCCGGTCCCACCCTTCCCCCCTTTCTGCATGCATGCCCCTCCCCAAGTCCACTGATAGGGGAGGTCCTCCTCTCCTTCTTTCTGATCTTAGTCTATCAGTTCTCATCAGAAGTGGCTGCATTGTCAGGGTTCTAGGTTATCTCCACGGATAGTCCTTTGTTGAAGTATGAGTCTCTGGGAAGTTCCCTGTGTTCAAATTATCTTGTTCTGTTGCTCTCCTTGTAGAGTTCCTGTCCTCTCCAGCTCTTACTATTTCTCACTTCTTACATAAAATTCCATTCACTGTGCCCATCAGTTGGCCATCAGGCTCCCAGCACTACTTTTAGGCAATTCTGCAGACTTAATTCTGAGGCAAAAAGAGAAGTCAGAAAGCAGGGAGTGATGTTTGCTAGGGCACATAGGTTTTGCACTGTTTCCTTCTTTCTCTAAGTCTTGTTAAGAACATTATTAAAAGTCAGAACCAAAGGTTTGGTCATGAGTCTTTGCTTTGAAAACACTGCTAGTTAGAGTCTTTCAAATGCGCTCAGTAGACTCCTGTCATACGTTCAATGTACATCCCATCTGTCTTTCTAAACGAGGATTGATCATCTTACCGCATGTCCACTCTCTTGATTATCTTTTTTAGGTGTACAGATTTCATTATGTTTATCACATCTTATAGGTCTATATAAGTGACTATATACCATATTTGTCTTTCTCCTTCTGGGATATTTCACTCAGGATGATCTTTTCTAGATCCCACCATTTGCCTGCAAATTTCATGATTTCCTCCTTTTTGATTGCTGAGTAGTATTCCATTGTGTAAAAATACCACAATTTCTGTACCCATTCCTCCGTTGATGGACATCTGGGTTGTTTCCAGGTTCTGGCTATTACAAATAAGGCTGCTATAAACATGGTTGAGCAAATATCCCTTTTGTGTACTTGAGCAAACTTTGGGTATATACCTAGCAGTGGTATAGCTGCGTCTTGAGGAAGCACTATTCCTAATTGTCTTAGAAAGCGCCAGATAGATTTCTAGAGTGGTTGTACCAGTTTACATTCCCACCAGCAGTGGAGGAGGGTTCCCCTTTCTCCACAACCTCTCCAGCATGTGTTGTCCCTTGAGTTTTTCATCTTGGCCATTCTGATGGGTGTAAGGTGATATCTCAGGGTCGTTTTGATTTGCATTTCCCTGATGGCTAATGAGGATGAGCATTTAAGTGTTTCTCTGCCATTCGATATTCCTCTGTCGAGAATTCTCTGTTTAGCTCTGTTCCCCATTTTTTAATTGGATTACTTGGTTTGCTGCTTTTCAGCTTCTTTAGTTCTTTGTATATACTCGATATTGACCAAACCTTTGGCAGAGTACAGGGAATCATAAGAAAGAAGGGGAGTTAGTCTGATGGGGAAATGATAAGAGCTCCACAAGGACCAAATATATCTGGGCACAGGGTCTTTTCTGAGACTGACATGCAACCAAGGATCATGTATGGATATAACCTAGAACCTCTGCTCAGATGTAGCCTGTGGTAGCTCAGTAACCAATTGGTTTCCCATAGTGAGGGGAACAAGGACTATTTCTAACAGGAATTCAATGACTGGCTCTTTGGCCTCCCCACCCCCCAAGGGAGGAGCAGTCCTGTTAGGCCACAGAGGAGAGCTTTGCAGCCAGTCCTGAAGATACCTGATAAAACAGGATCAGATGAATGGGGAGGAGGTCCCCCTATCAGTGGACTTGGAAAGGGGCACGGTGGAGATGAGGGAAGAAGGGAGGGACTAGGAGGGAATGAGGGATCGGGACACGGCTGGGATACAGAGTTAATAAAATGTAACTGATAAGAAAAAAATAAAATTAAAAAAAAAAGTCAGAACCAGCCTTTGTCCCATATTTTTTCACAAGTATGACTCTACACTTTTACAAATGCCTCCGTATAATTTACTAAATTTTACTAATTGATAATTTAGTCTCTAATAGATATAGATTAGTTCATTTATTGTCAGTACCAAGACCTATTTGACCATGTTCCTGTTACTGAATATTTAACATATTTTTAACTTAACAATAGATTATATTGTGTCTTTACAAGGAACTAGTTACCTACTATGATATTTAACCTACTTACTTGTCTGGAAGTAGAATAACCTAAGAGATAGAACCATGAGTGTGTCAGGAAGGCTTAACAAAGGAGGGAAGACCCACCCTACACCTGATCTGTTTAACAAGACTTAGAGAAAGAAGAAAACAATGCAAAACCTATGTGCCCCAGCAAACATCACTCCCTGCTTTCTGACTGCAGAAGTAATACATCAGTCCAACTCATATTCTAGCCCTCCATGTTAGACTGTATATTCTCAAACTGTGAGCCACAATAAATTCTTTCTCCCTTCAGTTGGTTTTGTCATAGCAACGAGAAGAGCAACTAGTGCACCTATTAAACAATAATTTACTAGTGATGGAACAGTGGCTATAAAGCGAGTGAATAATTTGACTTAAAACATACTTAACAAATTGTATTCCAGTAGCTAATACAAAATTGTCCTCTTATTAACAGTATGCAAAACCTCACATTGTCTCATTCTCTCCCATATACTTCATTTTGTTTTTTTAATCCTGTCATTTGTATTATAAACAATATCATGTATAGAGTTATTGACACAAAAGCTGTGAAGTGTCTAACTAAATATGCAAAAGATGCAAGATGTATGTCTAAACCCATTACATTATATAATGATATGCATGGATTTTTACACATTATGCTTCCATGGGGCTTTTAAAAATAAAATCTAATTACAATTGAAAAATGCAAAACTCACTTCCACATTTGAACTTAGACCAGACCCTTGAGGACTCTGATACAGTGTTTTTCATCATTAATGCAAAGGAAGGCAGGTGAGTCTCATTTGGGAGGAATGACAATATGTGAAGACTTTTTTCTTGACAAGGCATCTTTTGAAAGAGTTCTGGTAGGATTTCTGAATAAATATCCACAAATTAATTTGCAGGACCAAAGCAGTCTTTTCCTTCACATTCAGTAAAAGAGTCAGGGAAAGCTGACCACTCCACTCTGTAAAAATGGTTGGTTTTGTTCTTTAGAGGGCCTCTGAAAGACTGTGGGCTGCAGACTATCAAAGCAGATGCTGAGACTTATGGTCAACCTTTGGCCAGAGTGCAGGGAATCTTATGAAAGAAGGGGGAAATAGTAAGATCTGGAGAGGACAGGAGCTTCACAAGGAGAGCAACAGAACCAAAAAATCTGATCACAGGGGTCTTTCCTGAGACTGATACTCCAACCAAGTACCATGCATGGAGATAACCTAGAACCCCTGCACAGATGTAGCCCATGGCAGTTCAGTGTCCAAATGGGTTTCATAGTAATGGGAACAGGGACTGTCTCTGACATGAACTGATTGGCCTGCTCTTTGATCACCTCTTCCTGAGGGAGGAGCAGCCTTACCAGGCCACAGAGGAAGACAATGCAGCCACTCCTGATAAGACCTAATAGACTAGGATCAGAAGGAAGGAAAAGAAGACCTCCCCTATCAGTGGACTTGGGGGGGGCATGTGTGGAGAAGGGGGAGGAAGGGGGTGGGGAAGGTAGGAGAGAGGGAGCTACAGGGGGGATACAAAGTGAATAAAGTGTAATTTAAAAAAAAAAAGAATGCCAGAAAATGTTGTATGTCATTCCATATGCTAATATGAATATTTTAATCATTAAAATAAATTTGTCCTTAAATTTTATAGTTCTTAAATATAGTACTGATTTTATATCCTGAAATGAATAAAGGGGTATTTGCATGTTATTAAAAAAAAACTCTCAAACTTGGAAGTATTATGGTCCATCTCTTCTCTTCCAAGAGAATTTCATTATTTGTTAAAATCTTTAAGATGCACAGAAGCATATTCAGTTGTAGGAACACTATTTAGCAATGAAGTTTCTTTCTTAACTCACATTTAGGCTGTTGAAAACACTTAACATTTTAAATATAAGAACACTGAATGATGTGATAATCCACAGTATTTGTAAAACTATGTTTGTGAGCCTGTTCAGATACTATTCAAAGATAATTACACAAGCCATAGTCCAAACTAATTGTGTCTTGACATAACGCTGTCTTGAACCAGTAAACAACAAAGCACTTTCTTCAATTTCATATTACACATGTCTTTATATTAATGAAGACACTGATTTCTATTATAAAGAAAATTCTAGATAACTGCTCAATTGTATTTAAGATTTTCCACAGTATTGCAAGTACAACGAACTTTATAGGCTCTCTAAATGATTTGTAACTAAAAATGACTTGCTCAAGAAATAGAAAGTATTTACATTATCATTAATAAGCAAAGTGAGATTCATTAAAGAATAATGGCTTTTCTTAAGGGAAAAGAAAAAGGTGAATCATATATGTTGATATTTTTGGATTATTCATTAAACATAAACCAATGTTCAGTGATACTTATTCTTTTATAGAATCTGAAACCACCTAGAAAAGCCCAAGGATGAGATTCCTTTCCAGAAACTATGAGGATTCATACTTGCTGAGACATATGCTTAACTGGAAATGCTCCAAAATGAATAGAAGCTGTTTCTACTAGAACAATCCTTTTGATTAGAGTGGGTTGAGCTATATACTCAATTATCAGATGGAAAGCTACAGTTTCCAATAGACAACTGAAGGTATTGCTAAATGTTTTACTGAATTTATTTAATACACAGAAACAATCAATGCCATATTTAATAATTCTTCCCAATAACATCAGGACTGCAGAAAAAAATGGTAAATAAATGAAGTTAGATTGATGACCTTTAAAAAGCTGTCAAGATAAACACAACCATTAAAAATGATGGCATAGTAGAAGAAAAGTTTCTGGACACAGTGAGAAAACCTCAAGTTTCTCCCAAATGTGCCTTTTTCTTTTTTATCCTACATAAAGAATCACAAGAAAGTAGCCGTTACAGCTCTGCTGTAGCTCCCATAATGATGAAAAGAGGGCTGGTAGAAATGGCCATAGGTTTTTGGTTTGTTTTTTTTTTTTTAAGCTTCTATGCTTTTTCCTCTTTCTACTCCAGAGAACATGTACATTTGTATCATACTCAATACAATAAAAGACACTTTAAAAGACACTTAAATAATAGGCTAATGTAAACCCAAAAAACCCAGTCACATCTAGGCTGTAAAGTATTATCAGAATGGTTTCAAAGGGAGGGGGTATTTCTGGGCTGACCACTTCTTACTGGGTTACCAAATTGTGTGCTCTTCTTTGGGAAAGGCTAGACATGCCTGACTTCTATCAATGATACACTGTAATGTGTAAGAGTAAGGTAAATAAAATCTTCAGAGAACTTACACAAAAGAAAAGGATATTTTCTGTAAAGGTACCCAGAATGGGAAAAGACGTTGGTTGTTCTTCATACTGGATTGACTACATTTATAAATAAGGAGGTTTCAGTAGAACATTTTGTAAATGAAAACAAACAAACAAACAAACAAACAGATCTTGTCTTTATTTTCCATAGTCTATACTAATTACTGAGGGTAAAATTATGTATGAAAAGGAGACTGAAGATTTGGGAATGTAGAGAATAAACAAATGAGGCAAGTTTTCCAGGGAGTCAAAGTTTGAGACACAGAGAACAGGAGTTGGGATTAACTGAAGGTTGAAAAAAAAGGGAGGTCAAGACCCCTTTAAAACAAAGGAACAAACCCAATTAAAAAATGGAGTACAGAAACATAATGAAGGCTATACACCTAAAGAAGATAAACAAGAAAGCAGACACGATGTAAGATGGTCAATCCTCACTTAGAAAGACAAATGAGATGTGCATTGGACATATGACAGGCGTTTACCGCAGAAGGAATCTGAAAGACCCTACCAAGCAGCGTTTCAAAACAGATACTAAGACTCATAACCAAACCTTCAGCAGAAGGGGAGTTAGTATGACGGGGAAAGGATAGGAGCCCCACAAGGACCATATATATCTGGGCACAGGGGTTTTGTCTGAAACTGTTTCTCCAACCAAGGACCATGTATGGATATAACCTAGAACCTTTACTCAGACGAAGCTCATGGTAGCTCAATAACCAATTGGTTTTTTATAGTAAGGCGAACAGGGACTATCTCTGACAGGAAATCAATGGCAGGCTCTTTGACCTCCCCACCCCCCAAGGGAGGAGCAGTTCTGCTGGGCCACAAAAGAGGACTTCGCAGCCATCCCTGAAGATACCTAATAAAACAGGGCCAGATGAAAGAGGCAGAGGTCCTCCCCAATCCATGGACTTGGAAAGGGGCAGGGAGGAGATGAGAGAGGGAAGGTGGGATTGGGAGGGAATAAGGGAGCAGGATACAGCTGGGATACAGAGTTAATAAAATGTAACTAACAATAATAAACAATAAAAAAATTTAAAAAAATGGAGTACAGAGCTAAACAGAATTCTCTATAGAGGAATATAGAATGAAAGAGAAACACTTAAAGAAATGCTCAAAGTCCTTAATTATCAGAGAGATGCAAATCAAAACAACCCTGAGATTTCACCTTACACCCATCAGAATGGCTAAGATCAAAAACTCAAGAGACAACACATGCTGGAGAGGTTGTGGAGAATGGGGAACCCTCCTCCATTGCTGGTGGGAATGTAAACGTGTACAACCACTTTGGAAATAAATCTGGCACTTTCTCAGACAATGAAGAATAGCGCTTCCTCAAAATCCAGCTATACCACTCCTAGGCATATACCCAAAAGATGCTCAAGTACACAACGACAACATTTGTTCAACCATGTTTGTAGCAGCTTTATTCGTAATAACCAGAAGCTGGAAACAGCCCAGATGTCCCTCAATGGAGGAATGGATACAGAAATTCTGGTACATTTACACAATGGAATACTACTCAAATTAAATTAAAAACAAGGAAATCATGAAATTTGCAGGCAAATGGTGGGATCTAGAAAAGTTCATCCCGAGTGAGCTATCCCAGAAGCAGAAAGACACACAGGGTATATACTCACTTATAATTGGATACTAGACTTAAAAGATAGGATAAACATACTAAAATCTGTACATCTAAAGAAGCTAAACAAGGAGGAGGATCCGGGGTAAGATGATCAAACCTCACTTAGAAAGCCAAAAAGGATGGACATTGGAAGTAGGAGAAAACAAGAAACAGGACAGGAGCCTACCATAGAGGGCCTCTGAATGACTCTGCCTAGCAGTGTATCATAGCAGATGCTGAGACCCATAACCAAACCTTTGGCAGAGTGAGGGAATCATATGAAAGAAGGGGGAGTTAGTAAGACCTGGAGAGGACAGGAGCTCCACAAGGACCAAATATATCTGGGCATAGGGGTCTTCTCTGAGACTGAGTCTCAAACCGAGGACCATACTGGATACAACCTAGAACCCCTGCTCAGACGTAACCCATGGCAGCTTAGTGTCCAAGTGGGTACCCTACTAAGGGGAACAGGGACTGTCTCTGACATGAACTCCGTGAGCAGCTTTTCTAGGCCACAGAAGAGGACATTGCAGTCAGTCCTGATGAGACCTGATAATCTAGGGTCAGATGGAAGGAGAGGAGGACCTCCCCTATCAGTGGACTCAGAGAGGGGCAGGGAGGATATGAGGGAAGGAGGGTGTGATTGAGAGGGAATGAGAGAGGGGACTACAGCTGGGATACAAAGTAAATAAACTGTAATTAATATAAAAATAACAATTTAATTAAAAAAAACAAAGGAACAAAGTCCATAAATGCCCAGATAAATGGTTGAGTCTTCAGAAAAAAGAATGTTTTCTTCAGAGATAGAGCAAGAAAGCAGTAATTATTAGTCTCCAACCTAAACTACATGGGAGTGATGACATATATCATTGAAATATTCATCCATTCAAACATCATTGATAGACTACCTAACATGTAATAGACTATATATTATTCAGATATAGCAACTTAAAAATCACTTATAGAGTTACTGGTAAATTAAAAGCAATGAGTAATATTTTAAAATAAGTCCATAATATATAGGACAAGCTTCAAAATCAAGTATTGCAAACTTTATGTATTATTAATTTGTACATAAGTCCTGTATATACAACTCATACATAATATGTTTTTTTGAAATCTCTATTCATCATAGGATGTCTAAGTTGAGAAAGAATCATTCATATTCTCTTTCTCTTCTACTATGACCAAAAAATAGTTGGAGATGAGTGTTTGTACCTGCACTGAGACTCTGCCAGTCTAACCAATACGACATATGTGTTTCTGCTCTGGGTAAAACATTAGAATTAGAGAAATGTCTCAGTTGCTTGCCCAAATTACATTATGAGAGAAAAACTTGAGTTTTTTATGTGCAACTAGACAAAACAGTTGACGTCAGCAAACAATATCTGCCCTAACAAACCTGCAATCCCCATGACTTATATTGTTGGTGTGTGAATGTTTTTCAGAAATTATGATTTAGTGCTGTCTTCTCATAATCCAGTACAGCCTACAGAGTGGTTTTCAGAAGGCATTTTATTTGTTTAATTGCACCTACAAAATATTTCCTGTAATCTCACTTTACTAAAAAGTATTTTTTTTTCTTTACAGGACAGGCTGTGCATTGAAAATGAATGTTCTAATCATACACTAGTCTTTTCCTAATCCTCAGGTTGGTAAGAAAAATTATTAATGAATTCATGTGACTTAATAGAAAAGGCTGAAAAATCACAGTCATTTTGTTTAGGAGGTTTGAGTAAAAGAGCAATAAAGGATTCTTCCTATATGTAATGATATTTAGGTTAATAGTCCTTGTCCATTTTCTATTGCTATCATAAAGATTACTATAAACTTGGTGGTTCAAGTTAACAAAAATGTATTGTGTTACAGTTCTGTAAGTTAAAGTCCAGGAAGCATTTTCTATGCTTTGCAGTGACTTGGTCTGAGTTCCTTAACAAGGCTCCAGGAATATATTTGCATCTCTACATTCCAACTTGCCATAGGCTACCAGCCTTTCTGAGATTTTTGGACCTTCCATTTTCTTAGCAAGAATTGTTATATTTTTCTGACAATTCTTAAGCAATTATTTCTCTCCCTATCCCCTTTATTTTGCCCCCTTCCTTTTTACTTTTATGAATAAAAAGTTTAATTTTAAAATGATTTATAAGTACACATTTTAATAATCTACTGAATTTATTCATTGACAATTTCTTTTTATTTTTTCCTTCTTTATTTATTTCTTTTCTATTTATTACAATTTATTCACAATTTGGAACCCAGCTGTAACCCCTCCCTCATCCTTCCCCAATACTGCCCTTCTCCCATGCTCCTCCCCCAGTCCACTAATAGGGGAAGTCCTACTCCCCTTCCCTCTGACCCTAGCCTTTCAGGTCTCATCAGGACTGGCTGCATTGTTGTTCTCTGTGGCCTGGTAAGGCTGCCCTCCACCCTCAGGGGGAGGTGATCAAAGAACTAACCACTAAGTTCATGTCACAGACAGTCTGTGTTCCCCTTACTAGGCAACCTACTTGAACACTGAGCTGCCATGGGCTACATCTCTGCAGGGAGTCTATGACCTCTCCATGCATGGTCCTTGGTTGGAGTATCAATCTCAGAAAAGACCCTGTGGCCCAGATATTTTGGTTCTGTTGCTCTCCTGTGCAGCTCCTTTCCCCTCCAGGTCTTTCTATCTCCCCTTTCATTCATAACATTCCCTGCACTCTGCCCAAAGTTTGGTTGTAAGTCTCAGCATCTGCTTCAATACCTTCCTGGGTCAAGTCTTGCAGAGACCCTCTGTGGTTGGCTCCTGTCCTGTTCCCTATTTTCTCCCTCTTCTGATGTCTATCCTCTTTGCCTTTCTGAATAAGGACCTTACTTGGCTTCTTTATGTACAGATTTTATTATGATTATCCTCTATTATATGTCCAATATCTGCTTATAAGTGAGTATATACTATGTGTGTCTTTCTGCTTCTGGGATACCTCATTCAGGATGATCGTAGGATGTTTCAGTTATTGTAACCCCCCACTCATTTCTATCTACCCACAACTCAACTATCCCTTCTTCCATTCTATAAGTTCCTCCACCACATTTGTGTCCTCTGCTTTGTTTTGGGAACCATTGAGTTAACCATGGACATCCCAGTCACCATGGGTTTCAAATCATTCACTGTAGCCTGGTGCATATATCAGTGAGTACAAGACTGAGGACAATGACTGCCACTCCTCCCAGTTTATCAGGGAGAGGTCGTACTCTCTAAACATCTTCTAGCTTGTTCAAGACCATTGTAGAACCTGTCAGCTGCTGCCGGATCATAACTGCAATCACTCTTCCATGCTCAGAAGACAGAATTCCACAGATCTTTTCCTTATCCTCTGGCTCTTACATCCTTTCTTCTGTAATATCTCCTGTGCCTTTGAGGGCATAAAATATCTGTCTTAGGCTGAGCACTCAATCATCAATTGTTCTCTGCATCTAAGCAGCTATCTGTCTCTGTATTCAATTTCATTTTTCTAAAAATGATGCTTCTCTGAGTAAGGCTAAGACTAGCATTTGCCTGCTCATATAAATGTAGATATATAGAAAGCACACTGGCACCATTTCAGTTTCACTAAACAATCACGGTAAGCTTGCTCTAGAGACTTAGACCTCTCTGCTTCTCCATGATTAGGTTTTTGTTTCTTTGCTTATTAAGACAGTCTGTGGTGTAGGGTGCACAGAGATTGAAGAGTTTTGAATACTGTTATTATTAGAATTTTCATCGTGCGTTTAGAAAATCCTGCTTAATAGAAAATTAACAAAAAGAAAAACTGACAAGGAAAAGCAACAATATTGAAGCTCTTAACACTTTTTAAAAGTTATTTCATTGAGATGAAGCTATATTTTTTTATATTTCATAGAGTGTCGTCAGTATTCTTATATACGAACAATTATCAGAGAAGCCAAAGCATGTATAGAAAGAGACTGTAGGAAATAGTAGGCTATCTCAAACAAGGAATCAAGGCACATGGAATCATATTGATTTATTTTTATCCTATGAAATCTGAGAAATGTCATAGTTTTAAAGATCAATTTTATGTGTAAAATACACGTTAGAATATTCCTAGCATAACTGTAGACAATTTAGAAACATGACATTTTATCTTGCCAGTCTCAACAACTTGAAAAACTTACGCACACGTACACATATATACACCCTCCACACACACACACACATACCCTATGTGAAAGTTCTCTTGAATGATGAAAATGAACTGAAAGAAATGCTCAGTGTCCTTAGTCAGCAGGGGTATTCAAATCAAAATGACTCTGAGATTCTATGTTATACCTGTCAGAATGACCAGGTGCAAAAACTAAAGTGACAGCACGTGCTGGCAAGGTTGTGGAGAAAGGAGAACACTCCTCCATTGCTGGTGGGAGGGCAAACTTGTACAACCACTTTGGAAATCAATCTGGAGCTTTCTCAGAAAATTGGGACAATCTGTAACTCAAGACTCAGCTATATCACTCCTGGCATATAGCCAAAAGATGCTTCACCATACAACAAGGACGTTTGCTCAACTCTGTTCATTGCACTTCTATTCATAATAGCCAGAAACTAGAAACTAATCAAATGTCTCTCAACCGAAGAATGTGGGCATGTTTACACAAAGGAATACTACTCAGCTATTAAAAACAAAGAAATCACGAAATTTGCAGGCAAATGGATGGAACTAAAGAAGATCATCCTGACTGAAGTAACCCAGACCCAGACATACATGGTATATACTCACTTATAAGCAGATATTATCCATATAGTACAGGATAACCATACCACAATTCATAGATCCAAAGAAGATAAGTAACAAGGAGGGCACAAAGAATGATACTTAAATATTATTCAGAAATGGAAATAGAATAGATAGCAGAAGTGGTTGAAGAGAAGGAACAGGGTTGTAGAATGAGCATGGAGAGAAATGAAGATATAGCTCAGACTAAAGAGAGGCTGCAAGAGGAAGAGGGCTTGCCAAGAGAAGGGAAACCATGGGCAGGGGCATCTCTGAGACAAGCTGGAGACCTATGAGAGGTTAGGCTTTTGGGAGGATATGGGGGTGACTATAGCTGAGACTTTTAGTAGCAGGGGTCATAGAGACTGAAGAGGGAACCCTCTAACTATACTGGACTCCTAGTGGAGGGAAGGAAACACCAACTTACCCACAAAAACCTGAAAGGCAAATGTACCCTACCTACAAGATGTGCAGAGATAAAGATAGAAAAGAGATTGAGGGAAAGTCCTACCAATGCCTGATCCAACCTGCTACCCACTCCATGGGAAAGAGCCAACCCCTGACCCTATTAACATTTCTCTTGTATGCTTGCAGAGAGGAGACTAGTATAGTTGTCCTCTGAGGAGAGGCTCCACCCAACAAGGGATCTAAGCAGATTCTGAGATTCACATCCAAACACTGGGCTGAGCACAGAGAGTCAAGTGTAAGAATGAGGGAAGAACAGAAGGACTCAGAGGGTCCTTCTTGCTCAGGAGTTCCAAAAGAAGACTAACAGAGCCAACTAACCTGGCCCCAGTGGAGCTTATGGAGCACAAACCAAGAACCATGAATGTACTTGACCTAGGTCCCTTACACGTAAGTAGACAATTGGTAGCTTGGCCAACATGTAGGTCCTCTAGAAATGGGAGTGGGGCTGTCTCTGACATGGACTCTGTGCCTGCTTTTCAATCATCACTTTTCTCTGGTAGGGCTGCCTAGCCAGGATACAGGGGAAGAGGAATAACTCAGTCCTTATGCAACCTGGTGCGCTAGTTTGAGTTGGTAGGAGGGAGGCTCCCTTTATCTAAAGAGTAGAGGAGGGAGGATAGGGGAAAGTTGGAGGGAGGGTGGGAACAGGAGGAGAGAAGTGAGGTCCTACGGTTGGATGTAAAGTGAATTAATTGATTAAAAATAAAATGAAACATGAACAAAAAATTATGAAACAACACATAATTATGAGAATTTTCTATACAGTTTTAATGCCTTTTATAACTTCTGACTAAAAGAGCGTCATAGTAGATGAGTGCTTTTAATAATAGAACAATTGTGAATGACTGAATGTTTATTGTACCAATTCATATCAAAAGATATTCTAGATGTAGGCTTTCTGTTAACAGGATTCTTTTCTCCCAACCTCTCCTATGACCACTTCTATTTCTATCTGTCAATCAATTAAAAATCTAAGCAAAAAAAAAAAAAAAATCACCTAATTTCAGCCATTGTTGACAACTTGGCTCTGATGAAAAAAGACCAAAGTATTCACGTATAGGGAGAAAAACATAAAAACATCTACTAATGTGACGAAACTCGTCAGATTGAAGTTCTACTGGGAGATCTGCATGCAACCAACCACAAGGGTTTATCTTGTGGGTGGGTAGGGCTAATCCTGGCAAGACAGAATGCGATACAGAGTTGTTTTTATTTTAGAGAAAATGGTATAGAGTGTGCAATGATTCCAATCCAATATCATCTGTGACACTTTAAAGACAAACAATTCTCAGGGGTTGCCAAAAACATAGAAATACCCCAACTATCATCAAAGAAATGTAAATAAGTAACAAGATGCTCCATCTAGGCGGGAGATGTAGGGTATGTTTGACAAGCTCTTGGGGGTCCAGATGTGTGGAGATCTTCACCTTGGAACATGCTTACAGTTCCTACATGAAGGGCACCATCTGCTGTAGGTTTAACAGCCACAAAAATTTCATTTTCTCTGACCATAAATATACAGGACAGAGCCCCCCTCCCCTACCCCACCCACATCTCTCCTACACCCTCGCTTCTGGAGACCATGATGAAAACTTAGCATCATATTGTCTTCCACTAACTGAAAGGCATTCTCAGCCTTGGGCTCAGGAATTTTATTGGGAAAATCAGTTGTTCTGACTTCTATGCTATGCTCTCATTCAATTCATTCCTACCGATGTTCTGAAACAAGATGAGTGTCTGCTGCCATACCACATGTATCCCTAAGATTGGCTCTCCTAAACCTATTTTATTACACGTAGCCTCCCTTCCTATCCTGATTACCCAGACATGGATGGACACCAGTGACCCATCTCCCACATCTCCTCTACCAAAGTGAGCAGTGGCGACAGACATCACCAAGCATGAACTTTCTGAAGTGGCAGACATCATGGATGAGCACAGGCAGTATAGAGGCAACGCTGACTTGGAAATGTCTCTCCTGGATCTTCTTTTTCCTGGAGGATGACAAGATGCTACAGAACTGCAAAGGTTCCATCTGCCAAGCCATCCAAATGACTCTCACACAAGTCCTGAAGTCTCTTATCACGGAACACTAACTAGGTCTGGATCTAGCAGTTCCTGGTGAGATGGAGAAGGAGTTCCTGATCCTGACTGCCTGTCCTTCCACTCTCAGTAACACTCATTTTTATGTGTCCATGAAGAAGTGACTTGCCAGTTTAAAAGAACCCTCCATGTAATATCACCTCTTTCCCAGTAGAAAGATTTCTAACAAAGTAAACAACAAGCTTGGATAGTTTTGTGCATTGGGAGAAACAGGGCTAGATTATGTGTTATTTTATGTTGAGTTTGAAGTCGTAGGTGTCCCCAGCATATTGGAGGTGTCAGATCTGAACGGTCAGCTCTGCGGCCACAGAAGTTGAAAATTCTAACATGAACTTAGAAACTGCTTTGCTAGAAAGCATTGATTTCCCATTCTAGCTCACAAGGAAAGAAGGAGGGAGGAAAGCCTGGCATGTCTGGCTTCGTTTTGTGTTAGTGTCCCTCACTGAAGTCAGATTCCTGCTTGACTCTGCACAAAGGTCTTAGTCATTCTAAGAGTGTCACTCTACCCAACTTAGTTTTCTCCTCTTCAAGGCTGAAGACACAAAAGTTAAGATTCCTTGTCCTAAGCCTGCAAGTCACCTGCGATTCCAGGAACACTAGATGGTCATCCCTGCAGGCCACCACTTAATTTGCTTTTGGCTTCTGCTCCTTATCTCCCTCATTTAAGTAGAGTACATCAAAAGCCTGAAGAAGGACTTGGAGTCACAGAGCTGCTTTATCTTTATCTGTTCCTCAAGGTGAACATTGCTTTTCACCATTCCTTGTTTTTCAACTGGTATACTGGGACAGTTGGATGTACTTAGTCCCTTGTGGAGGTGGAAAGGGAACGGTACCTAAAAACTCTTGTAACAAAATTATGTCTTTAAGAATTAACACACTGAGAAAATGTCCTTGTGAAGTACACATGTGCCCAGGAGTAAAGGCAATTTAATTTCTCTTTTAATTAGAAACAACAGCAAAATTCTGTCTACAATAACCCTGAGAAGTTGACAGTATGAATCCTTTTAGAGACAATGCAATTTAGGCTGAGAAAGTTTAAGTTGTGTTTATGTGGTTGGCTGAAGTTTTTTACAAGGGCGCTAAAGCATTTAAAGAGGTGGTTAAGTCAGAGTACTTCTCCCTGTTCGCAGTCTTAAATGGGGTTTTCTACAGACATTAGAGGAGCGGGCACAAAGGGAAAGAGCTGACAGAGTTGTTAGTCATAATTATTCTTTCTGTTTATGCAAAATTATTAGCATTTTAAGTATATATACAAAGTAAATGAGCTTATTATAACATCCTTTACATAGGTAATATGTATCTTACTCATATTCACATCCCTGTTCCCTTCTGTTCCTTCTGCAGTCTAGCTAGTCTGGTCCTTACTCTTTCAGATAATTGACTTTTCCTTTATATATCTCATCTATGCATCTATGTAGAATGTATGTATGTATATATTTATTAATCAATCAATATATCTATCTATATATTCTATTTATCATGTACTAATCATATATATATGTCTATATAATATCTATCTACCTACCTGATATATATCATCTGTTTGCCATTTACTTAAAATTAAATTCTGTAGTTCTATTATAGATATAATATATATTCTAATAACATGGAATATTATTGTTTCTGTGTAGGCTTTTTACTTTTATTCTTTCATTTAGCATGATATTCTCCAATTCCATTTATTTTCCCAAAATGTATAACCAAGCGCATTTTGGTTACATTTTGGGTTTGTATTTTGGTTAGTCAAAATCAAATAAGAACAGTGAAGACATCATAGAGAATGATACAATACCTGAAGCCAAGGAGACCCCTGGAGTCATTTCCAAAACAGTGTTCTCAAACAAAGGAAGAGTAGTAGCTTTCTGCAGGGAGGCTATACCTGTGACTACAAGAAGTAGCCTCTTCCTGAGCATCCTCTGCTAAAGAGCACAGTGATTAAAAGGATTGAGAGGAAGGCTTCCGCTCATGCCAAGTTCTAGCTGAAACTGAAGGAAAAAGTACTCAGGAGTGCATTGGCATGTTAATGCCTCTAAGGTGCCTGCTGCCTTAGTGGCATCTCATTATGTAACTCCATTCTACCTGAAATAAGGTATAGCCACAATAAAATTTTGATTTGTATTTCAATACTAGATAAGGAGGTAAGGATTCTAAACACGTATACATACACATATATATTATATGTATATTCCATTTGTACTTCATGTATTATGAAGCATTTGTTATATGTATTTGCTATTTTTCTTTTTAATTTTTTTTACTTCTTTTTATTGTAGATGTACAGTTTATGAGACCTTCTCTCGTTTTGTAGGTCAGCTCTTCACTCTGTTAATCATTTCTTTTTCTATAAAAAGTTATTTTAAGTCCTTCCCTTAATTGTTAAAAGGAAGGTATTCAAGAACTTGGCATAAATTAGAACCCCTGTGTGCTTTGGTAGGAATGTGAAAAATGGGATGACAATGAAAACAGTGTCATGGTGCCCCAAACTATTTAGCGCATAGTTATTCTTGCTTGGCCAAGCTTGATTCTAGACAGATAGCCCCAAAAAAAAACCTAAAAAAAAAGAACTTCCAAGAGAATCTTGACACACAAATTCTTAGCAAAGTGATTCACAATATCCAAAATGTAAAAGCAAACCAAATACCCTCAGTGTTCCCCAGGCCTGCAACATGCATGGCATGCACCTGGAATGTATTTTTTAGTCTGATAAAAAAATACTATGTTTCACATGCTAGGACATATCTTCAGTTTGAAATCACTGTGTTGAATGCAGCAAGTCAGTTGCTTAGCTGGCTGTGCAATTGCACTAATAAAATGTATCTGGCACAGTGAGATTTATAGATAAAGTAAGTTGGTGGCTGCCAAGGCACTAGGAGAGAGGGATAGAGTAAATTGCCATTCAAAGACTGCTGAGTCTTTATTTGATGGATGAAGAATTTCTAGAGTTCAGTCGCATCTATGCAAATGCATTTAACTTAGCAGGACTAAACTGTACACTTGTAAAACTAGTTTACCATAGAAAGTTTCATGTGAAATATTTCACCATATTTTTTTTTAATTCTACATATATCCTAGTAAGAGTCATGGATTATAAAGAACAAAGAGAAATCAAGGAAATCCTGTAGCCAATAGGAAAACACAGTACTGACAATGACTTCAAATACTCTGCTTCCAAGACAAGTCCCAGATTATCACAACAAAGGGTTAAATGAGAGCAGCTATGCTCAAGATAATATCCTACAATACTATGTACATCCAAAACCCCACTAGTCTCTTGCTTCAGGCAGAGAGAATCCTCTTGACAGGCACAGCTACTATCCTACATGAGAAAAGGAAAATGAAAAAAAAAATGAAATATTGAGTATTATCTACCAATGTGGGTATTCCAACATAAATATTTAAGATCATAAGGTCTGATATTTTAAACAAAGTGTATGCTTAAACAATTGAGACCAAAACAAAGTTAAATTTCACTGAAAATTCTGAATAATCCATCTATCTGCTGTCTTATTTCAAAGAATGAATGTTTGTCAATTACATATATATATATATATACATATATATGTATACATATATTCTGCAGACTTCAGTCATAATAATCTTAAATTGAACATTACCTTTCTCATTTTTAACTGAGGTGGGCATCCTGGATAGTAACTGAAAAGTCACTAAAAATAGGTCAAAATCCATCTCAGTGGACTTGTCATAGAGATAGGTGGAAATGAGTTTTGAGGTTCTCAGGAGACTTTCTACTTCTGTTCCTGGAAAAATGTGTAAGAGAAAATAAGATGATTTTTTTTTTTGTAGGAAAGATACTGGTTTGCTTCACTGTGATGACTGCTGGGCTACCAGATGTTTCCTGCAGGCCAAAGGTGCCCTGTGAGATTCAGTCTATATTTATAAAAAGAAATGAATAAGACTCAGGTCCACCCAGAGTCTTGGGGTATCCATTGGTCATTTGGTATAACTTGCTGACACCTGTTCTTAGAGCCCTGAACATTTGACATTATTCTGGAGTTCTTTCAATGGTTTCCTTTTCTCTGAGGCTCCAAACACAGCAGAGGAGAAAAATATAAAATGTACCAGTTTGGGGTTCATCTGGAGTCCTGCCCCAGGATAAATCATCAGTTCCCCAGGAACTGATGGAAAAAAATTTAAAACGTTGGCCACAGAGATAAAATCCTGCATTCTACTGCCACAACCAGGAAGTAAGCAATCCTTCACTGTCCGACCATATATGTTCTACATGGCAACAGAAGGAAGACTAAAATTCAACAAAAAACTGAAATCAGCATCATGGCATGCCTAGTTCCAGGGAAAAGCATATATGTACTCTTTTACTGTGCTTGCATTGTCACAGCCGGCAGTTCTTGGTCTCATTGCCCACTGAGAAAGAGCTGAAGGGGGTGGGGAACAGCTACATGAAGAAAGTAGAAGCATTTAGTGAAGCAGAGCTCTTAACCATGTCCCCCCAAAAATAATTAGTAGACTGAACATAGCTGACAGTGCCTGCACTGTGGGTTAGTGTGAAGCATCCCAATTAAACAGAGAAATAATTCAATGCTTACCCAAATATACATATCACAGCTAATGTTTCTAGGTGCATTTTAAGTAGTTCGCTGCCCAGACAGCACAAAGGATTGCTTTGCTCAGCTTGAGAAACGGCCCTGAATGCCAAGAAGTTTCTTCAAAAACCACAAAACTACTTGATATACAGTGTGCCTAAAAAAAATTCCCAAAAGGTATCATAAATTGAATTTCTTAAACATACTGCCCACAGATGAAGCAAAACTGTGGTTTAAGTGAGAGACAGATGCTGCATTCCTTTACATAAAATTCCATCTAAAAGGAAAACATTGGGAATTAAAGCTGTTACATTAAATATGCTATTGAAGTTGAAGTTTATCTGCATGAAAGGAAAAATATGCATAGGTGCATGAAAAATCAACCACAAAATGACAGAGGAGGTATTTTGAAATGTAACTTACGTATGGGCAACATCAGTTGTTCTAAATTTAATTTATTTTTTATTAAACCCACCATGCTCATTCGATACTTGGAGATTCAGGGTGCCCTAGTAGTTAAAAAAAAAAATAACTGATTTAATCTGAATGTCAGTTGTGCATGACTCTTTTACAAAAAGGTTAACATCAGTTAGAGTGAAGCTAGCTTCTGAAACAAATCATCCCTTTACATGTGTGTGGAACTGTGAAGGTAGATTGGCAGATAGATGAAGCTTAGAATTTGTTTAGGTCTTCATTCTCACTCACTCAATTCTCTTAGGAGGACACATTGTCTTTGTGGATCTTTGCAATGGTCTCTTAAAAACGTCCCAAAGAATGGACAATGTGTGGCGAATGTGGTCACAAAGAAATCTCTAACCCTCCTACCTCCCTGCCTTAGTCTCAGGAAATACTGGAGACAGTAGCACAGTTACACCATGGCCACTATGTCCTCTCCAGAATGGGGTGATTGATCTTTATGGAAAGATGAACGCGTATGTCTCCTGTGTCAAAAAACCTGGATGGTGATCTGTGATACGTAAAAGGGCAAAACTGAGATGCCTGACACCATGTTTATGGTGGGCAAATTAAGATACAAGCTTCAAGGGTGCGAAGGTATCATGGTACACCCTAACCTTACAACAGGAAACATTCCATGAACCTGGATAGGAACTGGTAACCAACACATTAACCTATGCAGAGTTTCATTGTTCAATTTCCACATGAGAAGTTACATATTATATAGCAAGTATATGTGATTAAGAAGAAGAAATACCTAATCCAAACCAACTTGGGGAAGAAAAGGTTTATTTCTGCTTCCTGGTTATTCTTTATCATGGAGGGAGGCCGAGGCAGGAACTAAAGCAGCCTTTTAAAAATATTTTTTGAGATTTTATATATATGTGAGATTATAATATAATTACTACATTTCTTCCTTCCTTTTTCTCCCTCCAGACCCTGTCATATACCCCTCCCTCTTCAAATTTGTGGCCTCCTTCTTCACTCAAGTATACTGTAGCTTCATTTTTTACAAACCCTAATACCACCTGTCCAGGAATTACACTGCCCATTGCAGACTAGACCCTCCCACACTGATCATTAATCAAGACAATGTCCTACAGACATACCCACAGGCCAGTCTAACCAAAGGAATTCCCCAGTGGAAGTTCCTTCTTCCCAGGAGACTCCAGTGTGTGTCCAGTTCACAAAAAGTAACCACATGGTTAACAAAGCCCTTAAGATTGATCCCCTGCGCCACGGGGGCCTGTCTAAGATTGATATCCTATGAACAGATAATTGATGATATTTACTTTGCTAAAATAGTTACGTGTTGGAATGTATATGATATTTCATGAGAAAAATGGGGTTTTTTTTACCCTATTTTTCTTTTATTGAAAATAGATTGTTTTTTGGTCAGACATAAAGTTTGATCTTTAAAAAAATCTTGAATCAGAAATTTTTTTCTTATATAATATCTAATCTAGGCCAAAGAAAAAATTAAATATATCAAAAGTCATGTACTGCAGACCTTTGTCCCTTGGCATAAGTAGTGAAGGTTTGCTTTTAGACAAAAAAGAGCTGTGAAGAATACATGGCATAAAGAAATGACTGAGGACAGGGTCTGTTATTATTTCCTAATTTGGCTCATTGTTTTACAGCAATTTACAATTAGTGTTAGAAGAAAAAGTGATTAACTCAGGATAAAGTGAATAAAAAATATTTAAAATAAAAATTTGATCAGATGTAGATTTTTTACACTTAATAACTGTCAATACTATATATGCCTCATATCTCAGATATGTAAAATAAGCATATTTTATCCCTTGTAGGCAAGAACTAATTTCTCTGAGAATTACGCTAAGTTGTAGCTGACATGTCTGATTTAAGTGAAAAAAATAGATTTTCAATGTGAAAAAAATAGATTTTAATATAAAACTATTTTCTAGGCTCATATTTTTCTTAAACTAATATAATTTCCCTGAGTATTAAAAAATGTTTTAAAATATGACATTAAATTCTTTTTCTCATTTATTTATTTTATTCACTTTACATCCTTATAGCCCATTCAGGAAACGGCTGAAGAGAGGAAACGAGGTAGAAGGAGGCACAGAAAGTTAGAAGTGTGGAGATGAGACCTGTGAAGAGCAAGGGCAAGAGGACAGCAGGCCTGTGGAGAAAGGAGAAAACGAGGGTGGGAAACCTCTGTGAAAATTGTAGATCTAAGTAGGGTAGGCCCCTGGGAGGATCTAAGGGGATTCAAACAGAAACATTAAGTTCTAGGATGAATCTGATGCCTCAACATCTGCTTTTATGAGCAATTTTTTTTTCTTTTCAACAGGACCCCATGCTGCCCTAGAACTGAATATGCTTATGGCTGCTCCCCTCCTAATATTCATGTACTCGTTTGCTCTCCAAGAATTCACCAGATATTGCAAGATATTTCCTGCCTATATGTTATCCTGTAAAGCCCATATTCTATTCACTTGTTCCATTATCCAGCCAGGGCCGATGATATGCGCTTTATTTCATCCAAATGCTTACTAGAACCAACAATATCCTTCATTTCACTGTACTTCTGAAAATGCCTGGCCCCAGAGTTAGCAAAGCTTTAAAATGCGAGTCTTCGATCCATACAACACTACGATCACACGTGTTTTGCTGTTTAACAAAGTACCAGCCTCAGTTGATTCTTACAGATGATGATGATTTTAATGCAGAGATTACAAGAGAGGCTGCAGAGACAAAGTATGATACACATTCTACAACAGAAAGCTTCCCAATAAATTATTAAACCTTTCTATTATTTTTTTCTATTCCCTGAATACTAGTAACATGAAAGGAACCAAGCGCACGTCCCCTGGTTAACAATGCTACTGGAAATGCAGTTTATAAAACACATCCTTGACACTACCCAACAGCTCTGTATTTAGATAACTTTTCTAATATCTTCAGGGCTCTTACCAAGTATTTTATTAATGTCTCCTTCATTGGTTCTTCAAATGGAATTCAGAGTCTTATGTACTGAGCTATACACACATCCATTAATGCTTTATTCCAATGTCAACATTTTGCAACCTGTGCCAGAGTGTGTGATGCCGTCTTTATAAAGATAATCATCGCAACCCTCAAAGCATGATGTGAGCATCACGATTTCCAAAAGCCTCTCCCCTGCCTATCATGTCACTGTAGACTGTTGACCTCTTCAGATGCTGTAGCTAAGTACCAATGCTAGGAAATGAGCATTTATTAAGAAGCACGGGTTTTCTTCTACTGAATACCAAATTCACTCTTTTATCACAATAGTTGAGTGTAGGTTGGAATTTAGAGTCCTATATCTGAGTTTCAGATTATGCTCAGACATTTTTTATTGAGATTTTCACAATCCATGGCGCTATGAATACAAATGCCCATTGGGGCTTATATGTATATCCTTTATATGTACATTCTTTATTCACATGTATAGAAAATATAGAACACTGTGTACACGTTTAGTCCTTACAGTACCATTTGCAGAGATAGAAGTGCATTGAAACCATAGCTGCAATTCTGGTTATAGCCTATATATTCTAGCTTTTTGTTCTTTTAAATTTACGTTCACAAATGATTGTGTACTGAAGGAAAACATTATGGAGATTTGATGCTGCCAATACAGCCTGTGGGCTATTTCAGGCTTTCTGACATGCTACCTTCTGTTACTCTACTTTATTCTTGACTCTAGGAGGCTAATAACTCTCTAAATGCACTTTTGGGGAATTATTAATCCTAATGAACATTTCAGCCCACATTCCCAGCTTCATGGGCTGGTAGGTATGACAAAGAAGTAACAGGACTAGAAAGAGGCAGCATGCCATGCCCAGTGGAATTTGACCATGTTTGAACTTTAGTTATGTTTTGAGTGTTTATCTCTTTCTCCACCGAAAGAGGACAGAATTCTAAATGAGGGCATCATATGGAAAGGCAGAAAAGCAGACCTGCTTAGGTTTTAACCAAACACCATTTTTTCTTGTTTTTTGTTTGTTTGTTTTTGTTTTGTTTTGTTTTTTATTACTAAGAAGCTCAACATTAGCAAGTTCACAAGTAGAAGCCATATCATGGCAATACGTGATGGGAAATAATTATTTAACCAGATGTTCTTTATCCTGATTGTGTGTTAACTACTTATGCCTTTATCTCCTGCTGTATATAAACTCTTTCTCCCTTCCTTTTCCTCTTCCTCCTCCTCCTCCTCTCTTCCTCATTTCTCTCTCTCCCTTCCTCTCCCTTTTCCTCTCCTTCTCCTTCTCTCTCTCTCAGATACACAAGCACAAACAAACACAGCACGAGTTCAGTGATTAAATGTAAATCTCTAATGACTGTTAACAACCAAATCAAATATCTATTTATGGTTCTATATTGACATAAGTAGCATAACGATTTTCTTCTTGAAATACGTACAAAAGTTAATAAACTATTATATTGATTACTTTCTAAGATTAAAATATTTTGTTACTTATGTCTTCTCTGATACACTATTATAATCAAAAAGAAGAAAGACAATTAAGGGAATGGATTTAAAACAACTCTAGGAAATCTGAGCAGGTTCATACTGCTATTTCGGTTTTATAATGTGATTTCCTCTCATATTTATTAATTTGTTTGTTTTTTAAGTCACTTTAATTGTAACCAGTAGTAGGAAAAGCCAAGTCTCTGGGATGAAGAGTGGGGCTCTGGTTTTGTAGATTCTACAACAAATACTACCCCACATCTCTCTTTGGTAGCAACTTCCCATTAAAGAATGCACCAGACTTTTGCAAGATCAGGATGTATTAAGTCTATATATTTATGGACATTGACAAAAGAAGGTTAAGGAAGATTAAAAATGGCACTTTAGATCCGATTTCTGCTGGCTGGAGAGCTATATCAGTGCTTAAGAGCACTGGCTACTCTTCCAGAGACCCAGCCTCAATTCCAAGAACCCACATGGCAGCTCACAAAAATCCTGCGGCCACAGGAAACTCAACATCCTTTTCTGGCCTCCGCAGGTATTGCATTCATGTGATACACAAATATCATGCAGCTAAAACATCCACACACATGAAAAATAAAGAGTAGATTTGAATTCTATTTAGCTCATACATGTCACTGTCATTATCAAAAAATATACTTTACTGCCCTCAAAACTCAGGGAGTTAGGCTCAGCATGCTGTCTGCTGTTGCAACATCTAGCATATAAAGGGCTAAGTCTGGACTAAGCATCCATTCTTTTAATTACTGGACCATATCAACGGAGGTGAAGCAATGATCTACAAGCCCATAAATGTCCATGCTCAGTTATATAAAAAGAAACTCCAAAATATTGATGTTTTCTGATTGTGCCCTAAATAAATTTACATTTTAATGATTACTGTTGTTTATAGAGTTTTTGTTTTAGGGGTTTTACTTTTTATTTTTATAGGCAGTTTCTTTGTGTATTTTTAGATATTCTGGAAGATTCTGTCATCAGGATGGTCTTCAACTCAAAGATCCCTCTGCCTCTATCTCCCAAGGACTGGAATTAAAGGTATGTGTACCATGGCAGACATTTTATAAGGTTTTATTCTTTTATTAGCACATATTATTTGTACAGTATAATAGATGTTTCATTGTCACATTTGCCTGTGTCCACAGTTTCCATTTCCTCCTAATTTTTTTCCTATAATACTTTTAGAGTTTTTTATTTTACATTTAAGTCTTCAATCTATTTTGAATTGATTTTTATACAGGTCGAGGTAGGAGTGTTTTGAAAAATATTGTTTTCCTGAATTTGTAAGTAAATCACTTTTATCTGTCATGGACTGTCTTAGTTATATTATTTACTGTACTTTATTTTTGCACATTAGCTTAAACTTATATTTCACATTTTCACATACAATGAATTGTTAGTATGATATTTTATTGATTTTTTTGAGATTTGTCTGCATTCATACAAAATATTTTGATCATATTTACACCCCACATTCCCAACCCTACTCTAAAAACTACCCCCTACCCTCTGAATTTTGTGTTGTTCTTGTTGTTTGTAACCCACTGTGATCATTTTGGCTCTCCATATACACACAGGTACTGGAGCATAGGCAACCTACCACAACGGAAATCTAAGTATAAACTGGAGGAAAGGATTTAGCTTATTTTTAAATAAGCCAAATTGTTAAACAACTGAACTTGCTTCAAGGAAACATTATTACCTAAAAAGTACATACAGATCTGAACTAACAAGCTTATCTAATCAGTCACTCCAATCAGCATTGCTATTAGCATAACTATTAATTATTTCTAAAAAGAGCTCCTGAGCATAGAATATTAGTTAACACTATTCGTGTCACGGTCTTCTATTGTTTCATCCTTGAAAAAAACTGAATACATCCATTGTCTTAAAATACTGCTTCATGCCAGGAATAAGTACTGATGACGACCATGCTAAATGGAAAATGAGTAGCATGTTTAAATGTAAGTTTCCTAAGAGTGGATATCTAAGTCTGACTTAATAAAATGAATGCATTGTTTAAAAGATGTGCGTATACATTTATGGTTACCAGAATTAAATAGTGTAGGCTTCTTTTAACAAAGTAAAAGTTAACGGCTTCCTTGAAGTAAGTATAGCATGATTCACTGCGAATAAAGTGCCCAGTATGTGTGAACCATTTACAAGTAAGCCAGAAATAATGAGCCAATATGATTTCGCAATGATTTTTCTTATTGGATGGATGAAGTATGGTAAATGAGATATTATATGTCTTTGAAGTTTACAAGTCTGTCAAACTGGGACCCTGCCAATTTAATACATATATAAATATGACTATATGAATTATTAGCATTTATTAGTAATACATTTTAATGGTTTCTTGTGACATTTTCATATACGTATACAATATGTATTTCAAGCATATTCCATCCACATCAGCCTCTTAGTCCCCTTTTCTGATATTTTCTTGATGCTCTCTTGGCTTATTCTTTTGTATAGCTAACTCATTTTGTCACTTTTCAATAACAATTAATAATAATTTCATATGGATATGAAATTGTCAGTCAAGGACATTTCAGCATCTTCTTCTTGAAGTCAGCTCTCCATTACTTTCACTAGTTTTGTTTCTTCTTTTTCAAAATATGCTGCAGTTGTTACCTTACGTTTATAATTACTGGAACCAATTGACATTATTTAGTTTAGTTAACCTTATTTTCTGTTCCCACCTGGAAAAACATAAGAAGTTGTCACCCTTTCTTCCTCTTGCTAACTCAGCTTTTTTGTCACACTAAGCTTTTTCGTGCTAATAAGCGCAATAAACAAACTTTTTACTTGGTTTTGAGTTTGCAAATATTCATACAATTTTTCCTTATTTTAAATCTCCATGTACTTAATAATTAAAGATCAAAATGTGCTTAGGATTATTTATCAGAATATTAGAACACAGCCAAAATGTATCTAAGTTCAATGAAGTAAATTCCCATTGAGTATCATGATTATAGATTTTCTTTCAAATTTAGCTCAGTCTTTAATAAATACCCTTTAATAAGTCAAGGTAGATCTCCAAAATATATACTAATTGACCAAAATTATTAAAGTATTTAATAAAGCAAGTAAAAATAAATATAAAAATAAATAAAATATATCTTATTATAAAAATATATTGAAAATAAAATGTTAAATAGACACATGAATCACAGGTTTTCTTTAATAGAGACATGTTTAGTCCCACAGCATTAAGAAATGCACCCATTGCTCATCCCAATGGGATGCACAAATTTTTCAAGTAGTGGCTCATTATAAGCATCTGGGGGTTTGCTTTTAGCTGTGGAAGTTTGCTCTTCTGGATGGCCTCCATACTTCTGTGTCATTCTGCAGGACTTCACCAGGTAAATAAAAGGCTAGGCCATCATCTGGACTTACAAAAATAAACCCGTGAGAGGGATCAGAAAATAAAAAGATATTTGTTACCAAGCCTGAATGTATGAGTTCTATCCCTGGGACCTATGCGGTAGAAGGAGAGAACAAACTTCTACAAATTGTCCTCTAACCTTCATGTGGACACATGGATACACAGGCACTCACTCATGTGTTAAATCGATACACAGAAATATAATAATAAATATACACAATTAAAATATTTAAAAATGAACAAAATATAATTGAATCTGGTTTGGGGGTGAGGAATGCATGTCCTTGGAATTCATATGCCTAAGCAGAGAAGCATTTTAGAAAAAAAAAGAAATACTAGTTTGCTGATAGCCTAAACACATTTGTAAGCTCTGCACAGTATGTACACATCTAGATATATAAGCAATTCTTACAATTTGAACAAACTTAAGTCATGCCTACTATGTGCCCGCATTACCCTGTGTCCATTATAATCATGGAATAATCCTCACAGTAGACTTCAAGGCAGGCAGTGTTATTAGCCAGGTTTGCATATGGAGAGACAGAGATTTCTTTATCATCGCTGAACTAGTAGTGGCTTGAACGACTATCTCACTGGTTTACAAAGTGGGAAACTGCAAGCTTAAGAATTGGGTGAAGGTGCACAGATTTTGGTCATGTTCATCCTATGTAATATGTCTGATAGCCACTTATAAGCAAGTATATACCATGTGTGTCTTTCTGCATCTGAGATATCTCACTCAGAATGATCTTTTCTAGGTCCCACCATTTGCCTGCCAATTTCACAATTTCCTTGTTTTTGATTGCTGACTAGTATTCCATTGTGTAAATGTACCATAATGTCTGTATCCAGTCCTCAGTTGAGGGGCATCTGGGTTGTTTCCAGGTTCTGGCTATTATGGATAAAGCTGCTATAAACATGGTTGAGCAGATGTCCTTGTTGTGTACTTGAGCATCTTTAGGATATATACCTAGGAGTGGTACAGCTGGATCTTGAAGTAGCACTATTCCTAATTGTCTGAGAAAGCACCAGACTGATTTCAAGACTCTCTCAGAAAGGCAAAGCAGAACATCAGAAGAGGGAGAAAACAGGGAACAGGGCAGCTTACCACAGAGGGCCTCTGAAAGACTCTACCCAGCACGGTTTCAAAGCAAATGCTGAGGCTCATAGCCAAACTTTGGGCATAGTGCAGAGAATCTTATGAAAGAAGGGAAAGATGAAAGACCTGGAGGGTTCAGGAGCTCCACAAAGAGAGCAACAGAACTAGGGGTTCCGAGACTGATACTCCAACCGAGGTCCATGCATGGAGATAGCCTAGAACCCCTGCACAGATGCAGCTCATGGCAGTTCAGTCTCTAAGTGGATTCCTTAATAAAGGGAACAGAGACTGTCTCTGACATGAACTCAGTGGCTGGCTCTTTGATCATCTCCCCATGAGGGGGGAGCAGCCTTACCAGGCCACAGAGGAGGACAATGCAGCCAGTCCTGATGAGTCCTGATAGGCTAGAGTTAGATGAAAGGGGAGGAGGAACTCTTCTATCAGTGGACTTGGAGAGGGGCATGGGAGGAAATGAGGGCGGGGGTGAGGTGGGGTTGTGAGGGATTGAGGGAGGAGGCTACAGCTGGGTTACAAAGTGAATAAACTGTAAATAAATTTAATAAAAAATTAAAATTAAAAAAAAAGAAATGGGTAAAGGGCTTGGAGAGGAGGCTCAGCAGCTAAGAGCACTGGCTGCTCTTTTCAGGAGCTGGGCTCAGTTTTCAGTACTCACATGGAGGTTCACAGGCATCTGTCCCTCCCATTCTAGGGCATCCTATGCCCTCGCTTGACCTCTGTGGGCACTGCACATACATACATGCAGCAAAAAGCATTTACAAATAATCTATATCACAAATAGGAAAAAATAAAAACAGAAGGGACAGATGATATCAGCCTAAGGATCTCCACTGGCACATGTAGAAATTCAACCAGAGAACATTTTAATTATTCTGCTCGATTGAACTTGAATGGTTACAAGCATGGCTAATCCTCACATCCCCACTAAAAGATGGATTCTGGTTGCTGTCTCAAGCATGCTTTCATTATAACATTTTACAAGGTTCTGAAAAAAAAAAAAACAGAACAGTTACCCAAAACAATTAAAAATTTTTATATTCATGCTCTAAAAATATAACTAAAGTTAAATTTTAACCTGTGAGTAAATTTTTATAAAAAAACATAATCAAGATTCCAAGTTAAAGATTTAGATTGCTCCATAAGGAATCCTTACACGATGTATTTAAAACAAACCCTCACGTGCAATATCTGGAAAAAAAAAGTTTGAGTTTTTGTTTGCTTTTGCCATAACAGTTAACTATTTATTAAATGTCTACTATATCCAATATTTTGAGTGATAAATGACTAATTAACACTGAAATGCAGAAGAAAAGATCATGAATTCAAGTTACCCATATGAACCAATCAAATTCTATATTTTTTTAATGTCAGAAAAATGTAAAGGATTATACCCCTTCTCTAGTTCCAGTACAATATAAGTAACAGTGCAATATCAGCATGAAAACCCATATTAACTTCTGGCAATAATGAGTTTTAATAAAATTATATATCATTCACTCAAGCCATCAACTGTTGAAATAATATTGGAGTATCCAAATATATTGAAAATCAGACACTATGTAAAAGCTCCATGTAGAGCATAATATATTATAAAGTGTGTTAATTGGTCTGTAAAAGTCAACTTGGTAATTACATTTAAATCGCAAATTTCACTGGATGTCAATTACACTTGGATACTGCTGTCACTGGGACAGACAGATAAAAAGGGTTAATTGTTGCTGCACAACTGTAAAGGGCCATATGCTGAACCCATGCCTGTGAGCAAAGAGAAATCTCAGTCTCTCTATATTGTATCCCTATTGTCACAGTATATGCCTCTACTAGACTGCTGATGTTCTCCAGTCAAAATCAATGTCATGAAGCTTCCCATTACATTTTAACCTTGAGTTTTACAGTAGTAGCTCTTCTACTTAGATTTTGGTGTAGTTTGTATTATTTTTAAACCTGGTGTAAGATAAGGATTCAACTCAATTCTTTTTTGTGTCAATGAGCATCATTCTATAAAAAGAATACGCACCCCAAGCTACAGTGAATGGCATTGCCATCTGCTGAAATCATTTGACCATGTACACAAGGGTTTATATCTAGAGTTTCTCTTCTTTGGTGTTTGTGTATGTGTGTCATTAGGCCTTAACCACAGTTATAGTTACTGTAGTTTTATTATATGTTTTGAAATCAAGAAATATGATACCTTCAATTTAAATTTTCTTCTCTGAGATTATTTTGGCTATGCTGATTCCCTCGTGTTTTCATATTAATTTTAGGGTGGATTATTTTACATTTGCAAAAAAAAGTGTCATTTGAGATTTCTTTGCAAGGCATTCTGAAAGGCAATTATATTCAAGAATGTTAACTTTTCCCTTCCACCATCGTTTCAATAATCTTTCCATTATTAAATAAATCTTTATTTTCTTATGCAGTTTGACCAAGTGTAAGCCTTTTGTTTCCTTGGTAAATTTGCTCCTAAGCATTTTTTTTTTTACTTTTGACAATATCGTAGATGCATACATTATGCTATAATCTTTTCTTACCCCCCTAACACCTTTGCCAAATTCTTCTTCCCACCTTGCCCAACCTACCTTCATGTCCTTTTGCATGTGTGCCGTCTTTGTGTTTGAAACCTCCAGACCCATTCCTGGTGGCCCCGCTTCCTCATGCCAGGCTCCAGAACAGCACCCCCTGCTGAGGACTAAGGGGGGGGGCTCCTAACATTCAAATCGCATCCTTCCCTTCCCTTTTCCATCTGAGAGGAAAGACTCTCAACATTATTCTGTTAAAGTTGATGTTAGTTGTGAACTTTCCATGAATGATTTTGACTGGTTTCCTTTCAGCCACCTTTTTTGAATGTTTTCATTGCTTTGGATCTGATCAAAAGCTTCTCTTTTGTCATGTCTGAGACACTCAAGACTCTTATAGTCTTCACTATGCAAAGGTGAATACATTACACTGGTTGACTTTCATATTTCAAACCGCCCTTATATTCACCACCCTGATAGGTTGATTTTTTTCATCAACCTTCATCAGGGACACTGGTTATGGGGTTTTATTTCTTGCAGTATTTTTACATTGTTTTTTCTGGCTTCAGTCTGAGGTGAATACTGGCTTCTGTCAGAGTGAATTCAGGAATGTTATCTCCTCTTTCAATTTTTTGCTTTTAAGAGGGTTTGGGGATAGTCATTTTAGCTACCTAGTATAATTTTTTTAATGCAACTAATTAGTCACTGTTGAGGTTTCTCGAAGGGATAGTATAGACTTAATATTATTTATTTAAGTTCCTTTGATTTTCCATTTTCTTTATGACTCATCATGGCTCAGGTTGTCCATGTTTTCTTTGTTGTATGAGTTTTTGTCAGAGAATTGTCTTTAGTGCTCTTTTATAACCCTCCATGTTTTATTAAATTGTAATATGTCATCTACTGTTTATGATTTTCATTGAGTCTTTTTCTTAGTCCATCTGGCTAAGGGATTGTCAACTTATTTTAGTCATTTTGAACTGACTCATGGCTTCCAAAGTTTGTCAGTTATATACTAATTTTGCTACTTGTGCTTTATTGAAATCTATTAAGATAAAAACACATCAATATATTAAATTAAAGACTAATTTAATAGGACTAATCATATATACAAAAAAATCACATAAAAGAAACAAATGTCTTCCAGGCTAAATGACCATTGTCACCTCTCCCAGTATGTGGCAGGGTATAGTTTTCTAGATCCACATTATAACACTCAGTATCATAATTAATATAACTGATGGCATGACAGGATGTTGGGTTACTTAGCAACTAAAATTAAAAAAGTGGATGCAGTTGCTTTTAAGAGAAAACAGGAATAGAAGTAAATTACAGAACTACTGTCTTATGTAGGAGTCAGGGAGAGGCGGGACCTGCAGTTAGAAAAAAGCACAGTGAGACTCTGCCCCTAAGGACCCACATGCAGCAGGTTGCGGGAGAAGAAGGGTTGACTAGATAACGCAAACCTGACATTTCTACCATTTTGTGGCTCAAGCTTCCATCCTTTATTAGCGACAACGACGTTATTCCCAGATATCTATAAATTAACCTAAAAGGAAATCTTTCTCCAGGATTTAATAGAAGAAATCTCCTGTAATAGAGTGAGCAGTTGCCAGCTAGTAAATTGCCCTTTGGAAAGTCAGGCAAGTCTTGATTCATAAGACAGCTCTATGTTTATGCCAGACCTGTCATTCATAATGGTGTTTGCCAAAGAATTTCCAAATTGTTAGCATAGTTGGCATTAGCATAATTAACAATAAAGCTTGTAAATCAAAGTGAAGATTTCCTCATATCCTATGAGCCTCATATTTTTCACTGTGAAAGCAATTGCACTTTCTGTAAAGAATTGAAAATTGAAAGTTAATGCAAGTTTAACTAATTTGACAATGGCCAACTTATGTCTGTTCAAGTGGCTTGTTAAAGAAAGAATTTAATGTATTTCATTATATATAATGAGGTAGCACAAATTTTACAGAATTGAGAATATTGATTCTTTTAAACTTCAAGTTCTCTGTAGTTCAATCAGATTTATACTATCTAGACATGATTATATCTAAAAGCAAACTTTAATCTCTCATAAAATCATATAATCATTGAATTCAAAGGAAGATTAGTAGATTGCCCCTGCAGCTATAGGAAGTTCTGCCCATCATTTTAATGCTGTCTCAATGAAAATGGCCTTCAATAACAAAAAGTCTGCAACTTCTTTTTGTAACTTAGATGAAGTCATTCTAAGGTCATTCTTGCTCTTCTGCAGCGTAAGCATCCTTATTATTATTGAGTAGCATGCTCTCTTAGATTTACATACATTGATTCCATATTTGTGTTCCCTTTTACAGTGCCTCTTTACGTCCCCAAGTGGCATCAGTGCACATGGCCTTGTGGTACCAGTCAGTCCTAGGCCTTGACAAGCTCACTGATAGAAAAGTGATGAGATTATAGTTACCTTCCTATTTGACCCTTCTCTTTCTTTAGGTCGAATGGTGCAGCACATGACACTACCCTTCTCCCACAAAGCAAACTCAGGTTCAGCCTTATCTCTTCTTAGACTCCTGTATCACCTGCTACACATTGCCTGAAGATAACTCCACCCTTGATGCTGACACTGGCATAGCCCTCACCAGCCTCCGTTTGGCCTACTCATTAAGCATTTAACTGATTTATTTCCATAGACTTAGTCTAATCCACTTCTTTGGAGTGGGCTTGTCCTGCTCCTCTGTTGTTGCACTGGTTTGTTAGGAATATTACTGTTCTTTGGAAAAGCATGGAACACTCACGTAATCCTAAGTGCAGTCTGAATATTTATCATTGTACCCACAGTCCAGTGTATCTCTTACCCATCATCAAAGAAGCTTCTGTTTGCAACAGACAGAGACCATTGTGGAAAACTAAAAGTGATCAAACAGTAGAGAAAAGATGATCATGTGATGCTTATCTCCATCTGTAACAAGTAAGGCTCTGGGAACATAATTGAAAGGGGGTCAGAAACATTGTAATAGCCAGAGAAACAGGAAGTTTGCTTT
This sequence comes from Psammomys obesus, assembly GCF_907164565.1. NCBI lineage: Eukaryota > Metazoa > Chordata > Mammalia > Rodentia > Muridae > Psammomys > Psammomys obesus. Next base: position 3,644,554 of record NW_026596147.1, read on the forward strand.
GAAACTGTGTCTCCTAGAAATGTCAGAGAATCTCACCAGCAATATGACATAATTCAGGATGACATGTCACGTGCTAACATGCAAGGAGGAAATCTCACGAATCCCCAACTCTAAACAAAGAACTAAGGCAATGAAGGACTACTGAGATCAGGGGAAAAGGTCTTTCCCAGGGAAGAGCTCCTTAATTGGTTATTCAATACCAAGTGTTCAGCTCTGAAATCATACACAGTAATGCTATACTGTCTTGCTGGGCAGGTTGTTAGTAATATATTTAGAAATATATATGCATATACATGTAATTAATGGAACACAGATCACAAATTTAAGAGACAACAAGCAGGGACAGGCAGGAGAGGTTGTAGGGAGAAAGGTAAGGTGTAACATGATGCAATTATATTTTAATTTCATAAAATAAAAATGTACAAAAAATTGGTTACTGCAAGGTGAAAATCAATATTTTTTATATAATTCTCAGTTTTTAGTTTCTCAAAATACAGAAGGGTTGGCTACTGTGAGTGGAGAGCCACCCCAGAGTCCACATCAGTGAAACTGTGATAACAGTTTGTATTTTTATTTTTGAAAATATGGTTACTTTTGATATTTGGGTCAGACATTATATGCCTTTGCTAGTTTAATTAATTTTTTCCTAAATTTAGGCCTTATCTAATTCTTACATACAAACTCTCAGCAAAGCTACCCTCTGATTATCTTACTACATGTGAGAAGTAAAAGAAAAGAATTGTATCAGGCTATGTCAAAATTTCCTAAAGAAAACTAGGAAATTAATAAGGAAAGAGATTACCTTTCTAATTTATTAACTATTTAAGAAATTAACTATTTAAAAACTCTCATCTATAAAGTAGAGTAAATTTGAAACAATAACAGCCGAAGAATTATTTTAGTGGAAATCACATGGATCCATGAAATCAGGAAAGGATATTCCCATTAATTCACCTCTTTCAAAAGCCTTTTAAGCTGATGCGGAAGTTTGTATAAAATGCCTCTCACTCCATGTTCATACAGTATTGTAGTCATCATATTCTTTTACTGTATTTCTTGATTCTTATCTTCCAATAAAGAATTCATGGAATACCATACCCTTCAATTTAGCAATACCCCTGACCCATACTACTCACAGAAGATGTGGTTATAGAATGGATGCAATGAATTCTTATATAATGTAGAAAAAATAATGTTCTGTATTCAAAATAAACTTAGTGTCTTTCCTTTGTTTTGGCTGTGTAATCACACTGAAAGCTCTATTCTTACATTGACAGATTATTTACAGGACTTTTCCCAAAGCTACCACTCCTCTGACATTCACCTCTCTGACTTTCTCTATTTCTGCCACGTTTATTCCCTGCACTTACTCTCTTTAACTGCTAGGACATTTTCACCTCTCATCCTTTGCCCATGTTACCCATCCCTTTATTGTTACCTCTTAAGCAGCATGTTCACATTTAATATCCACTGCCAGAAAGAAATCTGAATCAACACCTTCTGCCTAGGTTTCTGCGGGTATTTCTCTATAGGTATCAAGTTTACATTTCCTTGCTTTCCTATATTGTACTTTATTTTTCTCTTTTCTCAACCTAATTGAAAACTTTTTGCGGAGTTATTTTTATTTTCATTTTCTTCTTCACTTTCCCACACGCCTATTATGGCCCTTTCCATATGGAAGAAGAAAAATAAACATGGATACAGTATGCCTAGCCCAGGGCTCATGGCAGCTGCAGCCTTCCAAACATGCTATGCTTTCAATTCTCCCCACCAATGCTCAATCTGGCTTTTGAATTTTCAAGGCAAACAGTCAGTTGTAGGCAATGTCATTTGACTTCCCTGTTCTTTTGTATCTGTTTTCTTCAAGGAAGGGCTGGGAGAAAATTACTCCTTCTGATAAGAAACCTCAGGTCTTGATTTTACATTTGCTTTTCCACAGCACCTTTCATAGTCCACAGCTCCGATTACATCACTATTTTGTTTTACTTACAATGAATAACCTGGCATGCACAGCAGAGTCATCTGGGTAGGGTCAGGTATAGGTGTTATTGGTCACAGCTCCACTTGAATAGCATTCTTCTGTCTGAATATCAAAAACACCACTCCCTGAGATGTAAACGGTCTCTCCTCTCTCAGACTAGTACCTCATGATACCATGGCTCCTAGTCCTTTGGAATTGGGAAATGAATCAAAAAACTTGGGTTTGTTGCTTTAGAATCTTAGTTGCTACCGTGTTGTAAGAAATGAAAGCAAAAGGAAAAAAAATGAGAACATGAGACAAACTCGAAAATCGGAGACCTGAAATTTTCTTCCTAGGATGTTACAGACCAGATGTGCATGTGTTGGATGCTTATCTGAAATAAAAGAAAAACAGAGCAAGAAACTTACTAGTACCAGTATTGGTCACTAATTCTGAGCCTGCTGTTAGAGTTACTAAACAGTTATTAGAGTTACTAAATCAACAGTTACCTGTAAAAGGGGGCATTCATGAGTCTGCTTGTAAGACAAACGTATTTGCCCTCATTCAACTCAAATCATCGCAGGCAGCAAAGTTAAAATGAATAATTTTTTTTTTTTGGTTACAAAAAAATAAAGAGACTGTATGTGACAATCAGGAGGACTCTGTGAAGGGAGGTCCTTCCAAAGACTTGGTGTTTATGATGAAACTAGTGGGCTAAATAGTTGTTAGATCCATTAAAAGAAAGGACACAGAATAGTGTTAAAGTTTATGGAGAAAGATAGTGTGATCAATAAATATTATTCATTATGGCAAGAGCAGAAAATGAGGAAGACAGTGGTAGGTTTATAGGAGTAGACAAATAGAACAAGGAAGTCATTCTTGTTTTCCATAAGATACATATCTTCTGGAAAAGAAATATTATGCCTTAGCAGAGAATGGCTAAAGCGGATTTCCATTTTTTTTATCTTTTTACTTTGAAATAGAATTACTTTGTTCCTCCTTCCTTTTCCTCTCTCCAGCCTTTCCCAGAAACTGTCTATTGAATCCCTCTCATGCCCCTCTCTTGAGTTGATACCTACTTTTTATTTGATTATGTTTGTTAAACACATGTGTGTGCATAAATATATATAATTACAACTTTATGAGTTCATTTTTTTAACACAATCGCTATAGGTAGACAAAAAGACGAGCTGAAAATTACAGTTTGGATGTTGAATAATAATAATGACAGAGTCTATTGAACTGTTTTGCTGGTAAAACCTGCATAATCTATTATAATAGTCCTGTGTGCCCCTGTGTGTATATATCAGACTAACCACACTCTCATTTTTTGAAGTATGAGACTGCAGATTTTTGCCTAGCCTGCATGCATAATTCATTAGTCTCAATACAAATATATGGATTTGGACCTAAATTTTCATACACAGAGTGTCTTTTAAAACAAGCAATTCCCTAACCATATGCATATATAAATATATACACATATAATAGATAGTAGATATATTTCTCAAAACTTCTCTTGTTTTCTTCATTTTACTGGTTTTTCCAAATTTTTTCATAGAGACAAGAAATTCCTACTAACATCTTGGAGAGAGAAAACATTTAATGGTTACCTGATAGCTTGAAAACCCCATTACAGAAGTTCTTCTGATTAGTGTCAGGGTCATATAATTAGTGTCAGGGTCAATAATGGCTATGGAAGTATTACTGATCATAAATAAAACAGAACAACAATGAAGGGGTGATCATTGGATCAAAATACATCCGATAAAGTTCTCAAAGAACTAGTAAAACATTTTAAATAAATAAGGGGGTAGTAAACTTATTTAGGTTTGTGGTATAGGAAAGACATTGTAAATTCATCCTAGTTCTTATTTATTAATTTAATTTATCCCTTGAAGATTTCATGCGTGTACGTAAGCATTATGATTGCACTATCCTCCACATTCTCCTATCTCCCTTTCACCATTTTTAATGTTTGTGTCCTTTTGGAGTGCTTTTGACCCAGTGAGCTAAACCAGAGCCATCTGTAACACCATGGATGTGGCGCTACCCTGGTTGATTCATCAATGAGTATATAACTAAAGATAATGAGTCCCCCTTCGCCAGAATCCTTCAGTAGAAAACAGTCCCCCAGGGTAGGGTAGAGTCCTATGGAGCTCCGCCCTCATCTATGACAAGCAGCTGATGGGACTATGTATAGACATGGTGCAGGCCTATGTGATTACATTCCAATTTATGTAAACAAGAGTAGCAACTTCCTCCCTTAGGCCTATTAACTCCAACCATGGGGTTCTGACAGGACTTACAACATCAGGAATAAATTCTGTCTTGTAAAATAAGACTTAAGTTCAGTAAGAATTGGGTTGGTTGCCCCTAAAACAGTCATGTCACTATTTTAACAATAGGTGTATCTTGCTGGTCAAGCTCATGGTGCTCTTAGTACAGTCCATAGACTTCATAGTTTGGTAAGACCACTCATAATTTTTCTCCCTCAGCAGCCCGCATAGCATCTTTAGGCATTCTCAGAGCTGGCCAGGTGAAGGGAAGTTTCCAGGTCAGTTTCATCACAGTGGCTCTATATCTTGTAACTAAAGTGTGTGTTGTCAGTAATAATATAGTCTTATCATTTATTTCAATGGATGACAAAAAGTATCGACAAGAGCCTGTATGGGTCGGGGGGTGTGAGGCTCTCAATTCTTTCTGGTTAAATCTCTTAAAAGGATGTTTCCCACCCCTGGCACTGAGACATTGTTAATTACCCTTCGTTTCTAAGAGAGGTATTATCCAAACAACCAAGCAAGTTCTCTGCCTTCTAACTCTTCTTTTTATATGTGTATAAACATATATATATGTTTATATATTTAATTGACTTACAATATAGTAGATTTTCATATGGTCTTTTCATATAACCTTTTAGTAATCCCTCCCTTTCTCCTTTCTCTTAATTCTCTCATAGCCCCAATTTTCTTCACTCTAACCCTGTTTAAACCCTTTCATCTCAAGTTATTACCCTCTTTACTGTCCTATCACCTCAGCTGTGTTTCATATCACCTTCTCCCTTAAGGCACTTCCCCGACCGATCCCTGTTTCTACCTTTCTGGCTGTGCAGGTACTCCACATCAAATATAGAACTCTACAGATTCAAGGCTAGGATCCACAGACAAGAACGCTGCAGATCCAAGGACAGGATTCACAGAAGAGAGAACAAGCAGCATTTGTCTGGGTTATCTCAGTACTATTTTTTTCTAGTTCTATACATTTGTCTGAAAAAAAAAAACAAACACCACAATTTCATTTTTCTTTATATATGAATAAAATTCCACTGTGAGTATGCAGTGCATCTTTATTACCTGTTGATGGATTAATAGGTTATGAATAGAGCAGCAATCAAAATAGATATATAGGTCTTGAAAGTGAGATCTAAAATCCATATAAGTATATGCCCAAGAGTGATATGCTGGGTTACGTGGAAGTTCAGTTTCTAGCTCCTCAAGGAACCTCAACACTGACTTCCATAGTACCTATATCATGTTTAAATTTCTACCAGCAGGGAAGGTCCTTCTTGCCCCAAATTCAAGCCAGCATTTGCTGTTGTTTGCTCTCTTGAGAAGAGCCATTCTGACTGGGGAAGGAAAAAAAAAAACTCAAAGTAATTTTAGTTTACATTTCCCTCACGAGTAATATGATGTTGAAATTTACTTTCTTGTCCAATAAATTGCCCATTTTTTTAATTTGGTTGCTTTTTTTCTTAATGTGTTTTGTGTGTTTGTTTTTGTGTATTATTGATATTAACCCTTTGTTGGATGTATTGATGGCAAATATTTTCCTCCTGTTGTATAGGGTTGACATTTCACTCGGTTGACATTTTGGTTCCTCTACGGAAGCTTTCCAATTTCATCTGTTCCCATTTGTCAGTTGTTGGACATACTTCCCAAGCAATCAGAGTCCTGTGCAGAAAGTCTTTACCTTCATCCATATCTTGCAGCATATACACCACTTTTTCTCTTAATAGTTTTATATTTTACATTTTTGTTCTGGTCTTTATTCTATGTGGTATAAATCTTTATGCAGAGGGAGAAATAAGAATCTAGTTTTATTCTTCTGCATGGGCATACCCAGCTTTAAGTCCCAATGGCAACATCAATAAAGGGAAAGAATAACTTTCCTATTCAAAAAATTTCCCTTTCTTGTAATGGCCTTAATATAAGTAGCTAGCCATATACTCTGCATGACACAACTTTATTTTGTCAAACTTTTCTAATTTGGCAAGACAGATTTTAAACACAAATAACTTGGCAGAAAATTCATCAATCTTACTTTTAGTGGCAAGAAATAATGAATACATCTTACAGAAAGAAATGTTACAATTATTATACAGCAAGAAATAAGTGTTGAATCAATTGTGATTTTTAAATGTAATTCTCCCTTGTCATATTTCTGCAATATTCAACCTCATATCAGGTACTATTAAAATAGAATTTTAAACTACCTTCTAAATATTTATGCTTATACCCATAGACTAATGCTTCTGTCAGCTTTGTGTAAAGAAACTTCTTTTTAAAAATGTTTTCATACAATATATATTGGTAATATCCTTCCTCCACCTCTCCCCAAATGCCTCTTCTCATACCTACCCACTTACATATTCTTTTTAACTCATAAAACGGCAGTGGTTAATGCCAAGACTCATAATTGCTCAACATGCTGAAAATAAGGGATTTCTTAGTGCACAGCCCTGAGACATGCATATTACCTACTTCAAGGCCCTAGAACACTGTAGAGTAGAAGGAGAGTAGGAAGAAGTACTGTAGAACACAGTGTCCTGAATATGACATCATTGTGATCTTAAGCACAATGCAGATGTAACTATCCCACAAGACCTACACACACACACACACACACACACACACACATTAAAATACACATTAAAATAGGTAAGGAAACTAGACACATGATATATCTTCAGGAATGAGAATAAGAGGAGGTGATGGGGAAGAATGGGCTCATAAAATCTAGCATAAGCATATGAGAGTAGGAAAACTAAAATAAATTTTAAAAAATATAATTTAAATGATAATATTTTTATTAAATAAAATTTTAGAGAGGGAAGCTTAGAACCTTGAATTAGAAATGTTCTTTCATTAATCTATCAGCATTATATATTTGAATTTTCCAAGAAAGTATTCACTGCACCTTGTAGTTTTGTACTATTTTAACTATTTGAAGTCTCTGATCTCTCAGTAATTTCAGAAAAAAAAAAAAAAAAAAAAAAAAAAAAGAGTGCCGAAAGATAATCATTATCTTCTCGGTTACAACTGTGGTCAAGCTGAACAAATCTACTTCCTGTCTCCTGAACAGTCTCATAACAAACATAACAGCCCCCATCTGGCCTGAAGTTTACACTGTAGCTACTTCTGTTTTCTACTTGGCTGCGCTCTTGAGAATAAAGTTTCATCTGTTCCCCTTCAGATTCTTGAATTTGCTGGCTTGGCTTTAATGTTTACTATACAAGCCATCAATGAAACTCAAAAAGCTAAAGGAAAACAGATTGCAAAAAAAGAAAAAAATCACTCTTTAAATACCTGAACCCCCCAAATCCAATTAGGAATACAGAGGATCTTACCTACATGTTATCTGAGCACATGATGAAATGGACTTAGCATTGATCAAACTAATGAAAGAAGAGAATTAATTTTGAAGAGAATTAATTTTGAACTTGATAGGGAAACATATGTTCATATTTCTGCTTTTTCAAGAGAGAGAGATAGCCAAGGGATTTTTACAGAAAGTTTCAAATAGTCCCACTTCTTCTTGATCTGCTTTTCACAGGTACTCTTAAACCAACTAAAAAGATAGGAAGACAGCAAATTATCCCTTAAATAAACAGCATTGACTTCAGAAGATAGGCTATAGTGTCTGCTTTTGTATACCATGATTTTAAAGGTTTTCTGTGTTTCTTGGGGTTTAAAGTAATTAGTATCAACTACAAATGTCTGTGATACACCATTTTGATTTTGTCCTAGAATATGTCAAATTACTCATGGCTTTTTCCCAAATGAAAGATGATGTTCAGTCAGTAGATAGGCAATTCCACCTGGCTCTCTAGGATGGAATACTTCCCCTATGTTCCCTTTTTCTGTCTAATAATATACCCACATAAGAATTTTGGTACCAGGTACATCTTTATGAAGCCATAGTTTCTTTCAGTGTAGATAAGAATACCTAAGTCCAGCTTCACTTTATTTGCATCTTCCTAATACCTCTTTAAACCACTCTAATCTAGTGCCTACCTGATCGCCTCTTTTTACTCACACATTAGTTGTGATAAACTTATCTCAAAAACTGCTCATCTCTCTCAAAAACTGCTTAGCATTTTGCTGCTCAATATTTTCTATTTCCAAGAAATAAGATTTCAGAAATCATTATCAATAACAGATATTAATCAAATATCTGACCAGTCTTAAAAGCAGCAAGCACTATAGTGGATTTTTTTCTCATTTGAAAGCATTGACTTTAGAAACATTTATGATATATTGATTTTTTTTTCCATTGCCAATCAGGGGAAATTGCTTTTTAAAAAAATAATAACACTCTCTTAGTTTCTACAAATAAACAATTATAGCAGTTCATAATTTAAAAAAAAATCCTATTGCTACCTCAATTTTCCCTCTCCATCCTCCAAATCTTTTATTGTTCTAAACAGTTTAAAATCAGAATACTCAAACTGCATTCCTGAAAGTTGTTTTTCCTTTCTTTCTATCAATTCTCTGGTATTGTTTAGTATACACCTAACTGCCAATAAGTGTCCTAAACAGACAGAAGTAAAATAAATGACATGGCTAAAATTCATTTTTGCCTCATAAACATTATAACTTATCAATTAAAACAAATACTCATTTTCTATGCCAAGAAAACATTTTCTGTTACATTCACAATCTGCTTCTGTTGCCATCAGGTACTAGCAAAACCTCCAACAGATGGGAATCAGTAAAAGGCAATTTCAACTATAACTGACTGAATGAGTAACAAATGGAAGACGGTTCCTGCAAGTTATCCTGGCAGGCACACACTGCTATGAGAGCTTTCTGCAATGTTCTACTACTGATTCTGAGGATAGTATTGGGGTCTGGACAACAAATAACATTCTGCATGATATAACACAGTATATATGAATAAATGTGTGTGCTCACACAATTATCACCCACAACAACAGTCAAGGCTCTTGAGACCTTTCTGTTCTTTTTAGAACTATTTCAGAAGAGTGCAATAAAGCAGAAGGCACCAACTCAAAAAGGCATGCAGTCTTCATCAAAAGATAGGAGGCTTATACAGCCGACCTTGTAATTAAGGAGTACAGTGTAACTTATATTTTAATAAGGTTTAGGCAGAAGTGTTATTCAGGTGGGTAAACATGGTGATTACTTTCTTCCTAGAAGCACAAATTTTAGAATGTGATGCCAAGAGAAATACACAGATCATAGCAGGGAGAAATAGAATTTTCCTTTGGTACTGCATGCCTAAAAGATCCAAAGAAATATCTGACCTCAACTAAGCAAAACCATGAAACCATCATTCTCTGCTTTCTGCCCCTTGCCCAGTCTTGCTTGGGACAGCAATTTTGAGCTTCTCTTTTAGTTCTGCCCAGCACCTGCATAGAAATGCCAATGCCAGCAGGAGGGCATCCTTCATAGAAGGTGGTGAGTGGAAGCTGAGGTGGTAGGGAGGCAGGAAATACAGGGTTCATGTCTCAATGGCTTTAGGTTTTCCTAACAAACAAGGCCTTAAGTTTATGGTCAGAGTAAGCTATTCTTCATAACTCAGACTGATCACAACTGAATTCTTCATTATCTGGAAGATTCACGTTAGTGGAAAAGGTCAGAACGGAAGAAAGTAAGGTTGCTGTCTTCTCAAGCACTGATGCCTCATAAGACATGTCTGGTTAGTCCTTTTACCTTCTTTAAATATTTTTTTTTAATTAGATGATCCTTAGCTCTTAGAGGAAGGATTGTCTGCCCAGATGAAAAAAAAAAATTCATTTCAACTAAGTATGTGTATATGTATACACAGAATTATGTGTATTATAGCATAGTTTAAGGAGATCATTAACAGCATGATTGTTTTTGAATTTTCAGACATCCTTCCTGATATTTTACCACCCTCTATTCTTCCATTTTTATCTCCCTCCCTCTTTTCCCATTTCCCCAATTAGATTCCTTGTACTCTGACATCCCCCTCTCGATTGTTCCCCCTAATCCCTATATTTGCAATGGTCTCTTTTTACTTTTCTGGTATCTGCAATTACTCCAGGAAGATATAGAAGATATAGAGTTAGGAGGCTCCAATGAGAGAAAAATATATGTTGTCTTTCCAGGTCAGCGTTACCTCACTCATTGTGGTTATTTCTACTTCCATTTTTTACTTGCAAAATTCATATTTTCACTTTCTCTTTATAGCTAACTAGCACCTGATAATGTATACATATAACATTTTAAATATATATTAATCAGTTGAAGGACATTTAAGGTTTTTGTTTCCATTTCCTAACTGTTGTGAATGGTGCAGCAGTGAATATAGCTGAGCAAGATGTATCTGTGGAGTATGGTGTTGAGAATTTTTAGCGTACACCACGGAGTGCTGTAACTAGGTCATGTGATAGATTTATTTTTTATATTTGGGGGATTCTCCACACTGATTTCCATACTGGCTACACCAGTTTGCAGGTGCACCAACAATGAATGAAGGCCCTCCAGGCACGTGAAGCCCTTTTTTGAGTCGTTGAGAAGAGTTATCCAAAAGAATCAAAAAAAAAAAAAAAAAATGCTAGTGTCTTAACTGCCCCTCCTACAGGTGGAAGGATGAACTTCAGGCACAGGGCCCAAATTCCCCTAAGCTAGAACTGACATGAATGCCTCTTCCCTAAGACTAGCTTTCATTGTACCAGAAGACACAATGCACGATTCTGAAGGAGGGAAGCAACAAACAGTCCTACCCAACTATGATGCCTGTGAACCAAAATAATCACCAGCATGACATGATAACCCCAAGGGTAAACTAGACGCACACATACCTTGAAAGTAACCAACTCACTGGTTTTACACAAGACCAAATAAACAAGAGGGAAATCATGTTTAGGAATAGAAACATAGCCAACTATCTGAAAATAGCAAAGTCATGAACATTTATGAAAAGAACCTATAATCACCATTTTACCAAACAGCATAATACAGGCTCTAAACAGCTGTCCTTATACTCAAAAATAAGTGTCGGCCTCACTCTTGATTGGAGAAACTTCTCATTGCAACAAATATAGATTGTTTTAGAAAACTGTAATCAATCAAAGGTGAGAGTTATGGAGTCCATTCCCAGTAGATATACTTACAAAATATACTTCCTGCACCTAAATTTCATGTAACATTTTGGAATGGAAGGGCAGAAATATTCTAAGAACCAGAGTATCAGATGATTTTCTTTGAGGCCATGTTTCCTATGATAACAGGACCTACACCCATAAGATCTCAGTGGTATAACTGCCAAAAAGTTGAGCTAAACAAAGACCGCACCAATGGACACGTCGAGATGGTTAGGAGAAACACGCTGATTCCTCAACTCTAACCAAAGAACTGCAGGCAACTAAGAAGTGCTGGGAGAAGGAGAAATAGAGTTACACAGGGAAGAACACACCACTTTGGTTATTCAATACTAAATGGACAGCCTTGAAACACATGTATAAATAACATTACACAGACTGAGCTGGTTATATTTAGGAATATATGTATATGCATATACACACATGATGTAAAACCAATAAAAAAAAGAGGCAATGAGCTTGAACGAAAGTAAGGAGCCACCAAACAAATGAGCTAGTGCTAGGAACAGATTGTCTCTTACTGAACTGCCAAAGAGGTTCTAGACTTCCCCACACATCACAGGCTACTGTTAAAGCCGTTGATGTAATGGTTTGAATAGGAATGATCCCATAGACTCATGTGGTTGAGTGCTTGGCCCATAGGGAGTAGTATTATTTGGAGTAGGTGTGGCTTTGCTGGAGAAAGCATGTCACTGTGTGGCCAGGCTTTGAAGTCTCCTATATACAAGCTATGCCCAGTGTGTAATACAGTCCCCTGCTGCCTGCAGATCAAGATATAGAACTCTCACCTTCTTCTCCAACACCATGTTCACCTGAACACTGCCATGCTTCCCACCGTGATGATAAATGGACTAAACCTCTGAAACTGTAAGCCAGCCACAATGAGATGTGCTTTTTTTTTTTTTATAAGTGTTGTTATGGTCATGGTGTTTCCTCACAGTAATAAAATCCAAACTAAGACAATTGGTTATGCTCTATAACCTGATAACAAGACACTGTTGTTGAAGGTACCACCTACTTATGTCATTGAACATGATGACATCAATCTTGTGCTCAAGCAGAAGCTTCCCCACTGCTGGAGAGCATTCGTAGTGCTGCAAATTAATTTGCATGGTACCAGAGGAGGATAGTAATTATCAATACCACAGATCCATAAAACCTACAACCTGCGACAGTGACAAGACTCCAAAATATACAGGAACAATAGTATCACAAATGTCATGAGAGTAACCAACCATATTTTATTGGATTTCTGGCTCATTCATGAGATAAAACCTTACCTGACACTGCTAAAGTGTCCAAGAACCTGAAACTAGATAGGTCAAGGACCCTGGAGTAAAACCTACTATTATTCCACTAAAGAAACATAACAAAGAATGACTCCTATTTACATCTTGATATACCTATATATTAATTCATCAAGCTTCACTGGAGATGATTCTTCTTGTAATGCGTGATAGATAAAACAGACTTGCTATTTGACTTTGCAGACAAAGGGAGATTTTGGAACACTCATTCCTAAATAAAATGTGTTTATCGCATTTATCCCGTCAAAGTTTAGGGTTCTTTAGATAAAAGGAGAAGCTATTTCCCTGTTGGGAAAGAGAAAATCCATTTTCTCCTACGGAGCACCATTGGGTATGCCATCTACACTCCAGGGAAGGCATCATGCCCAGGAGTAGCTGGACAACAGAAAGTGGACTTCATCCTTTTACCTTCTTTTTGTTTTTGTTCTTACAGTCTTGGATCAACAGCACAGATTAAAATGTAAACTAATCTTTACTGTCACCAAAGATGGCTCCTTTGGGGTGGTAAGACATTAACTGCCATAATATAAAACATATAAATTATGAAGATGTCATCTTCATGGGCCTTTGAAAGTGAATTAGTGTATTTTTTCCATCAATGGAATACAATTTGGAATGAAATTTTCTTCTTGTGAGATTTAAAATATTATAGCTGTCCCACTTTCTCCTCTAGCAGATTTAGTGTATCTGGTTTCACATTGAGGTCTTTGATCCACTTGGACTTGAGTTTTGTTCAGGGTGATAAAAATGGTTCCATTTACATTTTTCTATATGTAGACATCCACATAGACTAGCACCATTTGTTGAAGAAGCTGTTTTCTTTCCATTGTATGATTTTGGCTTCTTTGTCAAAACTCATATGTACATACGTGTGTAGGCTTATTTCTGAGTCTTCAATTAGATTCCATTGATCAACCCTATTTTTATACCACTACTAAGCAGTTCTTATCACTATTGCTCTGTAGTATAGCTTGAGGTCAGGTAGGAGGTACCTCCAGAAGTTCTATTATTGCAAAGGATTGTTTTAGTTATTCTGGGTTTTGTTTGTTTGTTTGTTTGTTTTTCAATACGATGTTTAGAATTGTTCTTTCAAGTTATGTGAAAAATTATGCTGGTATTGTGATGAGAATTGCATTGGATCTGCAGATTGCCTTTGAAAAGATGACCATTTTTACTATGTTAATCCTACCTATCCATGAGCACAGGAGATCTTTCCATTTTCTGGTATCTTCTTCAATTTTTTTCTTCCGAGATTTGAAGTTCTTGTTATACAAGTCTTTGACTTTTTGGTTAGAGTTACCCTTAGATATTTTATATTATTTGTGGCTATTGTGAAGGGTGAGGTTCTCCTAATTTCTTTCTCAGCCTGTTTGTCATTTATATACAGGAAGATTACTGATTTTTTTTAATTGATCGTGTATCCAGCCACTTTGCAGAAGGAGTTTATCAGGTGCAGGAGTTCTTTGGTGGATTTTTTCGGGCCGCTTATGTATACTATCATATCATCTGTGAAAAGCAATACTATAACTTCTTCCTTCCCAATTTGTATCCTTTTGATCTCCTTTAGTTGTCCTACTGCTCTAGTTAGAACTTGAAGTACCATATTGACGAGATATGGAGAGAGTGGGCACCCTTGTCTTGTCCCTGCTTTTAATAGGATTACTTTGAGTTTCTCTTCATTTAGTTTGATGTTGGCTTGATATATATAGCCTTTGTTATATTTAGGTATGGGCCTTTTATCCCTGAAGAGACTTTCATCATGAAGGGATGCTGTATTTTGTCAAAGGCTTTTTCTGCATCTAATGAGATGATCATGTTTTTTTTTTTTCTTTTGGTTTGCTTACATGATGGATTACATTGATTTTTGTGTGTTGAAACATCCCTGGGTCCCTGGGATGAAGCCTACTTGATCATGGCAGATGTGTGTTTAATGTGTTCTTGAATTTGGTTTACAAGTATCTTATTGACTGCTCCACCACTTCACAAGGGAAGAAGATAAAACTCAATCCTCATGTGAATAAATGAGCAGGGCTGTCTGGATAGGGGAGGTCTAAATAATCTCTGAGCAATTATCATAATCATGGTTTGCTTCTATTCAAAGTCATAATCATTAACACTAAAATATTGTATAAAATCCTTATCATGCTACTTGTGTACTTATACACAAGGACAGACTCCTGAGTGTCAGAGATTAAAACTGAGAGACCATCTGAGTATCTCTACTGTTTCCTTTTATTCATTCCTTTAACAAGTTTCCCTATATCTTTTTCACTGGCCTCAGTGCTGTTTCTTAACTCTCTTATATGCCCCTATGTGTCCTTTACCATGTGAAAGCACAAGAAGTAACTCTAAACCCAACCATAGTTCTTTGTAAAGCACAAAGAATATGCAGCTTTTTCAATGGCAGGATATTTATGGCTTCAGTGAAATTCCTTATACCCATATGCGATATTGCTACTGTCCTGCCACAAAGTTACGTAGGCAATATTCTTTATTGAGCATTCTCTCCCAGGATAGAACATATGTGCACACACACTCAGACAGCTTATAAGAATTCATAATTCTAGACTATGAGAAAAAAAAACATATTTGTGGAGATAGACACAAGTATTGTTACAAGTACTGATTGTGTAAGAACCTCCAAAAACCAATTTTTAGTGTTTAAGTATGGGGCATCACCTCAATGTCTTTGCAGCCTGTGAAGAAACCTCTATTCTATTTTGTGACTTCAGCAATCTACCTTTTACGCCTTCAGAAAAAAAAAAATTCTTTGTATGTGGTCCCCCGGAACTCATGTTCAATTCTTCATAGTCTGTGAATACTGTGTCTTCATTTCCCTGAATTTCTCCAGGAGGAAAAAAAAAATTACTGTATAACCTTGGGATAGAAAACCATTATATGTCTCTTCACTACCAGATTTCCCCTCAGAACAACAGCATTATACTTTTTTGCAAATCCATGAATACTGAACAAAAACCCAGCTCAGAGATTATGTGCTCAATATTTCCTTTATCTTTGTCTTCTTTTGTGTTTACTGTTCAGGACATAACAGTCCCTGTATCTTCTATCAATCAGTCCCCTGCTTTATGTAAAAACTCATTTAGGTATATGTTAATAAGGACAGTGTGTTTCTCCTACATATAAAACCCAATTATTTTGGTCGGAATGAGATGGTTCAGTGATTAACAGTACTTACCGCAAAGTTTTATGACCCAATTTTCAGCCTTAAGGCCCACCCATGTAATGAAAGAAAAGAACTGACCCTCACAAGTTGTCTTCTGACCTCCACAGATGTCATGACATGCACACACACAAAATAAATGAGTAGAGAAATAAACAAATAGTTAGATAAGTACATAAAAAATAGACAAATAAATTTCAAATACTATTATCTTAACAGATCCTTTTTGTGGCAGTAAACTTTATACACTGCAGAATGTCACTGATAGTGGGGATTGTAGAGGTCACTTCAAAATCTATCAACCACAGATAGGGCATTTTTCTCACCACTGCAATCAAACGCCTAGCAAGAAGCAACTTAAAGGAGTAAGGATTTATTTGGTCTCGTAGTTTGAAAGGCTACAATTCATCACAGTGAGACAGGCACCAGACAAACCCAAGTGACAAGATTATGCAAGAGACTCTTTATCTCCTCAAAGTTGGGGCAAACAGAAGGGTGGCAATGGTTCGCAGGTGAGCTTCCCAAGGCGCTGCATTGGACCCGCAGAAGAATGAAAGATGACAACAGCAGCCAGAACAACTTTTGAACCTGCAAGAGGTGGGAGACGAAAAGGAGAAGGATTTGAGCCATCTCTCAAAGCAGTACACAAGCAGAAACCTACCCCCTTATACAAAGATAAAATACAGACAAACTACATGGGATGCCCCAAAGAGATTCACAACCTTGACTTCAGGGGATGGAGAGAGACAGAGAGAGACACAGAGAGAGAGATGCTCCAAAGGAAAAAAAAAATAGGGACTGGAATCATCCAGCCCAAGAACATACAACTTCCTTTTCATTGTCAAAGAAGCCATGCTTAGACCAGATTGCTGCTGCCAACCTTGATGCCGACAATCCTCTCACAGATGAGAATGATGAGGATTTCGAAGAAGAGAGCGGAGTGATGAAGATGATACTGCGGCTCTTCTTGCAGAGCTGGAAAAAAATTCAAGAAGGAAAATGCTGAAAAATAGTCCAGGAAGGAACAAGAACAAAAGCAGAGGAAGAAAGAATTTGCATGGAAAACATTGAGTGGAAACCCTCTCCTTAATCTCACTGTCCCATCCCAGACTCAGGCCAACTTCAAGGTTAAAAGAAGGTGAGATGATGCTGTCTTTTTTTTTTTTTTTTTTTTTTTTTGAGAACTGTGTAAAAGGTACAGATGATCGGAAGAAAGAAAAAGGGATGTCAGGGCTACACTGAGATATGAATTTCACAGAAAGTTCATGGAGAAATAGATTAAATAGTAGAGTTTTATGTGCTTAATTAAAGACTGAAATGTTAAAGATAAAAAAAATGGGGACAAACAAGGAGCAGAAAGAGACTGAAGCCAGAAGTAGTGTCGGGTTACCACCTTCAAGGACTACACCTCAACAGCTTGCATTCTTTAGGCTGTACCTCCTACAGCTCCCCCCAAAAAAGCTCTTTTGTTTGTGGAGGGGGTTTGAGACAGGGCTTCCCTATGTAGCCTTGGCTGTCCTGCACTCATTTTGTTAACCAGGCTGGCCTCAAACTCTCAGAGATCCTCCTGCCTCTGCCTCCCTGAGTGCTGGGATTACATGCATGTGCCACCGGACCCAGTGGCCCCCAAACTCTGACAGAAGTGCTACCAGCATAAAGCCCAAAAACACATGAGCCTGTGATGGACACTTTATGATTTGGATAAACCACAACAAGCACCATTCAGTGAGATGAGGCTTCTGACCTTTGCTTGCCTTTTGTCCATAGCTCCCTTTAACTGGAATCTGACAGGACTCATAGCCAGGAACTTAGCCCTTCTCTTCACCAGCAAAATTTATTATCTTGCCTCTCATCTCCATAATGTTTTATAAAGATACAACTACCTATTGCTCTGATACTTGTAATGTCACAGGATTATTTTATTCTGGTTATGCTCTAATAGCTATTTATAACAATATTGAAATAAACATATAAATGTTATGTACATAATTGAACACAGTAATAGGTTATATGTTTCTTTCTCTATACAATACATGCCTATTAAATTTAATGGACATTTTATTACAGATAGATAATGTTCATGGCTTGAAAATACTGCATATCTGGCCTCATGCCATAAGTCCATGTGAAAGTTCTACACAAAAGAAGCTTTTGAATATGTATAGTGACTTAATCTTAACAGTAGTATTATATTCAGTGCTCATATGCTCACAGAACATTGATACAGAAGAAAAATAAGCAGGTCCGGAGAGTCCACATACACTAAGCTTTGGATGAAACCACTTTCACAGAGTTAGAAATAGTTATTCATGAAGCAAATAAAACCCTGCTGTATGATTTGTGTGGGACTTTGTTGTTTCTGTTGTTGTTATTTTTGTTTATGAACCTAACCTGTCAGGAAACCAAAAAGAATTCTGTTGTTTAAGCCACTTGAATTTAAAAATCTGTTATCAATGTAACAAAAGTGGCAGGTGTGGTGGCTCATGCCTATAATTCCAGTACTGTAGAGGCAGAGGCAGGAAAAGCTCTATGGTCTACAGCAGCTTTTTAATGCTGTGACCTTTTATACAGTTCCTCATGTTGTGGTGACCTCCAACCATAAAATTATTCCATTGCTATTTCATAACTATAATTTTTTTACTGTTATGAATCATAGTGTAAATATCTAATATGTGATCTGTATCCCACAGGTTTGAGAACCACTAATCTAGAGGCTAGTATGTATCATATGAGTTCAGAGCCAGACAGAGCTACATAATGAGATGCTGTCTTAAAAACTTATTTAAAAATAAATTAGCAAGGCAAGAAAAAAAAATAGAACAAAACCAGCAGATGGGGAACTACAAAATTATGATAAGTAGCTAGAGGATACCATGACCACTTCTCAGGTGCAATCTAACTACTGCATAATGGCACCACCCTAACTGGACAGAGGGGTGATGCTGCAATGTTGTCCTGACGTCACTGCTGCAGTCAGCACTGACTGGATCCTTAGAGAGCAGCTTGGAGTGAACACTCCCATTAATGACACACAAGTCAGGAGCTCACACTGATCCCACAGAAGTCAGGGCCCAGGAGTATGGATGCTGTCTACTGCAGTATCCACAGGTGCTCTGGTGACAGAATTCCTGAAAAGAAGTTCAAGCTTGCACCCGTTTCTCATGTTACAGCCAAAACAAATGAACAAAAATATGCTCTAAAAATTCTGGTTTTCCGGTGTATCTCTAACCAAGCAAGTTGAAGGACCTGTATGACAAGAACTTCACATTTCCAAAGAAAGAAACTGAAAAAGATATCAGAAGATGGAAATATCTCCCATGTTCATGGATCACTAGGATTAACACAGTAAAACTGGTGACCTTACCGAAAGCAATCTACAGGTTCAATGCAATTCCCATTAAATACCAAAACAATTCATTTTTTTAATTATTTTTATTTTTTATTTTTCTTTATTAATTACACTTTACTCACTTTGTATCCCCCCCTTGGTGCCCTCCCTCCTCCCTTCCCAATCCCTCCTTTCCTCCACCCTCTGTGTGCATGCCCCTCCCCAAGTCCACTGATAAGGGAGGACCCCTTTTCCTTCCTTCTGATCCTAGTCAATTAGGTCTCATCAGGAGTGGCTGCCTTGTCCTCTTCTGTGGCCTGGTAATGCTGCTTCCCCTTCAGAAGGAGGTAATTAAAGAACAGGCCAATCAGTTCATGTCAGAGACAGTCCCTGTTCCTATCACAATGGAACCCACTTGGATACTGAACTGCCATGGGCTACATCTGTGCAGGGGTCTTAGGTTATCTCCATGCATAGTCCTTGATTGGAATAGCAGTCTCTGGAAAGACCCCTGTGCTCAGAATTTTTTGGTTCTGTTGCTTTCCTTATGGAGTTTCTGTCCTTTCCAGATCTTACTGTTTCCCACTTCTTTTCTAAGATTCTCTGCACTCTGGCCAAAGGTTGCCCATAAGTCTCAGTATCTACATTGATGGTCTGCAGGGCAGAGCTTTTCAGAGGTCCTCTGTGTCAGGCTCCTGACTTGTTCCCTCTTTTCTCCTTCTTCTGATGTCCAGCCTCTTTGCCTTTCTGGATATGAATTGAGCATTTTAGCAAGAGTCCTCCCTCTTGATTAGTTTCTTTAGGTGTACAGATTTTAGTAGGTTTATCCTATATTATATGTCTATATGAGTGAGTATATACCGTGTGCATCTTTCTGCTTCTGGAATAGCTCACTCAGGATGATCTTTTCCAGATCCCACCATTTACCTGCAAATTTCATGATTTCTTTATTTTTCATTGCAGAGTAATACTCCATTGTGTAGATGTAGCACAATTTCTGCATCCATTCTTCAGTTGAGGGGCATCTGAGTTGTTTCCAGCTTCTGGCTATTACAAATAAAGCTGCTAGAAACATGGTTAAGCAAATGTCCTTATTGTATACTTGAGAATCTTTTGGATATATGCCTAGGAGTGGTATAGCTGGATCTTTGGAAGAGCTATCCTAGTTGTCTGAGAAAGCTCCAGATTGCTTTCCAGAGTGGTTGTACAAGTTTACATTCCCACCAGCAGTGGAGGAGGGTTCCCCTTTCTCCACAACCTCTCCAGCATGTGTTGTCTCTTGAGTTTTTGATCTTAGCCATTCTGATGGCTGTAAGGTGAAATCTTAGGGTTGTTTTGATTTGCATTTCCCTGATGGCTAATGAGGTTGAGCATTTCTTTAAGTGTTTTTCTGCCATTCGATATTCTTCTGCAGAGAAATCTCTGCTTAGCTCTGTTCCCCATTTTTTAATTGGATTACTTGAACTCATTGGCACATGAGACAACTTCCTGAACAGACCACCAACAGCACAGGCTCTAAGAACAACAATCAATAAATGGGACCTCATGAAACTGAAAAGCTTCTGTAAAGCAAAGGATACTGTCCTCAAAACAAAACGACATTCTACAGATTGGGAAAAGATCTTCAACAACCCTGTATCTGACAAAGGGCTAATATCCAGTATATATAAAGAACTAAAGAAGTTAAACAGCAAAAAACCAACACAATTCTTTACAGATCTCGAATTGATCTCGAAAGAACAATTCTCAACATCATATGAACAAACAAAACCACAGAAGAGCTGAAATAATCCTGAACAATAAAAGATCTTCAGGTGCTATCTCCATCCCTGATCTCAAGCTATATTATAGAGCAACAGAAATTTAAAAAAAAAATGGCATGGTACTGGCAAAGAAACGGACTGGTGAATCCATAGAATATAATCATAAACCCACACACCTACGAACACTTGATTTTTGACAATGAAGCCAAAACCATATAATGGAAAAAAGATAGCATCTTCAACAATTGGTGCTGATCTAACTGGATATCTATATATGAAAAAGTGCCAATAGATCCATATTTATCACCCTGCACAAAACTAAAGTCCAAGTGGATCAAAGACCTCAACATAAAACCAGACACACTAAATATATTAGAAGAAAAAGTGGGGAAGATCCTTGAACTCACAAGCATAGGAGACAACTTCCTTAACAGAACACCAGCAGCACAGGCTCTAAGAGCAACAATCAGTAAATGGGACCTCATGAAACTGGAAAGTTTCTGTAAAGCAAAGGACACTATTAACAGAACAAAATGACAGCCTACAAACTGGGAAAAGATCTTCACCAACCCTACATCCAACATAGGGCTAATAATATCAAGAATGCATAAAGAACTCAAGAAATTAAATACCAACAAACTAAATAATCCAATTTCAAAAATGAAATAAAATAAAATAAAATATTTTTTAAATGGGGTACAGAGCTAAACAGAAAATTCTCAACAGAGCAATATTGAATGGCTGAGAACCACTTAAATACTCAATGTCATTAAGAGAATGCAAATCAAAATGACCCTGAGATTCCATCTTACACCTGTGAGAACACATAATATCAAAATTCTCAAGTGATAGCACATGCTGGCAAGGTTATGGAGAAAGGGGAACACTCCTCCATTGCTTGTGGAAGTGCAAACTTGTACAACCACTTTGGAAATCTAGCACTTTCTCAGAATATTGGGAACAGCTATACCACTCCTGGGCATATACCCAAAATATTCTCCAACATACAATAAGGACTTCACTGAACTATATCCATAGCAGCTTTATTTGTAATAACCAGAAGCTGGAAACAACCCAATGTCCCTCAACTGAAGAATGGATAAAGAAACTGTGGTACATCGACACAATAGAAGATTATTCAGCTTTATAGACAAGGAGATAATGAAATTTGCAGGCAAATGGATGGACCTGGGAAAGATCATCCTGAGTGAGCTATCCCAGAACCAGAAAGATACACATGGTACATACTCCCTTATATGTGGATATTAACCATTTAATATAGGATAACTATAGTAAACTCCACAGACCTAAAGATCCTACATAACAAGGAGGAACCTAGGGAGGATGCTTAATTCTCATTCAGAAGAGCAAATAGAATAAACACCTGAAGCAGTTGAAGAAGGGAACAGAATGGGAGCCTACCATAGATGTCCTCTGAAAGACTTCCCCAGGCAGGATTAAAGCAAATGCTTTGAATTGGAAGAGTAGAGAAATAGAGGGACCCAGAGAGACAGGAGCTCCACAAGAAGAGCAACAGAGTCAACAAATCTGGGCCCAGGGGGCCTGTGGAGACTTATGCACAAACCAAGAATCATGCATGGAGAGGACCCAGGGCCCCTGCTCAGACATAGCTGATTGGCAGCTCTGTTGCCATGTAAGCCACCCAGTAAGGGAACCCTGGGCTGTCTCTGACATGAACTCTGTTGTTTGCTCCTAGATCACTTACCCCTGGCGGGGCAGCCTTGCCCAGCCAGAGAGGGAGAGGATGCAGGCAGTCCTGGACAGACTTGATAGTCTGGAGTCAGTTGGTAAGTGAGGAGGACTCTCCTTTTTCTGAGGACTACGGGAAGGGGATAGGGGGAAGAGAGAAGGTGGGTAGAACCAGGAGGAGAGGAAGGAGAGTCGATGATTGGGATGTAAAATGAATAAATTAAATATAATGATAATAAATACTGTTTTTTTTTGTTCTTCCAACTTCTTGCTCAGTACCTTTCAATGTGATAGTTACAAATATTTAGACACACACACACACACACACACACACACACAAGCATTTTACAGACATGCATACCCCTGCAGCACCTGGAGCAAATATAAGGACACAGAAAGTAGGAAATGGAGCTGGATAGCAAGAAAAACAGACTCAGGGCTCTATAGAGAAAGCATATAAAAAAATCTCTGTAAGCCATCCCTCTCCCTAAGAATTTCTTTTTCTGGCAGTTTGTGTGAGTTGTTCCTCTTTCTCTCCGCAGCATGCTGTTCTCTTCACTTCTCCAGGTACACCTGGATTTCCATTGCTTTAAACCAGCTGTGTCACCCTCTGTAGGCTGGAGGGCCCCAAGCTCCCCATATTTCCCTTCATTCTGCCATAAAGGAAACATTTGGCTCACCAAAGAAAGTATGGATTCTGATTTGGTTTTTACTACATTTGATTGTTTTCCTCACAGGAAATCGACCATCTCACAGTAAGAATATGTAAATGTGAGAGCAGAGTCTTGCTTCGGATTGATTGCAACTTGGAAAACTCTTTGTGTATAAAATCTTGAAATTTTTGGCCCACTCACTGTTGTGGGGTTTATACAATATAGTTCTTTAAAATAACTGATTACTGCCTTACTCATTTTGAAAACATACCATAGCTAACCCTATAACATCTTGGAAAAAGGAAATATTACAGAGTCCCATACCAAAAATTATACACACACACACACACACACAGAGAGAGAGAGAGAGAGAGAGAGAGAGAGAGAGAGAGAGAGAGAGAGAGAGAAACACAGACATTTGATTATATGATCAAAAATAAAATTCTTTTGTTTAGAACACTGGTTCTCAACCTATGGGTATCCACTCTTTTGGGGGTTGAATTATCCTTTCACGGGGTTGCACAGGTCACAAATATCTGGAATATCACATACTTGCATTATAGTTCATAACAGTATCAAAATTACAGTTATGAAGTAGTAATGAAGGTAATTTTATGGTTGGGGGTCACCATAACATGAAGGACTGTATTAAATGGTTACAGTATTAGGAAAGTTGAGAACAACTTTTTTAGAGCATGTAGCAACACGTCCACCAAACAAACTTCCTTTTGTTAATTTGACCATGATGTAAGGCATAACCTAAAGGCATCACCTTATCTGTACCTTTTCTTCATGAGTTTAAATACCTTTTTTGTTTAGAGTTCTGTGATAGCAGCCATTAAAAGACAGGCTATGGTACAAAGAGGAGGTAAGAAAATTTAGCCTTCCACACTGCAGAATGTAAATATGACTGACAATATCATAAATGGTAAAAGTAAAACTATTTGAGTTTAGAAATATGGAAATCTATGCCATAAGAAAATAGGAAGAGTAAGACACAAATTTAATTTCCTTGACTGCTTAGCCTATAGCCATTCATTTCATATTCCATGGTAATTACACCCTTTTCTTCTCTTGATAGCAATGAATACTTTGAGATGATATGTAATTGAAGGAAGTTCAGAAAGGAAATCAAGGCAGAGTATAACACTAATATTTATTAGTAGCGTTTTTCAGAACCACACACTAAAAAAAAGTTTTTTATTTTTTATTTTTATTTGTATTAATTCCAGTTTATTCACTTTGTATCCCCCCTGTATCTCCCTCCCTCCCTCTCCTCCCAATCTCACTCTCCCTCCCCCTTCTCAATCCATGCCCCTCTCCAAGTCTACTGATAGGGGAGGTCTTCCTCACCTTCCTTCTGATCCTAGTCTATTAGGTCTCATCAGGAGTGGCTGCATTGTCTTCCTCTGTGGCCTGGTAAGGCTGCTCCCCCCTCAGGAGGAGGTTATCAAAGAGCATGTCAATCATTTCATATCAGAGACAGTCCCTGTTCCCATTACTATGGAACCCACTTGGACACAGAACTGCCATGAGCTACATCTGTGCAGGGGTTCTAGGTTATCTCAATGAATGGGCCTTGTTTGGAATATCAGTCTCAGAAAAGACCCCTGTGCCCAGATTTTTTGTTTCTGTTGCTCTCCTTGTAGAGCTCCTGTCCTCTCCAGGTCTTACTAACCCCCCTTCTTTCATAAGATTCCCTGCACTCTGCCCAAAGTTTGGCTATAAGTCTCAGTATCTGCTCTGATACCCTGCAGGGTAAAGCTTTTCAGAGGCCCTCTGTGGTATGCTCCTGTCCTGTCTCGTTTTCTCCCTCTTCTGATGTCCATCTTCTTTGCCTTTCTGAACTGGGACTGAGCATCTTAGCCAGAGTTCTCCTTCTTGATTAGTTTCTTTAGCTATACCACTCCTAGGCACATATCTAAAAGATGCTCAAGTATACAAGGATATTTGCTCAACCATGTTTGTAGCAGCTTTATTTGTAATAGCCAGAAGCTGGAAACAACCCAGCTGCTCCTCAGTTGAGGAATGGATACAGAAATTGTGGTACATCTACACAATAAAATATTATTCAGTAATAAAAAAACAAGGAAAAGATCATCCTGATTGAGGTATCCCAGAAGCAGAAAGACACACAGGGTATATAGTCACTCATAAGTGGATATTAGGTATATAATACAGTATAAAAAAGTTTTAAATGAATCTATCTATATTCTATCTTAACAAAAGCCAGTTTTATTTTTAAGACTGTAAAATAAATGGCCAGAAATTGTTCAGAATTTGTAGCACCTGTTTTGTTGTTGTTTTTTTTTTTTTTTTTTTTTTGGGAGGTTCAACACTTTAAAAATGTTTACATTATGAACCATAATAAAACAAATGCTCATTTTAAGTGTTGAAAGATGCTGACTGACTTGTAGCAAAAATAGAAAAATGAAAAACTGTAATAACAGTAATATGTTCATTTAAGGTCCACCTGTTTAAATGTTTCCTAGGCTATTAAATGCGTCTGCTATTTTTTTCTCTATAACAAAATAAATTTCAAAAAGTATTTGTAAGCAAAAAAAAAAAAAGTATATGTATATATGTGAAGCCAAGTTATATGCAAAAGATATCTAAACCAAAAAGGAAAGAGGAAGAAAGGAAAACAGAAAGGAAGGAAGGAAGAAAACCTTCATAAAGTTAAATTGGTAATAAAGAAATAAATAAATAGATAGATAAATAAATAAAGTCATGTTCTAAGAATCTTAGATGGTTTTCTCTCCAAAGAAGGTTAAATAAGGCCACTGAGAAGAAACTGAGTTAACTTCAGCCATCAGACAAGGCACATCCACTTCAATATCCTGTCTCTTCTTAGTCATTGGCCAGAAAGCATCCTCTCAGATGTGTGGACACTGTGCACACCATGATGTAAGTTTTAGAGTACAGTTCAGGTTCAAGATGGAAAACCCTTCTGTAGGCCAAGACTTATAGTGGGTATCCTCCTGGTCAGCACAAATAACTCTTCACAGCCTCTCTGCTCTGCTATCCACCTCAAAGACTATCTGCTACCCCAAGAACCCTCTCTTCAATCCAGTTGTTCAAGCATCACTTGTGCATGCCTTTACCTCTAGAGTTTTTCTCCACCTCCTTTCTTCCATGGTCTCACTTAGAAGCCTATTCAAATTTGTATCCAGGTCCATCATTGTTTCCAGGTCCATTAAGAGCCATGACTTTGTCTGTACTGAGGAAATTAAATGTCTTTTGTTTACTAGGATTCTCCCATTCCAAAGACAGTGGAAAGAGGATTATGCTGAACATATCAGTGTTGAGTTGTACTATTACCAATCTGTTATGTCCTATTTATTATGCAACACTCACCATCTGGATTCTCTATCCAACAATATATGAAATTGCTTCATAAAGTCATCAGTGTCTTTTTAATTGCCAGTCTATAGAAAATTTCATAGTCATATGGTTGAGTTTCATATTCATTTCACATTACTGATCATTTATTTCTTAAATTTTATTTTATCTAGACCACTCTGACATAATGGTATACTTTCTTTTTGTGTAATGGTTAGTCCTTTTCTATATTTCATTATGTATTTTCCTCTTATGTTTAAGATAGTGCCATTCCTCAAGATGATAACCTTATCGTGCATATTTTGTAGTCTTCTTTCTTTCCTACGAGCTTTATTTTCTTTTTCACAAAAACAGTTTTCATTTAGTCATGTAGTATTACATTTTCCAATATCTTAACATGGCACTTATATTATGTCTATGGTCTATTATATCTCTCCCATGTTATATTTGTGAGATTAAACTGTAATGGGGGAGGGGATTTATGAATTGTCCAGTATTACTACCAGGAGACATAGATTATAAAATGAAAACCCCAATGCTAGGCACAGGAAATCCCCTTATTCAAGGAGGCTCCAGGGCCACCTAAAATAACACACGCTATTGCTGTTGGTCTTGGTACTCACCATAAACGGGTGGTAAGGTCTTATTTCTGAAGAATCCACTCCCTTTGAGTGCAGGACACAGAGAAATCTCCTTTCAACTCAGACATGAGGCTCTTCCTGTGCCTAGTTTCCATTGTGGCAGAGGTTCCAGGCAAGATGCCAGGAGACAAAAGGCATCAATGTTTTTACCTAGCACTGTTTTTTACAGTACTGGCTTGCAGCCATGATATGCCCACTGGTTTACTAGTTGCATGATGATTCTAGGGATTTCACACACTTTCTTTTTGGATCTGAGGCATGCTACACAGTAGTATTTAATGTCTGTAAACCTGGGTAAAAAAGCCCATGGCTGGAGATATATTGAAATGAACCTACTGCTGTTATTTGTTAACTGGTCATGCCATTAAAAATGCCTTCTGAAAAATTATTTTTACACTCAGATTTGTGCTGCTCTCAACTTTGCTCAAAGAGGCTTCTTTTCGCAATGACTGATAGTTCTTCAAAGTACCATGTATAAACAGTTGTGGACATATCATCTTTATCAACCTTCTATCATCAAAAACTCAGGAAACTTCACAGAAGAGAGGATAGAGAGCATGTAAGAGCTGGTGAATAGGGAGACTTAAAAGTTGACTTCAGGACATAGCAAAACTGTTGCATGCATCAGCTCACAGTAGCTGTCGGTACCTGCAAAAGATCAAGCCAGTCAAAATTCCAGCATGGATGGTGAAGGAGCCCTGGAGCTCCATGCCTATCAGAGGAACTATGGGCAATTTATGGTTGATGGGAAGGAAGAGCTATTCTCGTTTAGAAATGTTTCTGTGCTAGGTTATTCATGTCCCAGAAAATATTTACACACACATGTGCATATTTAAAGCACAAATTTGGGCTGTTGATAGTAAATAGATGATAGATAGATAGATAGATAGATAGATAGATAGATAGATAGATAGATAGATAGATAGAAGACACGAATCTAGGAGGGGAAAGGAACGGGAAGTGGATAACCATAGTTGTAGATGAGTATGATTAATATATATTCCACAAAAATTTGAAACTCAAATAATAAAATCATTTATTTAAAAAAAAACTATTATTTAATCAATGGGGCCAGGAAAGACAGTCCTGTTAGAGGGAAGTGATCAAAAAGCAGGCAACAGAGTCCATGTCATAGGCAGCACAACCTACTAGGGACCTACATGAAGATCAAGTTTCCCATAGATTCCATACGTGTAGTGGCCTAGGTCCAGTCCACGCATTCTCTATGGTTGTTGCTTTCATCTCGGTCAACCCCCATGGCGTTCTTGTCCCCTTCGGATCCTTCTATCACTTTTGCCCACTCTTCTACAGTACTCCCCTAGCTCTGCCTGATGCTTGGCTCTGAGTCTCAGCACCTAAATGGGTCAGCTGCTGGATGGGGCCTCTCAGAAGACAGTTATGTTAAGCTCCTGTCTGTAAACAGAGCAGAGTATTGCTAATGGTGCCAGCGGTTGGATCTCTCCAATGGGGTGGGTCTTAGTTTGAGCCAGATGTGGGGAGAGTGAGGAGGGGAGGAGAGAGGGCTTGGGAGAAAAGGGAAACCATAGACCTGCAAGAGACAAGTCTGAGAACTAAGACAGGGTCGGTTCCAGGAAAGATACGGGGATGAGGCTCCTAGCAGGGGGGGACATAGGGACTGAGGAGGCCACTTTCTAGTGAGGCAGGGCTTATAGTGGTGGGAAGGGAACTCCAATCCACCTACAAAACCTTCAAATCAAAAATTGCCCTGCTTACAAGATGTGAAAAGATAAAGATAGAGCAGAGACTGTGGGAATGTCCAAACAACGCTTGGACCAACATGCCTTATTTCATATATCATTTTTTAATTTCTAGGAGTGTTTAGAAGCTTATTATGCATTTTAAAAGTACCCTAGTAATAAGATGCTTTTGAGCCAAGTAGGAAGTGTACCACCTTGGTTAGTCAAATATTATTTAAGCCTATTATGTACCATGCACATAAAATTTATAGATGATAAAATCATCATTTAAAACAATATATGTATACTCTTATTAAACCAAAGCTGTAATTTAAAAGAAAACAAATATAGACACAGGTACATAAAATATGTATTTTATGTGTTGATTAATAACTATCTGAACTACCATATAATTGAGTTTCATGAACAAGAAATTCTTTGTTGTTTTTTTTTTTTCTCTCACTCTCTCCCATCATAGCCACTTAGTCTATCTCAGGCACAAAGTATTCCTTCTACAAATTTACCTTTTCTGCTTCGTTGCAACCATCTAGATCCACACAACCACCTCTTTCTTAGCAGCCCATATTGAATTATTGAATTGGTCACAGCTTCCCACTCCTCTTCCCCTGTAACTTCTTTTCTCTATTCTAGACAAACTTCATGTCATGCAAGTAAGATTATGGCAAACTGCATCTCAAATCTTCAGTGATTTCACATTTATCTAAATAAAACTGCCCTGTACTGTATGAAGCCTCATGTAATCTGACTTTATCCACATTTCTTTTTTTCTTTTTTCTTTCTTTTCTTTTTTTATTATTAATTACACTTTATTCATTTTGTATCCCCCCATAAGCCCCTCCCTCCTCCGCTCCCAATCCCACCCTTCCTCCACTTTCTGCATGCATGTTCCTCGCCAAGTCCACTGATAAGGGAGGTCCTCCTCTCCTTCCTTCTGATCTTAGTCTATCAGATCACATCAGGAATGGCTGCATTGTCTTCTTCTGTGGCCTGGTAAGGCTGCTCCCCACTCAGGGGGAGGTGATCAAAGAACAGGCCAATCAGATTGTGTCAGAGGCATTCCCTTTTCCCATTACTATGTAACCCACTTGGACACTGAACTGCCATGGGCTACATCTGTGCAGGGGTTCTGGTTATCTCCATGAATAGTCCTTGGTTGTGGTATGAGTCTCTGGAAAGTTCCCTGTGTTCAATTTTTCTTGTTCTGTTGCTCTCCTTGTGGAGTTCTTGTCCTCTCCAGCTCTTGCTATTTCCCACCTCTTACATAAAATTCCATTCACTCTGCCCATCAGTTGGCCATCAGGCTCAGCATCTGCTTTGATAGTCTGCAGGGCAGAGGCTTACAGAGGCCCTCTGTGGCAGGTTCCTAGGTTGTTTCCTATTTTCTTCTTCTGGCTTTCAGAGGCCCTCTGTAGCAGGTTACTAGATTGTTTCCTGTTTTCTTCTTCTACTGCTGTCCATCCTCTTTGCCTTTCAGGATGGGGATTGAGCATATTAGTTAGGGTCCTCTCTTTTGCTTAGTTTGTTTAGATGTACAGATTTTAGTGGGATTACCCTATGTTGTATGTTTATATGAGTGAGTATATACCATGTGTGTCTTTTTGCTTCTGGGACAACTCACTCAGGATGATCTTTTCCAGATCCCACCATTTACCTGCAAATTTCATGATTTCCTTATTTTTCATTGCTAAGTAATACTCCATTGTATAGATGTAAAACAATTTCTGCGTCCATTCTTCAGTTGAGGGGCATCTGGGCTGTTTCCAGCTTCTGGCTATTACAAATAAAGCTGCTACAAACATGGTTGAGCAAATGTCTTTTTGTGTACTTGAGCTTCTTTTGGATATATGCCTAGGAGTGGTATGGCTGGATCTTGAGGAAGCGCTATTCCTGGTTGTCTGAGAAAGCGCCAGATTGATTTCCAGAGTGGTTGTACAAGTTTACATTCTCACCAGCAGTGGAGGGATCCCCTTTCTCCACAACCTCTCCAGCATGTGTTGTCCCTTGAGTTTTTGATCTTGGCCATTCTGATGGGTGTAAGGTGAAATATCAGGGTTGTTTTGATTTGTATTTCCCTAATGGCTAATGAAGTTGAGCATTTCTTTAAATGCTTCTCTGCCATTCAATATTCCTCTATAGAGAATTCTCTGTTTAGCTCTGTTCCCCATTTTTTAAGTGGATTACTTGGTTTGCTGCTTTTCAGCTTCTTTAGTTCTTTATATATACTGGATATGAGTCCTCTGTCAGATAAAAGGTTGGTGAAGATTCTTTCCCAATCTGTAGGCAGTTGCTTTGTTTTGATGACAGTATCGTTTGCTTTACAGAAGCTTTTCAGTTTCATGAGGTCCCATTTATTGATTGTTGCTCTCAGAGCCTGTGCTGTTGGTGTTCTGTTCAGGAAGTTCTCTCCTGTACCAATGAGTTCTAGGGTACTCCCCACTTTTTTTTCTAGCCAATTTACTGTGTCTAGTTTTATGTTGAGGTCTTTGATCCACTTGGACTTCAGTTTTGTGCAGGGTGATAAGTATGGATCTATTTTCATTTTTCTACATATAGACATGCAGTTACACCAGCAACATTTGTTGAAGATGCTATCTTTTTTCTATTGTATGGTTTTGGCACCTTTGTAAAAAAATCAGGTGTCCATAAGTGTGTGGGTTTATTTCTGGGTCTTCTGTTCAGTTCCATTGATCCACCATTCTGGTTCTATGCCAGTACCATGCAGTTTTTATAACAGTTGCTCTATAGTACAGCTTGAGATCAGGGATGGAGATACCTCCAGAATATCTTTTATTGTAGAGGATTGTTTTAGCAAGTCTGGGTTTCTTGTTATTCCATACGAAGTTGAGAATTTTTCTTTCCAGGTCTGTAAAGAATTGTGTTGGCAATTTGATGGGAATTGCATTAAATCTGTAGATTGCTTTTGGTAAGATGGCCATTTTTACTATGCTAATCCTGCCAAGCCATGAGCATGGGAGATCTTTCCATCTTCTCATATCTTCCTCTAATTCTTTCTTCAGAGACTTGAAATTTTTTTCATACAAGTCTTTCACTTGCTTGGTTAGGGTTACACCAAGGTACTTTATGTCATTTGTGGTTATTGTGAAGGGTGTTGTTTCCCTAATTTCTTTCTCAGCCCTTTTGTCTTTTGTATACAGGAGTGCTGCTGATTTTTTTTTGAGTTAATTTTGTATCCGGCCACTTTGCTGAAGGTGTTTATCAGCTGTAGGCGTTCCCTGGTAGAGTTTTTGGGGTCACTCATGTATACTATCATATCATCTGCAAATAGTGATAATTTGACTTCTTCTTTTCCAATGTGTATCCCCTTGAACTCCTTCAACTGTCTTTTTGCTCTAGCAAGGACTTCTAGCACTATGTTAAAGAGATATGGAGAAAGTGGGCAGCCTTGTCTTGTCCCTGATTTCAGTGGGATTGCTTTAAGTTTCTCTCCGTTTAGTTTGATGTTGGCTATAGGCTTGCTGTATATCACCTTTACTATGTTTAGATATGTGCCTTGTATCCCTGATCTCTCCAATACTTTAAACATGAATGGATGTTGGATTTTGTCAAATGCGTTTTCAGCATCTAGGGAGATTATCATGTGGTTTTTTCCTTTCAGTTTGTTAATATGGTGGATCACATTGATGGATTTCCGTATATTGAACCACCCCTGCATACCTGGGATGAAGCCTACTAGGTCATAGTGGATAACTTTTATGTGTTCTTGGATTCAGTTTGCAAGTATTTTGTTGAGTATTTTTGCATCAATGTTCATAAGGGAGATTGGCCTGAAATTCTCTTTCTTTGTTGAATCTTTGTGAGGTTTAGGTACCAAGGTGACTGTGGCTTCATAGAATGAGTTTGGTAATGTTCCTTCTGTTTCTATTTTGTGGAATAGTTTGCAGAGAATTGGAGTTAGCTCTTTTTTGAAGGTCTGGTTGAATTCTGCGCTGAAGCCATCTGGTCCTGGGCTTTTTTTGGATGGGAGACTTTCGATTACTGCTTCTATTTCCTTGGGGGATATAGGACTATGTAATTGATTTACCTGGTCCTGATTCAGCTTTGGTAAGTCAAATCGATCAAGAAAATTGACCATTTCATTTAGATTTTCAAATTTTGTGGCATATATACTTTTGAAGTTATTCCTAATGATTGTTTGGATTTCCTCAGTGTCTGTAGTTATGTCCCCCTTTTCATTTCTGATTGTGTTGATTTGGGTGGTGTCTCTCTGCCTTTTAGTTAGTTTGGCTAAGGGTTTGTCAATCTTGTTGATTTTCTCAAAGAACCAGCTCTTGTTTTCATTGATTCTTTGAATTGTCTTATTTGTTTCCAATTGATTGATTTCAGCCCTGAGTTTGATTATTTCCAGCCATCTACTCCTTCTTGGTGTGTCTGCTTCTTCTTTTTCTAGGGTTTTTAAGTGAGCCATTAAGTTGCTTGAATGAGCTGTCTCGAATTTCTTCTTGAAGGCACTTAGTGCTATGAACTTTCCTCTTAGCACTGCTTTCATTGTGTCCCACAAGTTTGGGTATGTTGTGTCTTCATTTTCATTGATTTCTAGAAAGACTTTAATTTCTTTCTTCATTTCTTCCCAGACCCAGTTGTCATTTAGTAACAAGTTGTTTAGTTTCCATGTGTGTGTAGGTTTTTTGCTATTTCTGTTATTGTTGAGGTCCAGCGTTATTCCATGGTGATCAGACAAGATACAAGGTATTATTTCAATCTTCTTGTATCTGTTGAGGCTTGCTTTGTGACCAACTATATGGTCTATTTTGGAGAAGGTTCCATGAGATGCTGAGAAGGTAAATTCTTTTGTGTTTGGGTGTAAAGTTCTGTATATGTCTGTGAGGTCCATTTGATTCATGACCTCTGTCAGAGACATTGTTTCTTTGTTTATTTTCTGTTTTGTTGACCTGTCCTTTGTTGAGAGTGGGGTATTGAAGTCTCCCACTATTAATGTGTGGGGATCTATATGTGGTTTAAATTTTATCAATGTTTCTTTAACAAATGTGGGTGCTTTTGTATTTGGGGCATAAATGTTCAGGATTGTGATGTCTTCCTGGTGGAATTTTCCTTCAATGAGTATGAAGTGTCCTTCCCCATCTCTTTTTATTAATTTTGGTTGAAAGTGTATTTTATCCGATATTAGAATGGCTACTCCTGCTTGCTTCTTGGGTCCATTTGCTTGAAAAGTCATCTTCCAATCCTTTACCCTCAGGTAATGTCTATCTTTGTGCCTTAGGTGTGTTTCTTGCATGCAACAGATTGCTGGGTTTTGTTTACGTATCCATTCTGTTAATCTGTGTCTTTTTTTTTTTTTTTTTTTTTTTGGAGAGTTGAGTCCATTGATGTTGAGAGTGATTAATGACCAGTGGCTATTAGATCCCTTGATTTTGATGTTGGCTGTGGTCATAAGGTTGTGTGCTTGGTTTCTTTTTGTTTTACTTAAGGTTAATTATTTCCTGTGTTTTCTTGAAAGAAGCTAATTTTTGGGGGTTGTATTTTCCCTTCCAGTGTCTTCTGTAATGCTGGATTTGTGTGTAGGTAGTGTTGAAGTTTGTTTTTGTCATTGAATATCTTCTTTTCTCTGTCTATGAGGACTGAGAGCTTTGCAGGGTATAGTAGCCTGGGTTGACATCTGTGTTCTCTTAGGGTCTGCATGATATCTGTCCAGGCCCTTCTGGCTTTCATAGTCTCTGTTGAAAAGTCAGGTGTGATTCTAATGGGTTTGTCATTATATGTTACTTGGCCTTTTTCTCTTGCAGCTTTTAGTATTTTTTCTTTGTTCTGTATACTTACTGTTTTGATTATTATGTGGCGGGAGGATTTTATTTTCTGGTCAAATTTGTTGGGTGTTCTGTAGGCCTCATGTATTCTTATTGGCTTCTCCTTTAACTTGGGGAAATTTTCTTCAATGATTTTGTTGAAAATATTTTCTGGGCCTTGGAGAAGGGAGTCTTCTTTTTCCTCTATACCTATTATTCTTAGGTTTTATCTTTTCATATTGTCTTGGATTTCTTGAATGGTCTGTGTCAGGAATTTTTTGGATTTAACATTTTTCTTTGACAGATATATCGATTTCTTCCATTGTATCTTCTACACCTGAGATTCTTTTTTCCATCTCTTGTAGTCTGTTTGTTATGCTTACCTCTGTAGTTTGTGTTTTCTTCCCTAGATTCTTCCTCTCCATTATTTCCTCCATTTGTGTTTTCTTTAATTTTTCCAATTCTATCTTCAGGTCTTGAGTTGTTGTGTTTACTTCCTTCACCTGTCTGATTGTACTTTCCTGTTTTTCTTTTACTTCCTTCAACTCTGTTTCTTTTATTTCATTCATTTCCTTTCTAAAGGCCATAAACTGTTTGGCTGCAGCTTCCTCTATTTCTTTACAGATTGCAATATTCTGTTTGAGTTTATCTTCCTCTATGTCTTTACGTATCTTATTTGTTTCTTCTGTTATCATCTTCATGAGCATAGTTGTTAGGTCATCTTGGATTTCAGTTATGCTGGGGTGTCCAGGGCTACTTGCCCCTGGGTAACTGGGTTCTGGAGATGCCATATTGCTCTGTCTTTTGTTGCTTGAGCTTTTATGCTGGCCTCTACCCATTGTGCTATCTTAGGTGTTTGGGTTATTTTCTGGTGGTTCCTGGGGATCCTGTGGTGGAGAGAATCCCCTTTGCAGAAAGCTGGTTTTTCCTGAAGGATGTCTTCTCAGCTTTTTATGTATAGTCCCTGGATGGCTGGCGTTTTTTCAGGAGTTGCTGCTGCTCACCTCAGAGATAGAGACCTGAGTGGTAACTGTGGTCTTTGTTAGTCGAGAGGGTTCTCCTCTCACCCAAGGAAGTCCTGAAGACAGCTGCCCTGTTTCTGGGTTTCTTGCTGTAAATTTAATGATCAGCTGCTCTGATCCAGTTGGACATCTGGCGTGCAGCAACTGTTTGTGCCTGTGTCTGGAGCACAACTGAGTAATGGCGGCTCGGCCCCACTGGTCTGCGAAACTTTTTCCTGGGAAGGACTGGGTTATTTAAGTCAGTACAGTTTCCTTCCCTCCCTGTGGATTCTCTGGAGACAGGAACTCCCAGTCTCTTTTTTGTCCTGGGGCACACTGCTCAGTCTCTGCCAGTTGTCTGGCAGGCAGAAACTGCCTGTGTCTGCCTTTCTGGGCTTTGGGAGCTTGGGCGTCTGCCTAAACTGGGTAATTTTCCCGAGACCTTTTCGGGGTGGGGGTGTTGGCTGAGTGCTCTGAGATCAGACCAGCTGTTTCCCTCCCTGTGTGTTTGCACCGGACAGTGAAACTCATTCACTGGTGCCCTGGTGCCCACAGTTCTAGCTCAGGCAGTGAATCAGGCAAGCAGGCAGAGCTCTGTGTCGGAGCCTGGGTCCCCGGCTCTGGCTCCGGACTGGCTCCTGGGGCGCCCGTGGAACCCGAGTCTATTCCAGGGGATGTCTGGATGACCTAAGGTCGGTCTCAATCGTTTCCTGCACCGTGGGGTTATCTCTCGACTGAAAATTCCAGTCTCTGATAGTGTGGTGCGCAAGGTTCAGTCTGGGACCATAGTCAGAGACGCTGGCATGTAGTTCTGGGCTGGGGCTGGCGGCCAAGAATCTGGTGGAACCGGGATCTCTTCCTCAGTTTATCCGGGTGAGTTAAAAGCTGATTGAATCCCCCACCGTGGGGTATCCTCTCACCTGGGAAACACAATCACTGTGTTTTATGGCCGCGAGTTCTGATTGCTGGTCACTGTGCTGATCCTGCTGTGCTGGTCAGAATGAGAGTCCTCCTGGCACCGCCATCTTGCCCCCCAGATACTTGATTTTTTCTTATCCACATTTCTAAACTCATCTTGAGATGCTCTGTTGCAATCTTCCATCCCCACTACTTGAAACACATTACATTTGTGTGGCTTCTGTAGTGCACTGTGACATTCTTGTATATTTCTATATTCAAGGAATACTCCTGATCCTGAATCTCATCCATGGTTGCCAGACTGGTCCATACCATGCCATTTCTTGCTCAGCCTCTCTAATCACTCTTATTCAAGCTTCTTGTTTCTATTCTTTCCTCAGTGACCCTTTCAAAGCATAAAAGAGAGTTTTTGAGCCTCTTGCTGGGAATTCTTCAGTCACTTCTAACCATGTTTAAAATAAAAAAAAAATATCATCAGTGATTACCTACATTATCTATCTTTAGACTTCTTCCTGTTCTCCTTTATCTGCTGCTTACTCACAGTTTCCCTTTTCCCTAGCCTTGGGAACTTCCTGCATATTTTTCAAACACACTGACATGCCTAAGGACCACTTTGTGTCTATAGCCATTAATGTTCTGAATCCATCTTTCTGCAGGACTCCAACCTCCAGTTTAGCTCTATATTCAAACATCTCTATAAGGAAGTCTTCTCTCGCACTTCATCTTTTTCATTCTTTTTCAAAAGTTGTCACTACTTGAGATTGAAGTATACGGTTATAGTTTAAATCCTTCATTGTAATAGGCTCCCTGAAGGTATTTTCTTTGCTTATTTATTTTTATTATGTTTTTGTCATTTAGAATAATTGATGCACACTAAACAAATATTTGTTGATTGATACATTTGAAAACTAGAAACCCTTGCTAGTTAACACATTAAATTACAGAGATGTATTAATTAGAATAAGTTAAAGAGTGGTCTTATCTTTCATCTTACTAATGCATCTTAAACATGATAGGATGAGAGGAATCTAGTGTATTAATGAATCTAGTGCACTAATTAATCTAGTGTATTGATAAAGAAAAGTATCAGCAGATTTACTATCCACTAGTAACAAATTGGAAATATTTAAAGAGTAACAAGCAACTCACTATCCCTTCATGTTAATAATTTTAAATTTATCAGTTAATGTGTCAGTAATATGATCTGAGTACTACTTACATATTTTCTTCTTTTTCTTCCATTTCAAAACAACTTCCCTAAGTGCAATTGTTGGGAAAATCAGTCAATATGCATGTGGAGTCTCCCATTTAAATGTTGCCTAGCAGAAATGTACACAGGGTTATTTTCACGAAAAATAGATGAATCTTAATCTACAAAGTCTCATAAAAGAGTCAATATTTGGGGATAAAATATATATTTTAAAAATCTATGCATTCATTTCAAAGGAGTTTTAAACTGTACATTTTTTACAAACTAGTAGGTTACATTTTTTCTTTTTTTATTTTTATTATTACTTGCATTTTATTAACTCTGTATCCCAGCTGTATCCTGCTCCCTCATTCCCTCCCAATCCCACCCTCCTTCCTTCATTTCCTCCCTGCCCCTTTCCAAGTCCACTGACTGGGGAGGACCTCCTCCCCTTTCATCTGACCCTCTTTTATCAGGTATCTTCAGGACTGGCTGCAAAGTCCTCCTCTGTGGCCTAGCAGGACTACTTCTCCCTTGGGGGGTGGGAGGTCAAAGAGCCTGCCATTGAGTTCCTGTCAGAAATAGTCCCTGTTCCCCTTTCTAGGCAAATGGTGAGATCTAGAAAAGATCATTCTGAGTGAGGTTTCCCAGAAGGAGAAAGACACACATGGTATATACTCACTTATATAGACCTATAAGATATAAACATAATGAAATCTGTACACCTAAAGAAGCTAAATAAGAAGGAGTTTCCGAGGTAAGATGATCAATCCTCACTTAGAAAGACAAATGGGATGGACATTGGAAGTAGAAAAAAACAAGTAACAGGACAGAAACCTGCCGCAGAGGGCCCCTGAAAGACTCTACCTATCAGTGTATCAAAGCAGATACTAAGACTCATAACCAAACCTTCGGCAGAGTGCAGAGAATCATATGAAAGAAGGGGGGTGTTGTATGATATGGAAAAGATAGGAGCTCCACAAGGATCAAATATATCTGGGCACAGGAGTCTTTTCTGAGATTGATACTCCACCAAGGACCATGTAGAGATATAACCTAGAACCTCTGCTCAGATGTAGCCCATAGTAGCTCAGTAACCAAGTAGGTTACATTTTAAGCCCATAGATTCTTGAGGAAAA
The DNA here is from genome assembly GCF_907164565.1 of Psammomys obesus. NCBI lineage: Eukaryota > Metazoa > Chordata > Mammalia > Rodentia > Muridae > Psammomys > Psammomys obesus. Next base: position 3,683,536 of record NW_026596147.1, read on the forward strand.
AAAAAATTAGTTGTGGAAGTTCTTATTTTCTTTTAGATTTTGAAATAATGTTTATAAAATTAAATTTAATAATATATTTTATATTGTATTAATTTATGATAAAAATGCACATGCTAGTCAAATTTAGAAAATTTTAAATAACTTTTTTAAAAGAAGGCTTCAATTATAAGCTGACTGTATATTAAATTTCAGTGATTTCATCAAAACAAAGAACTCAATTTTTCTAAAAAGAGTTTAATGGCCACCACTTTAAGTCAACAGTCTATAAATCAGATTCTATTTATATTCCATAAAAAATTTTTACTGCTTGTCATATGTTGCCAAAATCAGCCAGACTCAAAATATCCTCTAGATATCAAATTGATGAAATTCCTTGAAATTCAGTTAATGCATTCACTACTTTTCTTCATGAAGGACTAATTGTTTAAGAAACCAGGATGAACAGATTACAGGGCTATGGGCAGTGGTGGAAGCATGTTGATGACTGCAGATGTGTAGGCTTGGAAAGGGTTTTTTGACAAATCATTTAATGCCAACACATTTTGTATGACTGCTTTCACCAACATGCTGATAAACAAATGCTAATGAGACAGAAATTATTTTCTACTGACAGATGAGCTGGGATTTTGCAAAGTGACAGCGGATAAGTTTTTTTTTTTTCTGTACTACAATTATTATAGTCCTTATTTTCAAATCCATTTCTACTTCTTAGAGTCTTTCAGAGAAACTGATCTAATTTCAGGAGATAAAGGAAGAATGGAGTTTTTATTTGACGTGGATCATTTAGACAAATTGTCTTAACATCTTTTCAGTTTTAGGGTTGTAGAAAGAATTATTTGCCTTGTTTTATTTTATCCTAGTCTCCAAGAAGATCAACTAGAGCAACATAAAATTGCAAAGAAAAAAGTCAAGTACTATGTGATACTTTTCCCTAGTGTGTTTGAAAAAAACATTTTTTTTCTGAGCATCAGAATTCATATTTTAAGAGTGAAACCCGGGCTTCAGATGGATAAAAATCAATTAATCTGTGTGAAAGAATCTGAATCGTTCAGAACAAATGGCTATTGTGATGGTCATGATAATGTTATTGATGGTGGCAGATGCTCTTCAAAACTGTGCATCTATTCCACATGACTTTCTTTCAGCACAGGTTGTAACAACCACAGTGGTATCAGGTCAAATGTAGATGGATTCCTCATTGAGCACACTTTCAACAATGACGCTCTGTGGTACCCAGTGGAATGCTGACATTAACAGATCCTTTGCTCGATCCAGTGACTACACAATGGCAACTGGACAAACCCAACGGAAATGACTGACACGAAATGGTGTAAAACAGAAACCACACATGAAACATGAGTCTTTGGTGTGTTTGCATTTAACTAGCTGAAACGATTCAGCAACCTTTCTCAGCCTCAGAAAACGCAGTTTTTGTTGCCATCATAGATGCCCTTTGATAGATGACTATATTTATGCAGTTTTTGTTGCCATCATAGATGCCCTTTGATAGATGACTATATTTTATACAACACAGAGATGTAAGAAAATGAGCAGCGGCTCACTGATACCTTGAAAACACATCCAGAACTGTGGGGGCTACAGTTTCAGTTCTAAGACCATTTTCACAAAGCCGAAACTCAGAGAAAGGGCGGGGTGGAGGAGGAAATACATAGCTAAATGTATTCTTAACATGTATGAGAAAGAAAGAAAAATACAAGCCTTACCCCTGCTAATTTAATGTCTAGTAGCCTGTCCTTGGCTGGGAGCCTGAATCTATAGTGTTTATGCAGACCTCAACTCCCAAACCCCAAATTACAATATACAGTAGAATTAAGCCTGTAATACTCACAGGGACCTAAGTAAACAGGCACAAATCCTACCAAGGTGTATTTAAAATGACAGCTGGCTTACCCACAAAATTAAACAAAGCAGGAGTAGAGCGGAATGTGCTCATGATGCTTAGCAAAAATAATGCTCAATCTAGACTTGTTTACAGAGCTAAAATATCTTTGAAAAAAATGAGGAAAATAACAATGAATGAGAAGACTGATGAGTTTTCTTCTAAAGACCACCTCTCAGTAAAAATAAGTCCTGAAAGGTGTGCTTCTAAAAGATGGAAAGGGGCCCTATAAGATCTGAAATGTAAGGGTAGCTAGAGAAAGACACGGGAGACTAAAAGCTTGTAGAATATGATTAACATTGTTTAGCTTGTAGTTTGTGAAAACTAACTACAATTTCAAAACATGACATTTATAAACATGCTCTGAGATGGGTGATGAAAAATAAAACTATCTAAGGACATTGGGTCTAAGGGAAAGGTATTATATTTCTTTAATTTGGGACTTAGGTTATATGTACATCTCTATTTTTATTCAGGTGCTTCTTAGAACTGTTATGCATGAGTCTTGTATTTATATTATTCCCACCTCTCCTACCTCTCCCACCTTCCACTTCTCCAAAGTCCCACTCCCTCTCAAACTCATGACCTCTTTTTGTTAATTATTCCTACATATATTATATATTCATATTCATATAAACATATGTAAATATATCATGTATAATGCATATATATTAGGATTCAGTAACCTATCGTGCAGTTCCTCCCTGTAGAAGATGGATTCTCACTTTCTCACATACCATCAATTGCCTATATGGTTTTTCACCAAGAGGTTGAGCATTGTAAGATACTTCCCTCATCCTTAGAAGCATGTCAGATTGTGCTATCACTGTTGTACAGATCTTGCGCAGGCAACCATTTTTTTCAATATAATAAATTTTTTATTAAATTTTTATTTTTATATTAATTATGGTTTACTCACATTGTATCCCAGCTGTAGTCCCCTCTTTTATTCCCTCCCAAGTCCACCATCCTTCCCTCATCTCCTCCCATGCCCCTCTCCAAGTCCACTGATATTTTTAAGATTTCCTGGAAGTTGTTTCCCTGTCATGTATAGAGGACACGATCTCACAGCAACATTCTGGTCCCTCTGACTCTTAGAGTATTTCTTCCTGAACCTTGCATGTAGACAGATTCTGTTGTAGGGGTAGTGACTGAGCCTCAGCACCTCATGCTCAATTGTTCTCCGCATTTTAACCAGATCTAAATAAAGTAATCTCCATTTGTGGTGACTCAGCAAAGCTTCTTTGTTGAGAAGTGAGAGCTACATTTATCTGAAAGTATTTAAAATGCAGTCACAAATTATACTGGTTTACCAGGAAAGTAAAAATGGATCATGGTGGAGGTAAGGAAGCAGTTGTTGGGTGGGAATTAGAAGCATTCAAGTGCTATGAAGGACAAAAAAAAAAGAAAAAAGGAAAATGAGGGAGGGAGTAAATTGGAGAGAGAGATGGCAATACAAAGGGAGAATGACATAAGAGAAGTAAATGACACTAAGGGTGTTTGAAAGAGCCAAAGAGAATCTATCATCTCAGGTTTACCTACAACTTCATATAATACATAAAAGTATAGCTGTATTACCTAAATAGTTTTAAATGACATTATACCATTGGTTTTTAAACTCTCTTTTACTTTATTGTGCTTTCTTAAGCTTCTATCTCCCTTCTAATCTGCTCTCCCAACCCCAACTCTAAGTAGAAGAGAAAGAAACTTAGAAGGAACAGGTGACATTGACTTCTGTAAACTTAGGTCTGGATGGTTAGGGTCATCAGGTTCTTTGAGAAAATAACAACCTCAGTCTTCAGGACATATAGCAGCCCAGGAACAACAAACAGCAAACACAGGAAGACAAGCAAGCAGCCTTCTTCGCCCTCCATCTGTCTCCTGAAAGCCCTCCTTTCTCTCTCTGGAATCTCATATTTATACTATCTCATAGACATCAGAATTACTCTATCTGTAGCTGGCAAGGACCACACCATTCTCTGAGTCACACAAGGCTGTTACTAGCTGATAAAGACCACTCCCCATATGAGGCAATTATCAACTATGGACAAACTAAGGCAGTCCCATATCCTACAGCTAGGATTAAAACAAAACATATTTACATAACACAACTGAGTTTTTGAAGAAACCAAAACTTCCACTACAACTAGGGTTAATAATGCTCCCCTCAAGAGCCAGAGCCTTACAAAATCCCCAATAACAGTAAGGAGAAAACTCTTAGAGTTTCTGCTTAAGGGACTCAAAGAAACTCCCGAAACGAGATATGCTATTGCTGTTGCTTTGACTGCCTCCCAAAATTTAAAGGTAAGTCTCTACTGCTAGAGACCAGACACTGGACTTGGAGGAATTAAGCTAGAACTGACCCAGAAGCACCCTCCCTGAGAACTAACTTTCTTAGTAGTGAAAGGAACTATGCAAACTTCCAAAACTGAAAAGATGTCAATAGTCCTATCCAGTGTAAATCTTACAAACCACAATAATGACAACAACAGCAAAATATTCCCGAAGGTACAATAGTGGCACCAACGTACTGACAGTAACCAACAGAAGAGCAGCTGCACATATAAACTTGTAACAGCTGAGACAGCATGTACAAGAGTGTTGCAAGCCCAAAATTCCACCATGGAGTTGGTAGTTGGGCATAAAATCCCACACTCATCCATGGAGCCATTTGGCAACTGTTAGCTGCCGGGAGAGAGAAACTGTTTTCTCTAAGACTGTAGTCCTTAGAAAGTTGACCATACTCCATTGGAGAGCCATATATCCTCAAATATTTGAGCAGCATAAATTGTTCTAGCTGATTTTTTAAAAAAGATTGAAAGTAAGGGTATATGAGGAAGGAAAGGTGGATTTGTAAAGAAATCTCAGATAGGGGATGAATTTTACAAATTTTACATTTTACAAATTTACCAATAAATAATTACAAAAATAATCAATTAATTATTACAAAAATAATCAATTAATGTAAAAGTGGTCTAGGCCTGGTCATCCTTACCCCTAATCCCATCACTTAGGATGCAGAAGCTGCTCAGCCTGCTCTACATATGGAGTTCCAGGTCAGGAAGGGCTACACAGTAAGACACAGTAAAATTTAAGTAACTAAGATTTTCATCTTCATTCATCAAAATTATGAAAATTTCTTTCCATGAAACAACTAAAAAATAATCTTGATTAAAGTTAAATTATTTTTTTAGAAACTATAGGGCCTCATTCTTTAACAGATGAAACACTGGTTTGCTTAGAATTCAAGCAGCTTTTAACTGAAATAACTTGTGTCATTTATGGATGATTCTGTTCAAGATAATTTATAACTAAATAATAGCCTAGTGTGGTTTTATGTACATAGTCACATTGTTTTAGAATCTTAGATTTAGTTTAGATGCTACCTAAGATGTTCTATCCGAACAATGTAACTTAATTAACAAACCTTATATGTAGCTATAAGAAACCCAAGGAGGCATATCTGTTGTGCATCTTATTACAGACGCTACATCAGGACCCACATGTGCTCTTTCTGCTTCTGCCAATAGCGGTGCACAGACTGGACATGAGGAGATTAGAAGCAATGAGTCCTTTTCCTTATGTGCAATACCCTTGATCAAATAATCTGTCCATGTCCATATAACAGGCCTGAGAAATAGTGTAGTTTTATTGGTGGAGACTTTCCAGAATCAATAACTTTTCTAATGAATATAAAAGTCTGGTTGCCTGGCAGTCCAAATGTATGCAATTGTATCGCTTATTGTAATCAAGCACTGGCGTTAGCATTCTGTTGTGATAAAATAAGTGTTTAGTAATTTAGTCCTCAACTGCCTCTGGCATTGCCACTCTTTGTTGACACATAAAGCAAAGATTTCTCCTGTAATAAAAAGTAATACATTGACTTTTCTCTATTTTTAACTTTTATCACCTGTGACGAGCAGCCGTTGGCCTTGCCAGCCTACCTATTCAAATATTTCTGGGTAAAAGTTAGCTCCCTCATTTAACTATCTGAAGGTCAGTCCAAAACAATAGGCTTTCAACTTCAGTCTGTCTGTGGAATGAAATAATCATTACATTTTATAATAAGCATAGCTAATTTCAGTTTTATAATACACATTTACTTTATATAATAATAAAAAAAAAAACTTTAGCCTTGTTCCTTGGAGTTGTAAATGCATATGATGGACTAGTAGGTAGCAATATATTTACATATTTGGGTAGTAGAGGTGACCAACTGCCTAGATATAACAAAAAATATGATATATTTCATGCTAGACTTCTAAATTTGCTGTGACTTAATAATTGTGTGTTATAAAAGTTAGCCATAATGATTTTTTACACACGTCTAGCTCTCCTCTATGAAGTATTCCAAACCTAAGAAAATTACAAAGCTGATGCATAGTTTTTTTTAAATAAATCAGAATGTATTCAGCAGTGATCTCATTGAATTATGAGAGAAACAAACAAAAACATCCTGTTTCCAAGTGACATCATATCCGTCACAGTACAGAACATGTACTTTTAAAATGTTTTCTTGTATGGGTTTATTCATTGGGAGGTATGGGCTGTGTGAGTAAGTGTGTGAGTGTGTGAGTGTGTGTGTGTGTGTGTGTGTGTGTGTGTGTGTGTGTGTGTGTGTGTGTGTGTGAGATCCATAGCATGCCTGCTGGGGTGCCAGTTTCCCCCCACCCCATGTAGTCCTCAGCAATTTAACTTAGGCCTTCTGTCAGGCTTGCAGTAAATGCTGTCTCTCCAGCCCCAAGACTTCCTGTTGATGTGGTGCTAGGTTTTTTTTTTTTGGTTTTTTGTTTGTTTGTTTTAACTTTTTTATAACCAAACCTTCGGCAGGGAATTATATGAAAGAAGGGGAAATTAGTATGACATGGGAAGGATAGGAGCTCCACAAGGACCAAATATATCTGGGCACAGGAGTCTTTTCTGAGACTGACACTCCACCAAGGACCATGTATGGATATAACCTAAAACCTCTGTTTGGATGTAGCCCGTGGTAGCTCAATAACCAATTGGTTTCCTATAGCAAGGGGAACAAGGACTATTTCTGACAGGAACTCAATGGCAGGCTCTTTGACCTCCCCACCCCTCAAGGGAGGAGCAGTCCTTCTAGGACACAGAGAAGGACTTTGTAGCCAGTTCTGAAGATACCTGGTAAAACAGGGTGAGATGAAAGGGGAGGAGGTCCTCTTCAATCAGTGGACTTGGAAAGGGGCAGGGAGGAGATGAGGGAGGGAGGGCGGGATTGGGAGGGAATGAGGGAATGGAATACAGCTGGGATACAGAGTTAATAAAATGTAACTAATAAAATTAAAATTAAAAAGATGCATACAATTTTTAAGAAATTCTGTAAGTAGTTGGTTAAATAGTTGATCATTACCTTTTTTTGTCTAACATGTCACCCAACCTAACTAAATTAATATGTCAGAGATATTTTAGCTTATGATTCTATAAATGGGTAATTTGGGTTATATTCTTCTGGAAGGTAGAGCACAACACTGAGCATCTATGAAAACCTTGGTGAGCTAGAGGGTCGTGTTAGATATCTGGCTTCTAGGGTATCTCGTCATTGATCAGCAGTTGGCTAAGTTGTTGGAGACATATGTCTGTTATCTCTCTGCAGAGCGGACTGCGTTTGTTGGCTTGTTGGTCATAGGTCTCCATGAGTAGCAATAAATGAACTTTGGCGTGCATGCCTCATTGTGTTTCTTTATGTATCAAATCTGTAAATGTCACATTTTCTCAGAGTGACTCACTATCCAATCCCAGTGTTTGCAAGAGAGGACCCAAACAAAATGAGTATATATGGTGTATAGTGTATTCATCCCTGTCATGGGAAGTTCACTGCAGCTCTTGCAGCCCTGGTCTTTCAGTACTTAGTCATGACTATCTATAGATGAAGCACTTTCACATCCCTACATGTCTGAGCTGCATTTCTCAAGACTTGAGTAGCCTTTACTTAACATCAAAAATAAAAGAAAGTAGACATCTTCGGAAAAATGAAATATAGTAGTGATTTTGCTATAAAAGTTTCATGTTAAATTAATACATCATTTTTTAATGTTCAGTCTAAGTTTAAATCCAAGCCCTTGATAAGGCTTTATCCATAAAGCAGTGTTTTATAAGTAAGTATATCTAATCAGGTTGCAACCGAGATTTGATCCAATGATGTAGAGGCTTTGCTACCTCTGATGCTACAGTGCTGGTTGGCACCAACTGCATGATGATTCAGTCCAGAGAATTTAGACCTAAATGGTCCGAGGTGTACACTCTGCTCTTTCACTTACTAATGAGATCTGGGGTGAGTCCTTCACAGCCTCTCTCCCTCTATCTCCTCATTTAAAGTGGAAAAACAAACAAACAAACTTTCTTCAATTGATAACATGGTAAGGATTGACTAACTCATCATACATAAAGCACGTATTCTTGTCCACAACATGAGCTGAAAGATGGCAAAAAGGTTATTTTCAAGTCAACTGTACATCTGCTCTTCCTTAACTCTATGGGTCACTTTATTCAGTGGAGACTAACAAAAGGAAATTCTCAGAGTGTGTAAACTACTGGGTGCCATCTGCCCTTTGCAATCCTTCCATTAATGTCTTCTTTGAATGGACTGGACATAGGAAGGAGCTGAAGATGCATACCCCTTGTGAATCCATCCTGACTCCATTTCATCTCTAGGGGCTCTTATGGCCACATCTCCAGTATCCAAGATATGGGGAAAAGTTTTTCACAGTTACCCATCGTATTTTGCTCTATGCCAGGAACACCTCATGGTAAAAACTTTTCTACATAAATCAATGGACTCTATTGCTCCTGTGATTTTAAACATTTCAGAACTATGCCTAGATGAAAGGCAGATAAATATAAGCCATTATTTCCCTTTCATAGATAATATTTTCATGCCTTTAAAGATTATTTTCTTCTTTTCACATGTTTGTGTGGATGGTCTGCACACACATACATATGTGTGCTTTCATGTGTGTATGTGCAAAGGTGTAAGAAACATACGGAGGAAAGCCTGATATAAATGCAAGAATCTTCCTTCATCTTCTTTTGAGTCAGGTTCCCTTAAGCAAGCCCTCACCCATATGGCTAGTCTCACCAATCACTTCATCCAGAGTTTCCATCTCTACCTTTGAGATATGAGGTCTAGCACACCTGCCTGGTACTTACATGGCTTCTGGGAATCTGAACTCTTGTACTCATGCTTGCATGGTAAATACTATAAGCTGTGTCTTCAACCTATCTGCTGAGTGTTGTCAGTCTCTGAAACGGCATTTTTTAATGTGAAATATAAAAATTAGCTTAATCTTAAAATTTTGTATGTCTCATGTAATAAATCATAACCTCTTCTCAAAACAACTGTCCATTGATTGTTTTGAGAGGGAGAAAAGAATATAACAGTATATACATAGTCTTTAAACTTTTTCTGAACTTTATGATTATTTTAATATTATATGGGCTTTTAAAATATTTACTTTTAAGTCTCAGTATCTCCTTTGATACCCTGGTGGGTAGAGTCTTTCAGAGGTCCTCTGTGGAAGGCTCCTGTCCTGTTCCTTGTCTTCTCCTACTTCCTTTGTCTATCCTGTTTGCCTTTCTGAATGAGGATTAAGCATCTTCCCTAGGTTCCTCCTTGTTTAGCTTCTTTAGGGCTATACATTTTAGTATGTTTATCCTATATTATATGACTAATATCCACTTGTAACTGAGTATGCATCATCTGTGCCTTTCTGCTTCTGGGATACCTCACTCAGGATGATCTTTTCTAGATCCCACCATTTGCCTGCCAATTTCATGCTTTCCTTGTTTTTAATTGCTGAGTAGTATTCCATTGTGTAAATATACCACACTTTCTGTATCCATTCCTCCGTGAGACTCACAGCCAAACTTTGGGCAGAGTGCAGGAATCCTTATGGAATAAAAGGGAGACAGAAAGACCTAGAGGGGACAGGAACTCCACAAGGAGAACAACAGAGCCAAAAATCCTAGGCCCAGGGGAGCCTGCAGAGACCGATACTCCAACTAAGGACCATGCATGGAGAGGACCTAGACCCCTGTTCAAAGGAAGTTCATTAGCTTTTCAGTTTCCAAGTGAGTTCCCTAGTAAGGGGTACAGTGGGTGTCTCTGACATGAATTCAGAGGCCGGCTCTTTGATCACCTCTCCCTGGGGAGTGCAACCTTGCCAGGCCACAGAGGAAGATGATGCAGCCAGCCTTAATGATACATTATCAGCTAGGGTCGGATAGAAGGGAAGGAGGTCCTCCCCTATAAGGGGACTAGGGAAAGGGCATAAATTGTTATTCACAAAGTGAATAAATTGTAATAAATAAATATATAAGGAAAATTAAAATTAAAAAAAATATTTACTTATATTTTCCTCTTCTTCCATAAGATTCCTTGCACTCTGCCCAAAGTTTGGCTATGAGTCTCAACATCTGCTTCAATACCCTGCTGAATAGTCTTTCAGAGGCCCTTTGTGGTAGGCTCCTGTCCTGTTCCCTATCTTCTCCCACTTCAGATATCACTATGAATCAATCATGGAGATCTTAACATTGCCAATGACGGAAGATTTTGTGGCATAAATTTCCAAAGAAAAAGGAAAGCAATGAAACTGAAGGATTTCAGTAAGACAGAAAACTTTGTATGCTCCGCGAAAATGTTGGAATCCAAACATACAATAGTCTAGAATTGGAGTGCTCCTTGGATCTTCATGGGACAATGGTCTACATACTCCACAGTATATGTGCCATATGTTTAAAATCAAGTCTGCACTGGGGTTATGCAATATGACATAGGCAAGCACTTCCAGAGATTGTATAATGCATTACACGTTTAATTTTTTAACAATTTTTATTTTTTTATATTAATCACAGGTTATTTACTTTGTATCCCAGCAGTAGCCCCCTCCCTCATGTCCTCCCAATCCTACTCTCCCTCCCTCATACTTTTGATGCTTGAGTGATTAGAGAATTTTTACTGTTGTCTAATTTTTCAAGATCTCCCTTATTTACTCACATGAGTCCCTGTGGAGTTGCGACTCCCAGTTTATGAATGTGAGGTATAGCTAAGAACTGGAAACTGAGGAGATCAGAGGAAATGGTGCACATTTCTCCAGATGCCACCGTGGAGAAATGGTAAGAAGCCTCTCCAACTCTGTTCCCGTTTCAGAAATGCCTTCAAGAATTTACGACTTAGCCAAGTGTCCTGGTTCATTTCTCAAACAACATCCTGGGATGTGGAGGGTTGCATGCTCAAGGCTAACGTGGACCCAGACTCAAAAACCAAACAAAAGACTCAGAATTGACTTTGGACAAAGATTTGTCTACATTTGAAAGAAACTGAATTACACTGTACTGGGTTTCCGGAATCTGGTAAAGGTGACACACAAAACTGTGCACACTTGTATGCACTGGTGCATGAGTGCATGTGTGTGTAGAGGCCTCGGGTGGTGTTTGTTCGGCAGCAGCTGTCCACCTTATTATCTGGAGCAATGCCCCTAACTGACCTAAAACTTAACAAGGAGGTGATGTGGCTGACCAAGGATTCCCAGGGAGCTGATTTTCTCTGCCTCCCTCGATGGGGTTGTAATAGCAGATGACTGGACAGTTGTTTCTCCGTGGGTTCTGGGAACATGCAGGCCCCCCTGCTTGTAATTCATCCACTTAGCCAGCTCTTCCCATCCCCTGTCAGCTTATGTGAACATCTGCTCAATCACCGAAGCTCCTCTACCAAGGTAGAAAGTGAATAAAAAAAAGTAGGGCAAGAAGCATTAAATGTTGCCTTGTCACATAAAGACCATTCGAATGACAATTATCCCTGAAACTTCTTTGTATATTTTAAACCGTATGTTAGCCATTGTGAAACAATGTCACTGGGAAAAATAGACCAAAAACTAAAACTATCTCTCACATTTTCTTCACTCATAAAATGGAAAGAAAAATGCGTTTGTAAATTAGCTCCTGGTTTTACTAATGCTGAGAAAGAATTCATTCGAGAAAAGTTTAAATCCTCCATTTTATCTATGCTAATTATTTAAATTTAACTACCAGATTTTCTCTCTGATTTGAATTCTACCAAGAGTCATGGTCATCCATAGCTTTATTAACATTTTCACTTGGATTTTATTACTGTTTGGAAGAACTTTCTTTTTACTTAAAACATTAGGATTTGAGAGAAAATATTGACTTATTTTCTTGAAATACTTACATCACAATCTATCATTGAAACTATTTTTAACCAAATGTTTTTAGGTTATCTATTATGGGTTTTTGAAAAGATGTTTGATCGAACAAGGATTGATTTTCACTGAAAGCATTGGTGTATTGCAAGCTGACATTTTCTTTTCATAAAGACAATTAAGTCCAGCAGCAGGAGTTCTTGAAGAAAACACTAGGAGAAGGTGAATTAAATATAAACATGAGAAAGTGCCTGAAATTAATATGACAAAAACAAGCAAAAGATAAAAGTAAACACACAGTGGCCAATATGTCAGTATGAATAACAATACAGAGTTGTGTATAATTTCAACTTCAAAGCAAATTCTTATTTGTTCTCAATTTTCAGTAGAAACCATAAAATGAACCAAAAACTTAAACCAAGCTTATTTTTGTAGTAATGTTTGGCCAACAATTGCTTTAGTGATCATTGGGGCTGATCAATTTAATTGGATGTCAGAATCAATGAACCACAGGGGGCTGAGGTGAATTATAACTATGTAAGTGTGGCCTTTTTTCTATGTGATATGTTCAATATCAGGAGTTCTGTTTTAGCTGTCCATGATTTAAGTGTACCATCCAAGTACGCAAACTTCTGCACTTAAAACCTACAGTTCTGCAGTGTCTGAAGGTTGTGAATAACACCTGGTGCTTTTACAGATTTGATTCTGAATTACTGTGTTTATCATCCAAGATCATTTGGATCCTTTCCTTATAGAACCCCTCAAGGCTAAATGCTGCTCGGATATTTGCTAGTATGATTAATCCAAGACAGTGAAGGGAAGTTAGAGTCTAGAAATAATGGATGGACTTTAGCCTCGGCCTATCTGATATAAGCACACATTGCAGATTGCGTGCTAGTCAGTAAGTCTTGCTGATTAATGAATGTGGGCAGCTGAGGATAAGTGGCAGTTCAAAGACAATAAATCTTAGCATGTACCCAAGATATAGCCAGCTCTCCTGAAGAAGACAGGGAAGCAAATAGTGGCACAGTAGAAGGAACTCTGAAAAACAATTATTTTGGAGAAGTTGGTGTGCACTGCAGAAAATTTTCCGGAACCCCTCAGCACTGCTCCCAGGATCCTGCAAAACATCAATCCAGCGAATCAGTCACAGTAACTTGTATTTATAAAAAGGCAATATAATTATCAGAGTAAACATTATTTTACTTTAATTTTTAAACACCCCCTTGCACTCTTTCAAATTCATTAACTGCTGTTACATATACGTATGTGTGTGATTTATATATAATATATTCCTGAATGCAAACATTTTGAACATAGTTTTTTAATACATGTCCTGATTAAATACAAACACCAGTATTAAGAAAAATAATTATAAGTTCATCAAATTTCAAATATCAGAGCATTCTGGAAGAACTAACAATTAAAAGGAATCTTTCACTAATGTTTTTTTTTGGTTTAAAGAAGCTATGGTTTTAATATTATTTTGATTGTGAGCCTAGCCTTTCAAAGGCTGAGCCATCTCTCTAGAATATGATCAAATACATTTAAATTTTACAATTCTCTTAACTAATAAAATAATAGAAATAAAATATTTTAAATGATGATATGGCTCAAATTTTGATTATATTTTATATCAAAGTATTCTTTTCTCTCTCTAATCTTTTTGGATTAAAAGTTAATTGACTGGTATCTTTGAGACAAAGTCTCACTTTGTAGTGAAGGCCAGTCAGCCTTTTTATTAGCTCAGGCTGATCCAGAACTTGCTATGTAGCCTAGGCTTCCCTGGAATTTTCAATCTTTCCATCTCAATCTCCTATCTCAGTCAATTGCCTGGGCTATAGGCATGGGTCACAGGATCTGGATATTCATCTTAAGGAACAAAAGAGCTTTCCTGAGATAAACATATATTTGAAAAATGTCTTATATTGTGTTGAAAATTTAGTACATACACATATACACATACACACCTCTGTCACTACTCTGTGTGTGTGTCTCTGTGTGTGTTATATTATGCATATATGCTTGTGGGGTGCACAAGTACTTATGTGTGTTGGTAGATATGTGAAAATAAGAGGTCTCTTCTTTTATGGTACTCTACCTTATTTTTGGGGATAAAGTCTGTTATCTGGGATCCATCAATCTCTGCCCACTCAGAGCTGGAGTTACAGATGTACATTCAAACTGTTGTGGATGCTGGGAATCTACACTAAGGTCTTCAGGCTTCAGCAGATGGTACTTGACATGCTCAGCTCTATACCCAGTCCTCCCACACAATGTCTTTATATTGACTGTCAATAACTCAAGCTTGATAACAGTATTGATGATCCCTATGAGGGAAAGATGATCTTTAATTTCACCACACTCTCCCTGGGATCTTAAAATTTCACTTGGCATCCTATACTTTGAGTAAAAGGTAGACTTTATAGTGGGATATGACTTAATTGATGTGTCATGATCTGATATTCAATGCTAACAGAACTACTTGAAAACTTCAAGGGTTGATGCCTTGAAGTACTGAGAAATAGAAGAACAGACATTCCTGATTTCTGCTGAATTTCTCTGCCTCCCTCTCAGGTATTTTTGAGAACCATACATGGCAGATTTGTGAGGTTACCATTACAATGGCAAGTGAATGGGAATAATATATGAATTAATTTTCAACATATATATATATATAATGTTAATATATGTATACATATATTTTATGTATTACATGTGTTTATATATTTATACATGTTTATATACATTTATATATATTAAATATATAAAATAATTATATCTATTCATATATAATGTTTATTTCTTCCTGTCTATAAAATATCATATTTTCACTTATTTATTTGAGGTTACAGGGAAAGCTTTGGGAAGTCAGGTGTCTTCTTTCAGCACACGAGTCACATGGATAGAACTCAGGTTATCAGGATTGCTGGCAGGTACTCTTACTAACTGATTCACCTCACCAGCCTTTTTTATTTTTCTTAAGAGTTAAACAATTGAGAGGATATATAAGCCAGACTAATTTCACCTTGATAAATCTTTTTCTCATCTCATACAAATGTCTTATCAGTAAAAATGTGTCAGAGCAATAGTGAATTACAGAGCACACAAGCCTGGTGTGTGCTGCCAGACAGTAATGTCTAAACAGAGGATAAAATGGATACCGCTTTATGGAAAAGTTCACATCTACCAAAAGTTTTACGTAAATGCCTATTCAATCCTTTTTCAGATACACGCACACTTCCAACCTAAAATATGTATCCAAACATTTAAAAGAGAAAGTAGAGAAAGTGGTCTGTGCCTTAAGACACACCATTTAATTAGGAAACTCAGAAAAAGGAGAAAGTAAGTTCTGCCACTGACCTCATTTAAGTTCATGTCCAAGGGCTCTCAGTCTTCAAGCACTCCCGAGGTATTTGCTCTAATACTCTCGGCTGTGATCGGGCCTCCAGAATGGACTGCTGACTGCACAAAGTAGATTACAGGATATTCAGTGAGTAAGGACTTGGGATTTATGGCCGAAACAATTTCCCTTTAAATTGCCCACACTGGACAAAATGAATACAAAGCAGAGGAGAAGGGAACATGGTGTGAGGTTAATAACCTTAGCATGAGATATCCCCATAAAGAGAGGTTGAACGGACAGAATGAAAGATAACAGTAGGACAGAAAGTGCTACTGGCCAGCACCTCAGGAGTCCTTGTTTTAGAGATAGGGTTCATTAATTGGAAACAATGAAATGGGCCAGCAGAAAAAAAAAAAAAAAGCTTCGAAAAGAAAGAAGAGCCTCCTGGTGATGGGTAAATATCAAAAGCAGGAGATGCAGAGCCCAACAATTGCTCTTCAGATGATACAAATAGTTCACATTTTACCAAATAAAAGAGGAAAAGAGGGAACTCTAAATGAACAGTGTAATATTGGGAAGGAAAAGTGTCTACATGACATGGAAAATAAAGAAAAAGACAAGCCAACAATCTGAAAATGGATATGAGCAGCAGTTTGATACTTCTGCAGCTCGAGCCTTGGAACAGTGTTGGCCTTTAGGACCTTCCAGGAGCCAGTTGGCAAATGATAGGGAAAATCATTTTCTTCCAGGCAGCAGAGGCTGGAGAAGTCCTGTGTTTGTAATGGCCTCCTGGCTGCATTTGGAGAAGACCTCTCATTGTAATTTTCCTTTTATTTTCACAGGACAATGTTGGATTAGGTGAGAATGACATGAAAACTGAGGACTTCTGTGGCACTCTTCTGTATTCTCTGTGGTAGAAGAAAGTCTTCCCCTCACTGGGTTCATGTTTTATCATCAGTGCAGGAAAGAAAGGCGTTAGGAACATGTATTTTATATTGGTGGAATTAAAGCAATCTGAAAAATTGAAAGATACCCAGGAGGAAGGAGAGATGCTGCAGAAAAAAAAAAAAGTGATAATTTTAGGCCTATTTCTAATATGCTTGAAGACACAAGGAACCCTAAAAAACAACAACAAAAAAGATAATTAGGAGAGCAGTCATCCAAAGTAATGTAAATGTAGGTGGTAAAATTGTAAACATAATTAAGAAACGACAACACTAAAGGCAGAAAAGTGTTTGTTATTGGGATATAGGGCTTGGAGAATCTGTGGAGTGTTGGAACTGGGGAATGAGGACAGGAAATTTCTTAGATGTTGGCAGTGAAAATTCTTGGCATCTCCTCCTTTGTATCCTAGCAAATCTATCATTAATTAAAAATATACCTCAAAATGCTTTGTGTGTTTGTGACCACACTGTTTTCATGTATATGTGTATGCAAGATTGACATTTGGTATCTTCCCCTACCTCTTTTCCTCTCTTTTTTTTTTTTTTAAGACACAATCTCTCGTTGGACCTGAGTTCACCAACTGTCTAGATAGGTTGCTAGCAAGCCCTACCCTGAGATTGCAGGAATGCATGGCCACACCCAGTTTTTTACTTCGGTGCTAGAAATCTGAATTTATTTTCTATGCTTTTGCAGCAAACACTCTACCAAATGAGCCATTTTGTAGCCCTTCAAAAACAAATGTTTTTAGTATACATAACCTACAGAACTTCAAACCATAACCAAACCTATCTTAAATGTGCTAGATATAATTACATTAGCCCAACCTTGAACCAAATCATCTAACACAGTATATCCAAAAAAGTACTGGATATTTATTGTAATTTCTTAAATACTATACAGAAAATTAGTAATCGGTAGAAATAAACTTTCACCCTATCACAAAGTAGAAAAATCAAATTGAACCTCTGGATGGTAAGCAGGAACTGTCTGTATTTAATTTCTTCAGCTGTATAGTTGTTACATACTTTTTTCTTTTTATGTACCTACCCGTGTCTATTTGAATTTTCTTGCCTTTTGACACGCATATTACATGTCTTATGCCCACGTGCACAGACAATCATGAAGGGCAAAATGGGATGCATAAGAAGAACTTCAGAAAAACTCAGTTCTGACAATATCCCCTCCAGTCTCTACCCATCCACAAAGGGAAAAATGGAGAGAACAGACCGGAGATTCGGGGAAGAGAAGACCAAGGGCTGTCTGTGTTTTCTGTTTGAACATGATGTAAAGATAGTACTTCCCAAAGACAGCCCATGGAATTTGAGACAGAACATTCCGTCTCTATGAAAACAGTAGCGAGGTGACACTCAAAACCTCACAGCACCGAGGGTGTGAGAGCAGCCCACACTGAGCAGCGCGGCTAGCGGGAAGAGGCAGGAGCCAAGCCCACAGAGGGTGGAAAGTCCACCAGGCAATGAATGCTCTGCCACCGTGCATGTGGGAGAGCACACCACGGGGGAAAAACCAGTATTCTGTGCTTGTAGAAGTGGAGTGGTAAGCAGAGACTACTTGTTAATTTTCCCTGGTCTGGGGTTACAATCTAGAAGCAGGTGAGGTTAACCATGGAATTACATACACGCAGGAAATGTGGAGGAACCCGATTCTTCCGGAAGCAGCAGGAGACCCACAGAAACCAGTTTGCCCTGTGAGCACACCCACCAGCACCGGGCTTCGGAGGCTGCAGCAAAGGCATGGCAGTCTACTTCTACATGGCTCTGCATGGCTTCCCAATTTAATCATTCATCAGACCCCTCAGTGAAGCGACTTCCTCTGCTTACAGCAAAGAGCTGGCTCGGGGAAAATGAAACATATTTTAAAATAAGTTAAAATTGATTATAAGCAGCTTATTAAACATAAAAGAAACACAGTACAGAGGCAGAAAACAAATAGTTAAAAGTATGTGAACACTGAGTGGCCAGATATTTTGATCTTTCTATTTTTTCCCTCATTCCCTTCTTCCCCCTCTCCTCTTTCCCTCCTTTTTTCTTCCTTTCCTTTCTTTCTCTTTTTCTTTCTTCTTCAAAGCTACACACATACCACACACACACACACACAAACATAGACACACACACACACAAACACAGACACACACACACACACACACATATATATGTACTTTTGATCCTGCTGCACTAGCCTTTCAAATGCTGGAGCAACAGAGGTGCATGACCTTGCCCTGTTGGATATAGATATAGTCAAATATATCATCATTGATTAACAATAACACAAAAGAACAGAACACAAGAAAACAACCATGAGACTCTTCCAAAAGATTCAAATGGAAATGATGAGAGTGTGAAGAAAAGACCCTAAGAGGCAAGAAATGCCTATGTTGATTTCATCATTGCTATGGCCAGATGGCTGAGTTCATTGTAGAGGGAGGTATTTATCCTAGGTCCTGGCAAGCAGGAAACAGCAGAGCAGAAAAAGGGAGGGCAGTGCAAAATACAGTCCCAAAGGACATGCCCCCTCCAAGTACCTACTTCTCCCAACAAGGCCCCACCCCCCACAGTTTCACCCCCACCCAATAGCCTAATTTTTAAAATCTTTCTGTAAAAAAAAAAAAAGAGAGAGAGATTTATTCATTTCATTTTTGTGTGTGTTTTAGTGTTTACCTGCATGGTACACACAGAGAAGGTGTTGGGTTTCCTGGAACCCATTTCCTCTGCAAGAGCAGCAAGAGTTCTTAAACACTAAGTCATGCAGCCCTGGAAGAGAATTCACATTTCTAAGCCAGCACTCAGTTAATTTACTCACAAACTCAGAACTATACTGGTTTAATGGTGTCTGAAATGCCACTCACAGACACTCTCAGAGGTATTTCTTCTAATGCTCTTGGGTAAGGGTCCATACTTGATTCCTTCCTCTTTCTGCACGGCTAACCCAATGTGCAGTAGTTGAAAGCCTCTATGTGTCGTGTGGGTCTGCGTTTACATTGAATCAGTAATCACAAGGGCAGTGGTCCAGCAGAATTCAATCCTAGAAGTGACACCCATAAAATTCTGCAACAAAAAAGTGCAACGCAGGAATTTTATATGAAACTATACTTTAATTCGAGGAGAAAAGCATCACAAACTGATTTGATGGGAGCAAAGATAAAGAAACACTTTTTATAGGAACTGCTCAAAACATCCACTTCTGTACAAACATCAGTAAACCAAATGTCGAAATGGTAGAAAAGGGCGCAAGCCTGGGCCTTCACAGTGCCCCAAAATACCAAATTGTAAGAAAGGTGAAACGTAAGGACCACGGGCTGTACATGTTAAAAGCATAGCTCTAATAGAACTTGTAACGAGGTTTGTGTGATTCCTGTACCAGCACTTAGTTCCTGTGTGAAAGAACAGGGGAAGAAAAGCAACAGTGGAAAAAAAAAATTGATTTAAAAAGGCATTTCATTGTTAGTATGCAGGAATCTTTAAAAAGAATAGCGTGTAGGTTGCTTTCGTTCATTTAACCATTTAAGAAGCATTTATTGGGAGTCATATGAATGCCAGGCAGTTGGCTATACTTAGAACAAACAGATCAGATGTCTGCCCTGAAGGAACTGATATAGTTATTATGCTTTATCTATCTTATACACCACAGACTGCCTTTTGCCCCAGACAGCCCTCCAGCTCTCACTGTGTCAGGGGTTTCCAATAGCAGAGGATTTTCCTGCAGGAGGCAGCCTCCAGCCTCTCCCATTGATCCAGTCCATGAAATTTAGAGTCTCCAAAGAAAAGACAGCCTTACCACCTGCTCATTACCCAGAGCCTATAAC
Source organism: Psammomys obesus (assembly GCF_907164565.1). Lineage (NCBI taxonomy): Eukaryota > Metazoa > Chordata > Mammalia > Rodentia > Muridae > Psammomys > Psammomys obesus. Next base: position 3,703,725 of record NW_026596147.1, read on the forward strand.
TAACTCCCTGCTATATATGAAAATGATTATATGCCATAGAATCATAGGAGTTTCTTCCCCTTGTTACTATGTATTTTAGAGAAAGGAAATCTTCAGCTTTCCCTTGGGTAGGGATTACATAGTTAATAACTCTATTACAGAGGGCTTTTGTAACTATTAAACAAAGTGTTTATTGAGTAAACGTCCATGCATGCTCTCATTCAAATGAGCCTTTTATAGTAGGGTAGGAGCTACGCCTGGGAAGATGGCTGGGTGAGTGAAAGTGCTTACCACGCAAGCAACAAGGACTGAGTTCGAACGTCCAGATTCAAAGCTGGACTGCATAGCATGATTGTCTGCAATCCCAGATGTTTTGTAATTTCCTATGAGGCAAGGTGAAGCAGACACAGGAGCTTGTGGGATAACTATTCTGGCACAATGGCAGCAAAATAAGAAAGGCACCGTGTCTTCAACAAGATGTAAAGCAAGGACTCACACACTAAAGTGGGCTGCTGACCTCCATGCACACATTTCAGCACCCATTTTAGGACCCATGAGCCCACATTCACACACACAAACACAAATGTTCTCACAACACACACGTTGTGTGTGTGTGTGTGTATATATATATATATATATATATATATATATATATATATATATATATATATATACCACAGTAGATAGAATCTAAGCATGGGTTAAAATTTATTGCACAAAATTTTTCACTGATATTAGCAACCTATTGCCAAACATTTTAGCATTTAAACTAGGTTCCATAAACAAACGGAGATACTTTGTTTTGTGAGATACTTTGTCTCCAACAAAGTATGTTTGTGAGATACTTTGTCTCTATTTGAAAGCCTAAATATTGTATCAACTGGGGAAAGACTATACATATGACTTAACTCGTTTTATGTAGGGATAAAGTATATAAATGTCACATAAGATAATGATTTTGTTATTTATCGCCATCTTATTTCCATAAGAAAACATAGACCTTAGCAAATTTGTTCAGTCTGTGCTCATTAGCCAATAACAGTGCAGCTGCTGCCTATATTTTTAATTAAAAGTGCTGTTGCTGTATTGTGACTAATAGCCTACCACTGTTTTTAGAGCTGCATTTTATATTTCTTAATTTTATTAATTTTTATTTATTATGAAAAATAAATTTCATTATATACAGTGTATATACATATGTGCAATAAAACTTCGTTCATACTTACCCACGCACTACCCTCCAACTCCCTTGAACTTTCTTCTTCCTCCTAAAATGTAGCTTCTTCTGTTTTCATGTCGTATACTTACAAATGTATGTAGATGTATGTATGCATATATTTGAATGTAGAATCTGCTTCTGACAAAAATGTGTGTTATTTATCTTTCTTCCTTCCATTAAATTTCTGTCTTCCTTTACCTTTCCTTTTGACCCTTTCTTCCTGCTTTATCTCCCTTATTCCATTTCCACATCATATACACAAACATATAAATAAACTTATTTATCTCTGAGAGGTGATGATAGTTTTCTAAGTAGGGAGCAGTGAGTGCTCGTTGTTCTTGTTGTTATGAAGGCCTATAAAATACTAGTAATAGATGGAGACTATTTTCAAAACCTGGTGGAGAAAATACTAGACCCATTTAGGATACCATGGATATCATGACACAGTTTCAAGGAATTGACAGTCATATCCCAAGGTCAATAAATGATAAGCAACTTCTATTTTAATCCCGATTTCTATTTACAGTCACAACAACTATCCACTTCTTGCTTTATAGTTCTCTGTTAGATGCCAATCTTTTCTGCAGAGGGAAAGAATGTGATTAAAGAGCTCTTGTCTCCATATTAGAACCTTACTCTGACCACTGCAATGGCACACTGAAGGGTTTTATAAATAATTTATGGACCACTGAGGTCTGTTTGAGGGAGATATTTACCTTTTCTCCATCTGTGTGCCACACCTCATTCATCAAAACCAAACCCAGCACATGCATTTCTTCTGGAGATGGGTAAAGCTATATATTAAACACACAAATAAATAAACACGTCAGCTCGGTTCTGAGGCTGCCCAAAGCCCATTCATGGTAATTCTAGGAACAATCTCTTTTGAGCATGAACCTTGAATACTTACAGCTTACAGCATAGAGAAGAAAGGTTGGGACTCTTTTATATATATATATATATATATATATATATATATATATATATATATATGATAAATACTACCACAGAAGGCAGAATTGAAGAAAGTTTTGAATGCTGACAGCATTGCCTAAGAATGCTAAATGTGCCAATATAACCCCTACAGCTGCTTTAAACACCAAAGCTTTCCAGTTGCTCTTTGTAACCTGTGGGATGTTTGAGACTTCTTGGAAATATCTCCTGTAATAAGTGAACAGAGAAATCCGGTTGCTCATATATTGAATTTTTTTCTTTTATAGATTTTTTTGGTTTTATTTTAATTTCAGTTTATTTAATTTACATCCCAAGGGTACCACTCCCTCTTCTCCCAACCACCATTTCTCCTTTTACTCTCCCTTTCTCCTCAGAACAGGGGAGCCCCCTTCCCTACATATCAACCCTCCCCAGCACATCAAGTCACACCGGGACTGAGAATATCCTCACCCCCTGAGGCCAGGCAAGGCAGCCCTGCCAGGGAGAAGTGATCCAAAAACAAGCAACAGAGTTCATGTTAGAAACAGCCACATGCACATACTTACCAGGTGACTCATATGAAGACCAAGCTGCCCATCTTCCACATATGTGCACGAGGCCTAGGTCCAAACCATGCATGCTCCTTAGTTGATGTCTGAGTCTCTGTAAGCCCCCATTGGTCTGGGTTAGTTGTTGCTATTGGTCTTCTTGTGAGGTTCCTGTCTCTTCCAAGTCCTTCCATCTTTACCCCAACACTTCCACAGGATCCCTAGAGCTCTGCCCCAGGCTTAGCTGCAAAGCCCAGCGTCTGTCTCCTGATCAGATGATGGCTGGAGCCTCCCATATGAGTGTCAAGTTAGGCTCCTTTCTGCAAGCATAGCTGAGAATCCATTAACAGTGTCAGAGACTGACTCTCTATCATGGGGTGGGGCTCAGGTTGGGCCAATTATTGATTGGACATTCCCTAAATTTTTGCTCCCTCTATCCCTGCACTTCTTATAGGCAGGGTAATTTTTGGATCAAAGGTTTTTGTCAGTGGATTATTGCTCCCCTCCTTCCACTAGTCCTGCCTGGCTAGGAGTTGATCGCATCAGTCTTCATGGCCCCCCATGTCATTAGGAGTCACACCCATGTCCTCCCAGAAGCCTTTCCTGTCACAGGCCTCCAGCTTGACAAAGAGATGTCCCCCTCAGTTTCCCTTCTTGTTCTCATACCTCTCACCACCCACCCCCTTTTTCCCCACATCTGATTCTCACCCTTACTTCCCTCCCCATTCCATCTCCTGTACAGTCCCTCTCTTCATCCGCTTCTGCTGTCTCTTCTATTTCCCCTTCTGAGTGACATTCTGGCACCCTCCTGTGGGCCCTTCCTTTGTTACTTAGCTTCTTTGTGTCTGTGGATTGTAGTGGATTGTAGTATGGTCACTCAATACTATAGGTCTAATATCTGCTTATGAGTAGGTACATACCATGTGTGTATTTCTGGGTCTGGCTTACTTCACTCAAGTTGATCTTTTCAAGTTCTATCCATTTGCCTGCAAAATTCATGATTTCTTTGTTTTTAATAGCAGAGTGGTATTCCATTGTACAAATGCGCCACACTTTCTTTATTGACTTTTTGGCATCTAAGTTGTTTCCAGTTTCTGGCTATTATGCATAAAGATGCTATGAACATAGTTAAGCAAATATCATTGTTGTGTGGTAGAGCATCTTTCAGGTGTATGCTCAGGAGTGGTATAGTTGGGCACTATAGTGGTATAGGTAGCACTATTCCCAGTTTTCTGAAAAAAGTGTAGGATTGATTCCCAAAGTCATTGTGCAAGTTTGCACTTTCACCAGCAATGGAGGAGGGTTCCCCTTTCTCAACATCCTCTCCAGCATGTGTTTTTACTTGAGTTTTTGATCTTAGCCATTCTAACTGGTGTGAGGTAGAATCTCAGAGTAGTTTTAATTTGCATTTCCCTGATGACTGAAGACATTTAGCATTTAAATGCTTCTCAACCATGTGAGATTCCTCTCTTGTGAATCCTCAGTTTAACTCTATATCCCATTTTTAATTGTATTATTTGATTTGTTGAGGTTTAATTTTTTATATTCTTTGTATATTTTAAATATTAGCCCTCTGTCAGATGCAGGGTTGGTGAAGATCTTTTCCCAATCTGTAGGCTGCCATTTTGTTCTATTGACAGTGTCCTTTGACTTACAGAAGCTTCTCAGTTTTATGAGATCCCATTTATTAATTGTTGATATCAAAGCCCGTGCTGCTGGTGTTCTGTTCAGGAAGTAGTCTCCTATGCCAATGAATTCCAGACTTTTCCTCACTTCATCTTTTAATAGATTTAGAGTCTGTAGTTTTATGTCAAGGTTTTTGACCCACTTGGACTTGAGCTTTGTGCAGAGTGATAAATATAGGTTTATTTGCATTTTTCTACATGCAGGCATCCAGTTATACCAGCCCCATTTGTTGAAGATGTTATCTTTTTTTCATTGTATGGTTTTGGCCTCTTTGTCAAAAATGAAGTGCCAATAGGAGTGTGGATTCCATTGATCAACCTGTCTATTTCTATGCCAATACCACGTGGTTTTTTATTACCATTGCTCTGTAATATAGCTTGAAATTAGGGATGTTAATACCACCTGAAGTTCTTTTATTGTACAGAATTGTTTTGGCTATCCTGGGTCTTTTCTTTTTCCATATTAAGTGAATAGTTACTCTTTCCAGGTCTGCAAAGAATTGTGTTGGAATTTTGATGGGAATTACATTGAATCTCTATATGGCTTTTGGCAAGATGGCCATTTTTACTGTGTTAATCCTACTGACCCAAGAGCATGGGAGATCTTTCTATCTTCTAAAAACTCCTTCAATTTCTTTCTACAAAGACTTGAAGTTCTTGTAATAGGGATTTTCCACTTTGCTTAGATAGGGATATTTTATATTATTTTATATTTAAAATATTTTCTATTTTAATATATATTTAATAAATTTAAAATATTTTATATTTTAAGTATAAAATATAAAATGCCAAGATATTTTATATTATTTGTGGCTGTTATGAAGAATGTTGTTTCCCTAATTTCATATATATGTATTATATTATACATGATTTATATTTTATTTTTATGTTTCTATAAATAATATAATATTTATAAATTGGGGTGCAAAAGAAAATACTAGAAACAAGTTTTCATTTATCTGACAGTAAAACAAATTGCTTATCTTTATTAGACATAAAGATACAATATAATGTGTGAGATTTATATATAAATACAAATATTAAGGTGATTGTTTTCAAAAAATTTACTAAATAAATACACAGTAAAAATAATTATGGCAGTAATAATTATTAATATGAATAATTTACCAAATAAATACATAATAAAAATAATTATGACAAACAGTGTTGAGCTCCATGGTGCATCCATAAAGTATGTGTTGGTTTCTTTGTCCTACATCGCCACCCAAAAAATGTGATGTGGTAGTTGTATCAGTTTGTTTAGTCTCCTAGTTTCACATTGTGCTCTCAAGCTTCTCTGCATTTGCTCATGTTGTCTTATATGATGACACCTGTCATCATTTCGAACACTGTCTAGATGAACTGGATGCTCTAACAGCTACCTTCTTGGGTTCAGGTTGCTCCTTCACAGAATCCACGTCTACATCTACAATACACAATTTCAGGTGCTCATGTCCTCAGTTCCATCAGCGTTTCATTTCTTAGCCTAGGCACCCCAGTTACAGTTTCTCTTGCACTTGGCAGGGCAGTCACACTTAATGCAGGTTGACTTCTAGAGCCACAGTGGCCGGACCACGACAATGTGTGTCTTACTGTGACACTTTACAAAGGACGATGCTCCTTTTATCACCTTGCTTCTGCTACCAAAGCCAAAGAGCCACTATATTCAAGGCTGAGAATTGTCTTATTCAGATTCAGCCTTACTAATGAAAATTTAAAATATAAAACCATAATGTATCTGAGAATTAAATATTTTAAAAAGGTTTCTTTTTCAAAATACATGCTTTAGGCAAATGTAAAATTCATTTTCATTAACCTTTGTTGATAATACCTGGTTATTCATACCTTGGTTCTCAAAATAAAATGAGGAAGTGGAAAGAAAGAAAGAAAGAAAGAAAGAAAGAAAGAAAGAAAGAAAGAAAGAAAGAAGCTCTCCAGTTTACAGAATGGGATTTCTTCCTTTGGCAAAATGCATCAGGCTCTCAGTTGCCCCAATGCTGAACACTGCACACTCTGACAGTTGCAGCCTATAGTGTTCCAGAACTCTGACACTCAAGATATGGTGGAAGACAAGACAGACTTTCCCTCCATGGCCCCAGATAGGGACCCCAGTGATTAACAAACTGGCTAAAAGTAGTTATGCCTTTAGTTTCTAATTCCCTTTTTTTAAAGTTGTTAACTGAGAACTTGCGGCTTTCAACAATCAGTCATGAAATAAATGTTCTGGTTTTCAAGAGAGAGAGAGAGAGAGAGAGAGAGAATATGGTGGCTCACACTCCTAACCCTGGCACTTGGGAGGCCAAACCTTGCTTTACTTAGTGAGTTTGAAACCAGCCAGGACATGAGTCCTAGTTTCAAAAACATTTGAAGAGTTTGGAAGGCCTCCATGAAGCACATGGAACCTTAACATGGTACTGCCCTGTAAAAAGAGATCAGTGACCCCTCTCCTCTGCTTACGGTTTTAGTCACCTACAGTGTCACAGTTCTTACAACAATCCCAGCAACCAATTAAGTGTTCGTATCGTGTTATTAATTGGATGCTGTCTCAACAGAAAAAAAAAAAAGTATTTTTTGTATACTGGTGATGTAGAACCTGCATAGCTACAATGAGAGTTAAATGGGACACAACTGCCTGTCCATTTGCCCCCTGTCAGTCTGGAAGAAACCTCTCCATGAAAAGCACAGAGTATCACAGTTTACATTACACTTGGGAACTGGCTAACTAGGAAGATAGGCTCCGTGAATGAGTGTAGTGGTTTCTGAGTTAGTAAAGAGCACATCTGTGACAATCGTCTTCCATTGTCCACATGGTTGCTCAGCTCCTTGCAGGGTGGGTCTCAGAAAATAAAACAGTTGGAAATCAGGTTGGTGGGAAGCCCATTTGTTCAGTAGAGGTATTTTAAAAATTAAATTGAGTTACCACATTATATTTCTTAATATGTTTTTGTTTTTAACATTTTATATCAGATTAAAATTTAGAGTGAACTTTAAAAAAGTAGATCACTGTCTAGTGACAACTGCATCCCACCTCCTTCAAAAACCCTTTCTGACATCTCAAAACATTAAGAAATCTACTCTTTCTTGTGCTTATGGATTCTTGGTTCAATCGTCATCAGACACATTCTATAGCAAACATTATTTAGCATTACATGTGATCACATGTCTACCTCTTCTATTCATGAGATACATTTTGAGATCAAGAATCATGTTTGACCTATCTTCAGATTTCTGTAACTTTGCAAATGATCTGATAGAAACATAACAAGTGCTTGTTGAAGTATTATTATCACAAGGGTGGGTATTTATAACTATTATAAAAACTGAGCTGTAAAATACACAGAGAAGAAACAAAGACTATGTGCCTTAATTCCTTAATTTTGTGGAAGCAGTGAAGAAGCAATACCAGTTACAGAAGGCCTGAGGTTTTACTACAGTCCCAATCTAACAAGAGAGTCATTATCTTTTCATAGCTGCTGGCAGAGGACGCATGATGCCTAAGTCAACAAAAAACCCCATTACTCATGACAAAGCTGCAGCATGAGCCACAGGCTCAACTCACATCATCTCCCCATGTTCTCTGAGTCCCGTGGGACTACCATGGAGTGGCATAGTAAACATAAAATGGTCTAGGTAAGTTATTCAAGTGTTTTATAATGACCGCAAAGTAAATGTGCTCAAACTTTTTCCTGAAAAAGACATTTTCTTCATTTTGTTAGACAAGAAGATTAAGAAGCCAATCCAAAACAGAAGCTGCATGCCATATGAACAGAAGTCTCATTACATGGTATATGGAAAATTAGAGACTCACTTCCAAAGCGTGAACTAGTAAAATGTCTGAAATGTTATGCCCAATCCTAGAGCAAGAAGATTGGCCATAGCTATGAGATGCTAACCTTAAAGTAAATTCATCTCATACTTCAATTTTTTTTTTAGTATCCTCACTTGTATTTTTTTTATCTTTTTTATTTTTTATTAATTACAGTTTATTCACTTTGTATCCCCCCATAAGCCCCTCCCTCTTCCCCTCCCAGACCTACCCTCCCCCCCTTCTTCTCGCTTGCCCCTCCCAAGTCCACTGATAGGGGAGGTCCTCCTCTCCTTCCTTCTGATCTTAGTCTATCAGATCCCATCAGGAATGGCTGCATTGTCATCTTCTGTGGCCTGGTAGGGCTGCTCTCCCCTCAGGGGGAGGTGATCAAAGAACAGGCCTATCAGATTATGTCAGAGACAGTCTCTCTTCCCATTACTATGGAACCCACTTGGCTACTACGCTGTCATGGACTACATCTGTGCAGGGGTTCTAGGTTATCTCCATGCATGTTCCTTGGTTGGAATATGGGTCCCTGGGGAGACCCCTGTGTTCAAATTTTCTGGTTCTGTTGCTCTCCTTGTGGGGTTCCTGTCTACTTCAATTTTTAAGCACTTTTATTTATGTATAAGGGAATGAGCATATGAGCCACAGAATGCCTGTGGAAGTCAGGGACTAATTTGCAGAAGTTCTCTCCACTGTGTGGGTTTCAAGGATTGAATTCAGATCACTAGTCTTCGTGGTAAGCACATTTATCTACTGACCAATCTAGTCTGCTTTCATTATTCAGTTTTAACTGGAATTTCATTAAGTGTATTCAAAATTAGAGGTATTAAAAATAAATAAATTACATATTTAGAGAACAGTTATTATTTTCTTTCCTTGATCTAGACTATTTAATATATGTGTATATATGTACATATTTGTGTGTGTACACAAACACACACACATACTTCTTATTCTTTTTTATTTAGACAAAGACCCTTTATGTAGTCTTGGCTGGTCTGGAACTCACAGAGATCCACCTACTCTATCTTCTTGATGCTAGGATTAAAGGCATGTACAAACAGGGATGCCTGAATGTATGTATTTTGATCTTTGAGAAATGAAATTTTTGAGACTCTCATCATGAATGCATATAATTTTAACAACATTTTTATTTATCATTTGAAAGTCTCATACATGTATATACATTTGATCGTGATCATAAGCACTTTCCACTACCTTTCTAATGAAAACGAATGTCTTTAATGTAAATGTTCTACTTTTAAGAATTTCATATATGAATGCTAAATTCACATCATTACATCATTTCTACCCCTTCTTCTTCCCACTCCAACTCTTCCTATACCCAAATCGCCCTCTCAATTTTTTATAGCCTTTCCTGCTATCAATATCATTTCACACACACACACACACACACACACACACACACACACACACACACACA
>NW_026596147.1:3713356-3761228 GCF_907164565.1 Psammomys obesus
ACACACACACACACACACACACACACACACACACACACACACACACAGTGTTGTTCTTAGATACTTGTCCCTGGAGAAAATTAGTTCTCCCTGTTTCAACAGTTCTTTACTGCCTGTAGCTCTTTATATAGGGGTGGGGCATTGTGGTGTTTCCTCTATCACATTGACATGTCAACTCTTGTCATTATACAGTACGTGTTGTTGAGATTTAATGAGTACAACAACCTTGACAAGTCTAAAAGACTCTGTCTTGAGCAGGCATCTTGGTCCTCTGGCTCTTACAAGATTTCTGCTTCCATTTCCATGATTTTCCCCAAGCATTAGATGTAGATATTGAGTTATAGACATATTAAGTAAGGCTCAGCACCCCATAGTCACGTCTCATTTTCACTAGTTATAGATCTGTGTAATAGCTTCCATCTACTGCAAAAAGAAGCTTATCTAATGATAAACAAGAGATACACTTATCCATGGATATAAATGTAAGTATTTGGCACACAGTTAGAAATTATATTGGTTTAGGAGTGTGGAAGTAGTAGGTATTCCTCAAGATTCCATGATCTCATAAGATCTAGGTAGTTGATTAGGTTTACAATAATAATAGTCATAAATTTTCTGCTATTGGGTGGGGCTTAAGTCCAATTAGACAGCTGTTGGTTACCCCAAGATAATTGCATCACTGTTCCATGGTTGTGGCTATATATCTAGGTAGGAAGGACTATTGGGTGTTTTTCTCCCTTAGCATCTTGCATAGCTCTTTCCTTTTTTATCTTATATTTTTAAATTTATTTATTGGCTATGAGTCTCAGCATCTGCTTTGATACCCTGCTGGGTAGAGTCTTTCAGAGGTCCTCTATGGTAGGCTCCTGTCCTGTTCCCTGTTTTCTCCCTCTTCTGATGTCCATCTCATTTGCCTTTCTGAATGAAGATTGGGCTTTTTACCTGGGTCCTGCTTGATTAGCTTCCTTAGGTGTACAGGTTTTAGTATGATTATCCTATATTATATGTCTAATATCCGCCTATAAGTGAGTATATACCCTGTGTGTCTTTCTGCTTCTGGGATACCTCACTCATGCTGATTGTAGACCCATCCCTCCACCCCTCCAAGCCCTACCCTCTCTCACTTCCCTTCTCCCTCACATGTTCCTCAGAAAAGGGGAGCTCCCTTTCCCATACATATCAGCTCATCAAATTGCATCAGGATTGAACATGTCCTCTTCCCCTGTGGCCTAACAAAGAAATCCCTCCAGGGAGACATATGTGATCAAAAAGCTAACAAGTGGGTCCCTGTCCAATGCAGTCCCTACTTCCCTTATTAGAGGACCCACACAAAGCCTAAGCTTTCCATCTGGAACATCTTTGTAGGGGGCCTAGGTCCAGTTCATTCATGGTCTTTGATTGATGTTTCAGTGTCATTAAGTCCCTCTGGGCCCTGGTTAGTTGGCTCTGTTGGTCTTCTTGTGGAAGTCCTGTTGTCTCCAGGTCCTTTTCTCTTTCCTCCAACTTTGCCACAAGACTTCCTACATATCACCCAATGTTTGGCTGTGAGTCTCAGCATGTTTTGAGATGCTGCTGGATGGAGTCTCTCAGAAGACAACTCTGACAGGATAGCAGAGTAGCCAACATGGTGTCAGGGCTTGACACTCTCCCATAAGGTAGGCTTTTGGTTGTGCCAGGCTTCTGTTGGACATTCCCTCAATCTCTTTTATATCTTTATCCTTGCACATCTTATAGGCAAGGTCAATTTTTAGTCAAAGTTTTTTTGCGGGTGGGTTGGTGTTCCCCTCCCTCTACTAGGAGACTAGTCTAGTTGAAGGGTGTCCTCTTCAGTCTCTGTGGCCTCTGATATTAGAAGTCTCTGTTTGATTCCCTCTCTTTTCCTCCCAGGAGCCAACCGTGACTTAGCTCTCCAGCTTGTCACGGGAATTCCTGCACGTTCGATTTGTCTTTCCTCTACAAGCCCTTTGTCCTCTAGCCCTCACTCTCCCCAAATCTTTTTTTTTTAATAATAAAATTGTATTTACTTAGAGGCATTCAGAATGTCAACAAAACAGCCACCTTTTTATTACAAAGTGGTATTCAGTTACCAGAACAACAATTATCTTCATATAAGCTGTCTCAGAGACAACTGAAGATGAAAAAAGAAACACAAACAAAACAACAACCAAAGAAACAAAAACAGAACAACAACAAAATAAATCAAAGCAAAAAACCTACTGTTTCCATATATAACTAATTGTGCTGTGCATCAACAAGAAGCTGCTTTAAATTTCCATGCCAATTTACAATCCCCAGACTGTACCAGGCAAGGTTAGTGGCCACTAAAAATACCACTAGGACAAGGCTATGCAAAGACAGATTTGGTAGTGTGTTAAGTATACAAAAAAAAGGCATTGTACATTTTAAAAATCAATCTTCCACAGCCTTACGTTTGATTTTATTTTTTTGTTAAATGAAGTGAGTTTTGTACATGGGGGTTAAATGCTTTAGAAACAAGAATACAAAACTTCACTAGAACCAACTTATTCATCATGATCTTCTTCATCCATTTGCCCTTCTTCCTCCTCATCTTCCACTTCCTTCTTTTTCTTGCTCTTTTCAACTTTGACCACCCTGTTTTTCACTGCATCATGTTTTTCTTTAGTTCTAAGTGGCAATATCCTTTCATGTTTTTCCTTCAGCTTGGCAGCTGTGTTTTCATAGGCCTGTTTGTCAACCACAACAGTGTTGCTTCATATCTCTTCTTTACAACATCACCAATGGATAAACCAGGGTGTTCTCCTTTGATTTTGGGGTAGTATTCTGAAAATGACAAGGTCAAAGAAGGCCTCGGATGCATTGAGGTCTTTGAAATTATTTTTGCTCTCCTTTTGGGAGAAAGGAATGTAGGTGTTCACTTCTCTTTAATAACAAGCCTTTTCAGCCTTTGCCATGTCTCCAAATTTCATCTTTTCCTGGGCATAAATCGTCTTCCACTTTTCTGAGAACTTTTCCTCCAAAAAAAAAAAAAAACTCGCAGAAGTTAATAGAAGCATCCAGTGCCTCTTCTTATGCTCCTTCAGCTAAGGTTGCGTGTATGTGTGTGTGTGTGCGTGCGTACACACACACAATGTATCTGAAGATATTTTGCCTCTCAGCTTCTTAGAATCTGCTTTTCCCGTGTCTAGTTGATTTCGTACACAAGGCAGAGTTGCCCAGTGTCCACCCGCTTCGCATCTGCCCCAGTGATGTCTCCATGGAGCTCAATATACTGCAATCTCCTCTTATATCTGCTTGCATTTGTTTACTTAGTTTATAGCATGGTAGTAGAATATTTATTCACAATTTCATCTGTGTAACACACATTCTCTCTTCTTTTAAAGAAGTAGGATAGAGACAATAAAAGGGATATCAAAATGAGTGAACATTTCAAAGTGGAAATGAAAAAAAGTGTGTGTGCGTGTGTGTGTGTGTGTGTGTGTGTGTGTGTGTGTGTGTGTGTGTGTAAAAAGATAACAGTTAGTATTGCCCTGTCTGCAGTTCAGGAGTAATGAATTTTCCATGTTAGCATGTATAAAAATCATAGGAAATAGTTGATAAAATATAAATCCCCTGACCTCCAAAACTTCATATTTCACTTATCTTAAGTGGAGTTTATGTTTCGAAGATTTTCATATAATTCTGAGTTAGTCTTGTACTTATAAAACCAAATATATGCTTATTAAAACTTTCAAAAAACTAACGTACCATGCTTTAAACAAAGTATATCAACGGATTTTTTTCACTAAAATAAGACAGAAGTAGTAACACAAAATACAGAAGCCTTTCAGAGAAAGGATATGATTAATTAAATCATACTAAAAATACGATATCATTATTTTAATTATCAGTAAGGGATTAGCCAGATGGCTCTGTAAAGGTACTTTATTGTCTAGCAAGTCTGATGACCTGAGTTCAATCCCCAGAACTTACACAAAACCATCTCCTTCAAGTTGTGCTCTGACCTCCACACATATGCTGTACATACCTGGCCCTGCACCAACTACGCAAATAAATAAACACACATACAAAAACAAAAATAATATAAAATGTTTAATTCCTGACCTAAGATGAGGAACTTCCTGAGATGCCATTGAGTTTGTTTTCTGTTGGCAGTATTTCGAAGTAGCCTACCCTTAAAGAGTAGTTTGTATCCTGTGTGAGACTCCCTTGTAGAAGAAAAAAAAAAAGCTAAATTTTCTTTTGCAAGTAGTAATTAATTAGAGATTGTTTCTAGATTAGTAATGGGGGCATGTGTCTAGTTTCCCTTGCAGCTTTAGGAATCTTCCTCTGGTGCAGATCTGTGCAGTCCCCGTGCATGCTGCTTAAGTCTCTGAGTTCATATGTACATCCATTCTGTTGACAGAAGGCTGTGTTTCTTTGGTGTCTTCCCTTCTCTCTGGCTCTTACACTCTTTCTGTCTCCTCTTCTGTGGGGTTCCTTGAATCTTAAAGGGAGAGATTTGATGAAGATATCTTGTTCAAGGCTAAGTGTTTCAGAGTTTCTTACTCTCTGCATATTGTCAGGGTCTTTGTATTTGTTCCATCCACTGCAGGCAGATGCTTCTCTGATGATGGCTGAGTAAGGCAGTGACCTATGAGTAGAGCAAAATGTCAATTGGAGGCATTTTGTTAGTACATTCTTCCGGTAGTATTTCATTTTACCCTAGGTTCCTGTGCTGTCTAATCTCAGGTTCTTGCTCATCAAAGCAATGTTGTGTATGGGTTATATCTTCTGGAGTTGGCCGTAAGTAAAATCACATATTGGTAGGTTACTTCCACAAACTTTGTTCCACCATCACACTAGTATATCTTGCAGGCAGGACACTACTGGAGATCAAAAGGCTTGTAGCTTGGTTGGTATTTGCATTTCTCCTTTGGTAGTATGTTGAGTATCTTCCTGTAAATATCAAAATAATCAAACACATCAAAGTAGAAAAAACTAAAATAATGTGTAAGCTATATCTTTTATTGTCCTCAACAATGTAAAGGGTCAGTTGTTCTTTTCTAAGATGGGCATATATATATATGAGTGAGATAGATGACAGGCAGATGGTTGATGACAGATAGTTAGGTGGGTAGATAGATAGATGATAGCTAGACAGATATATAGAAATATATATACAGTAAGTAGTCAGGGCACAAACTATACAAAGAGCTAAAATATTCAAAAATTAATCATCCTTACACCATTATTATAATTCAATTAAATAACTTCATTCTATCTCCTCAAACTTTAAATCTAACATCTTGTTATAAAGTTTTTCTTTTCAATCATGTTCGTGTTCTCGGTTATTAAAAGGTACTCAACAACAAATGCTGACAACAAATCTATTCATTACCCTTGATAAGTTGGGTCCCTTCCTGGACCAACACATTGACTAGGAACTTGCAAGTGTTCTGGTAATAAAATCTTAAATCGGATTTTGATTGTCACTACTTAACCCTGTAAGTTTCCCATTGACATACCCAGTTGAATCAAATGAGATTTTCTCGTTTTTTTTTTATGAAATTATATTCCTAGTCTATGAAAATATCATTATGAAGCACCTTGAAGTCATTAAATACATGCTTCATGTACACACATGCATATAAATTATTTCCTCACCTTCATGCTGGTGTCTGTGCCTTTGATATCCACATATCATTCATCAACATCACTAGGCATATTCTTTTATTCTTGTAAAAATCTGTGATTTTTCTCCTTGAATCACTCTAGGCTATTGACATTAGAAAAGTAAAAGTGATTCTATAGAAGGTGTCTCCACAGCTGAAACAAAGTTATTGAAAAATAGAATGATCTTTGCATTCTTGGCTCACCATCTTCCATGAAGGATGGTTACAAAAGTATTGGAGGAAAGTTCTGGGCTTCATACCACAGTGAAATGAAAAGTATTCCTTTTATAAAAGGAATCCAGGCTTCCTGTGTAATTTTCTTTGTTTTGACGGTCATTGGCGCCATTAAATTGATGGTTAGATCTAACCAACTACTGATGTTTGAAAATAGAATAGTCAAAAATCTCTGTGTTCAGCTAGTGGTCAAAGTACCTTAGAAGACCAGATAAAACAGGATTATACAGTGGGTAGTGGCCAGTTCAGTACCATTGCTCATCTGCACATTAAAAGGAAAGCCTTTGTTTGCCAGTGTTGCCTGTGAAGAAGTGCATTGCAGAAATTATTCTCCTTCTGAAAGGCATGCATTAAGATCAACCATCATCCTGTCCTGAAGGAACATGTATTCTATTTCTCTTCTTCCTGGTTTCCCAGAATCCACAGCTCTAGAGCATCTATGCCTCCAAATCACCACATGCAACAATGTCAGACCTACAAAGAGATTTGAGGCTTAAAACTCTATGTAGGTAACAATCCATTCTAAGCGGTCTCATCCAAAGAGCCAAGATTAGGAACTATAGAAACCCAGAAGAGCCAGAGTCCCAGTAAACTAATGAAAAGGATAAAGCAGGACTTACAGAAGAACAAGATTGAGACATAGGCATTGTATGAACTAAAGAGAATGGAGAGATTTCTTCCTGGTAATTCTGACTAAGGGTAGGGGCTGGCAGATGGACTGAGAAACTCATTTAGCAAAGCTTGCTGCTCAGTCACAGGACAAGAATACAACAACAAAAATGCACACTTTCATGACAAACAATGAAACTGAAACCTCTCTGCTAGTCTCTTTGACTTAAGCTTTTCATCTTTCATCAAATTTGAGGAAGTCAAACAGTAGGGGCATCATGAAATGCAGGCCAGAAACATAGATCTAGGGTACACCTTATCAGTTCTTGTGCAACAGTCTTTAGATGAAATGGATTGTTTCATGCCCTGAATGCCGGAGGGAAGAGATATGTCGAGGATGATATGCTTGTTTGCTTACTACCCACTGAGCAAAGAGTTAAGATGGGCCATCTTAAAAAGTGTATTTTAAAAATCATTAGTTAAGAGGACTTTATATTGAGCCCTTATTCCATGGATGATTAAAAAATAATAATAAAAAGAAGAGTTAGAAATCAAATGTGCCTGTAATCCAAGCACTTGGGAAGAGAAGGCAAAAGTATCATGAGTTTCAGGCCAACCTGAACCTGGAAACTTGTCTCAAAAGGAAAAACTATGAAAGAAAAAAAAATACAAAAAAACAAAACAAACAAACAAAAAACACAAAAACACAAGCCATTTGCTGAGGGTGTAGCTCAGTTGTAGAGAACTTAGATTGATGCTACAAAAAGTATCAGTGTTCAGGTAACTCTGTGGTATGCTGATTTAGATTTTTTTTCAGAGAGCTGGTCATTTCTTTTTTATAATTTTTATTAATATAATTTTTATTTATTATAATTCATTCAATTTGTATCCCACCTGTAGCCCCTTCTAACCTTCCCATCTAGTTTACATTCCCATCAACAGTAGGAAGAACTTCTTTATGAATGAATCATCATCCCCTTCCAACCCTACCATCCCTTCCCCCTTCATCTCCTCCCATGCCTGTTCCACAGTCCACTGATAGGGGAGGACCTCTTCCTCTTCCATCTGACCCTAGCCTATCAGGTCTCATTAGGACTGTGTTTCACAGTCTTCCTCTGTGGCCTGGTAAGGCTGCCACCCCCTTCGGGGGAAGTGATCAAAAAACCAACTACTGCGTTCATGTCAGAGACTGAGCTGCCACAGACTACATTTGTGCAGGGGTTCTAGGTTATCTCCGTGAATGGTCCGTGGTTGGAATATCAGTCTCAGAAAAGACCACTGGACCAAGATTTTTTGGTTCTATTGTTTTCCCTGTGGAACTCCAGACCCTTCTAGGTCTTTCTATCACCCCCTTCTTTCATAAGTATTTTGGGTAAACCACCTGACAATGTTACAGGTAGGATATATGGTAGATCTATGTTTTGCTTAGTTAGCATGTTAGCTAGCTAGTTAGTTGGTTGGTTTCGAAGAACTGCCATGCTGATGTATACAGTGTCTAACCTAGTTTACATTCCCATCAACAGTAGGAAGAACTTTATGAATGAATCATCACTGGTATTTGTTATATTAATAATGATAATAATAAATACAATTTATTCACTTTGTATACTGGCTGTAGCCTCCTCCCTTTTTCCCCTTTTGCCTAGTTTACTGATAAGAGAGGTCCTCCTCCCCTACTATCTGACCCTAGCCCATCAGGTATCATCAGTACTGTCTAGGTCCTCTTTCTCTGTGGCCTAGTAAGGCCACCCCACCAAGGGAGGTGATCAAAGAGCAAGCAACAGAGTTCATGCCAGAGACTGCCACTGTTTCACTTACTAGGGAACCCCCATGGAGACTGAACTACCCATAGGCTACATCTGAGCAGGGTGGCTATGTACTTAGGTCCTCTCCATGCATGGTCCTTGGTTGATTCATCAGTCTCTGCAGGCCCCCTTAGGCCCAAATTTTTGGCTCTGTTGGTCTCCTTATGGAGCTCCTATCCACTCCTTCTTCTATAAGACTCCCTGCACTTTGCCCAAAGTTTGGCTACAACTCTCATCATCTACCATGCTGGGTAGAGTCTTTCAGAGGCCCTCTGTGGTAGGCTCCTCTGAAACTTAAAAGCTTCAGTAAAGCAAAGGACACTGTCAATAGAACAGAACAACAGACCACTGACTGGGAAAAGATCTTCACCAATCTTACATCTGACAGAGGGCTAATATCCATAATATATAAAGAACACAAGAAGTTAAACACCAACAAACCAAATAATCAAATTTAAAAAATGAGGTACAGAGCTAAAAGGATAATTTTCAACAAAGGAATGTCAAATGGCAAAGAAAAAAAGCAATGTTCAGGAAGTCATCTCCTGTGCCAGTGAGGTCAAGGCTCTTCCCCACTTTTTACTTCTAACAGGTTTAGTGTGTCTGCTTTTATGTTGAGGTCTTTGATCCACTTGGACTTTACTTTTGTGCAGGGTGATAAATATGGGTCTATTTGCATTTTTATACATTTAGACATCTAGTTAGACCAGCACCATTTGTTGAAGATGCTGTGTTTTTTTTTTCCATTGTATGGTTTTGGCTTCTTTGTTAAAAATCAAGTATCTGTAGGCATGTGGGTTTATTTCTGGGTCTTCTATTTGATTCTATTGACCCACTATTCTGTTTCTAAACCAGCACCATGCAGTTTTTTATTTCTGTTGCTCTGTTGTACAGCTAAAGATCAGGGATGGAGATACCACCAGAAGGGGTCTCAGAGACCAATACTCAACCAAGGACCATGCATGGAAAGGACCTAGATCCCCTGCTCAGTCTCCAAATAGATTCCCTACTAAGGGGAGCAGGTACTGTCTCTGACATGAACTCATTGGCTGGCTATTTGATCTTCTCCCCCTGTGAGGAACAGCCTTGCCAGGCCACAGAGGAAGATGATGCAGCCAGCCCTGATGAGAGTTGATAGGTAGGGTCAGATAAAATGGAAGGAGATTCTCCTCTGTGAGTAGAATAGGAAAGGACATAGGGGAGAAGGGGGGAGGAGGGACTGGGAGAAGATGGAGGGAGCTATAGCTGGGATACAAACTGAATAAATGGTAATAAATAAATAAATCAGAAATTTAAAAATAAATTAATTAATTGATATTTTTTTAAAGAAATGCTCAACATCCTCGGTCATCAGGGACATGCAAACCAAAATGACCCTGAAATTCTACCTTACACCCATCAGAAAGGCTAAGATAAAAAACTCAAATTATTTATTTTCATAATGATTGGCATTTGACTAAAGAGATACAAAAATCTAATCATAGCTTTTATTTACATTACCCTGATGTTTAAGGGTATTGAAGATGTTTTCATGTTTATTAGGCATTATACAAATAGAATTTTAAATTAAATTCAGTCGCCACACTTTCACAACTCTGACTATACCCAAATTTTTCACAACCCACAGATTCAGCTATGTTACTCATGTGCCATCATGCCATACAGTTCATAAGTTTAAGAAGCATCAAGCTTTTCTCATATCATTATAATCATTATAATCATCTTTTTACATTTGCCCTCAATTCCATTTCCCTTTTTTCTCTGTCAAAATCTCTAAACCACATTGATAAATACCTTATCAATATCTAAGAAATCAGAAGTGAATAAAATACAGTAAACTTGTTATTTTATGTCACCTTAATATGAAAAATAAACTGCAAATGGACACTAGGAATGCCCAACATTATTGTCCCATATATTTATCCAATGTCCCATTTGTTTTATCCTCCATGATTTTTACATCTTTCCTGCTCAAGATTTCACCATCTGCATTGTCTATTTCATAATAGCTTCGATCCTTATTTCACTGTGAGCTTTTATAAACTTACCGTTCTACAAAGACAATTTATCTGCAAATTCTCCTTTTCACTCTGCTAATCAATATGGACTGTTTAGTAATCTATTTTCTGTTATTATACAACTATTGGAGATTAAGTACTTTGTTCAAAGATCTATTTGGATCACATGTCTGAAACTCTATGTACCTTCTTTACCTGAAAATGCAATCCATTCCTTCAAGCCATTTCCATCTAAAGAACCATCATAACCACGTACTGACCCAAGATCTTAAGCCAAAAACCACACTTCACATTCTAGTCTTCAATGAACATTATTGATTTTAGCTTAAATTATTTGGAAGTCTAACTAGATGTTGCTACCTCTTTAACTGGCACCACCCAAATCCAAAGTCCCTACATTTTGATATCCACAAAGATTGCTTGATCACAACCTGCATCAAGACAACCTTCTCGTGAATCATTCTGTTCAAGTGAACCTGTCCTTGCCTTGGAATTTATGTTTGTGCTGCCACATTTTTCTGTCTACCAAGCCACCCTCTCCCTAGGCTCATCACAGACGACTACATTTAGAGAGTACTGAAAGAGAATTCCCACTGTGTGATGTAAGATTGCTCTAAAAAAAGAACCTTTAACCAGGGGACTCTGGTTGGCCACGCTGCTACCTCTAAGAACTATGTTGTCCTTTTGTTTCCTGTTTTGCTTGTACGACTGTCTGAAGGCTCTTTCTGACCAACTCTGCTCATCCTTAACGTGGATCTTGAACGTTCAGTCTCATTTTGCATCAGCACCACTTTCATACACTACCCTCTAAAATTTCTTCCTCCTTATGACCAACTGCAGCACAAAGAGGTGGCTTTTAAAATGTGCCACAATCAGCTGGGACACAAGTGAATGTATAAAAGTATTTAAAAATGAAAAAGATATTTTAAAAAATGTCCATAATCTGGCATTCTTTTGCTGAGCATTCGCCAGTGGCTTCCTATTATTCTTGTCACGAAAACCACCTATCATGTCTATGACTTTAATTTTGAGGCATAGACTTGATTTACATCTCAGTCTTTATATGCCTCTCTGCTCTTAGAAGTTAAGAAAGTTCTTCCACCAATATCTACATGCAGCGTACTATACTCCAGCTGAGTTTGTGCTTTTATTAGGGGAGATTGTCCCCAGGCACAATTCTATATAAAGCAAGAAGACTTTTTCATAGATACTACTTCAAACGAAATCAAATGTTTTATAGGTCCAAATAAGCACTCTTTCAATAAAAAAAAAGCTTTGAATATATCCCAAGTAAATGTCAAGTAAATGTGTAAAACAAAACTACATATTTTATTTTTAAATTGTTTTTATTTTTAATTAACATATAAGTACATTATTTTCCCATTTCCCTTCCCTAGCATCAAACTCTCCCATGTACTCACCCCTTACTTTCTCTCAAATTGATGGGTCCGTTTTCTTAATTGCTGTTGGTGTGTTTGTGGTATACGTGTATGTATGTATGTGTGTGTTCTTAATTATATACATATAAATAGATCCTTTGTATGTATATGATTTCAGGGCTGACCTCATGGTATTGTAACTATTAAATATTAAGATACTCCAAGAAATCTTTTCCTTTGAAATTAAAACTGAGGTTTTTCTTTCCTTCAAAATATGACAGGTTAAGTATTCTATCCTTTAATATGTCTATTTAGTTATTTGTAAAATAAAATAAACTCATTGTGCAAATGGATGTAAATGAACTTGACTATTTGTGTTTGGTTTATATTCTCAGTACATTTTACCACAGCTTGCATTTTAATAGCCTGCCTGGTAGCTCTTTCAGAAAGCTGTTAGAAACTAATAATTCCTTAGAAGAACACACATTATGGAGAGAGAGGTTTGATAAAGTGTTATTATCTTGATGCCTGCATATTCAAATGTATTGTAGATTTAAGATAATTTTTTAAACTGGACAAAATGTGATTAATTTTAAGTGTCTTCTGGTGTGCTCATTTAATATTGTATGTAACTTATAATTTTCAATCATTAAAAGAAATAGTAAAGAACAACGGAAGTGTGAAAAATACAGAAAGAAAAACAAGGGATAGCAAGAGTACCTGCCAAACTGAAAATAAGGCAAAAGGCAATATCTATATGAGCTCAAAAGGAACTAAGAAGCTATAATTTCAAGTGTCAAAAAGTAAAATTTTATAGCAATTTTCAAGAGGTAAAATAATTCACATTCAGGCCAACCTAAACTCTTAGTATCTAACAAGATTACTTCAAAACCAATGGGGTACCTATAAGGGAAGTAATAAGGAAAATTACAAAATCACAAACAAAATCAAATACTTACTTAGAATTTCTAAATTCATAAATGAAGTAGAAAAAAAAAGACTGAATAAGAAAAAAGAAAATTTTTAGGCTTTCCTCTATCTAGTCCAAGCTGGCTACAGTGGTTTGAATGAGAATGCCTTCCATACATTCAGATGCCTGTCCAGAGTTTGTGGTGGTGTTTCCCTAGGTTGAGAGGATTTGACCTTGCTGGTGGATGTCACTGAGGGCAGATTTCAGGCTTCAGAAGCCCTGGGCTATTTCCTGTTCATCTTCTGCTCCCTGTTCCCTGCTGCTTGCTGCCATGGTTCCATGCTGTGCTAGGAATGGACTCTTATTCTTCTGGAATGGTAAACCCAAATGAAATCTGTCTTCTATAAGTTATCAGGGTGATGGTGTTTTAGTACATCAAGAGATCAGTAACTAATCCACTGGCCTGAAACTTGTCCTATCCCTCCTGCCTCTCACTCCCACATGCTAGGATTCCAAGTATGTACCATCATGACTACCTCTGAAAATATGTAACAGCCCATGATTTACTGATTTGATATATAAGACTCCTTTTTCTGAGACAAAACAAACAAACAAAAACCTTTTTCATTGCTTGATGAACATGAGTAATTTCCAGGGTTTAATACCCAGTATCAAGAACAAAATTAAAAGGAAAGAACTCTTTTTTTCTAACAAACACAAATCACATTTCTCAAGGAATTGGTGCTTAAGTCCACAGAACATTAGAGTCAAGACTCACATTGGAAGACAATGTAAATATGCCTCAGCTGTTAAGATCACTCTTTTCAGATACTCCAAACAAGAACGATGCATGGAGATAACTTAGAACTCCTGCACAGAAGTAGCCCAAGGCAGCTCAGTACCCAAGAGGGTTCCCCAATAATAGGACTTGGGACCATCTCTGACATGAGCTCATGGGCTGGCTCTTGGAACACCTCCACCTGAGGGAGGAGCAGCCTTGCCAGGCCACAGAGGGAGACAAGGAAGCCAGTCCTGATGAGACCTGATAGAGTAGAATCAGAAGAAACGAGAGGAAGACCTCCCTTATCAGTGGACTTGGGGAGGGTGCATGGGAGGAGATGAGGGATGCAAGGTAGGATTGGGAGGGGATGAGGGAAGGGCCTACAGCTGGGATACAAAGTGAATAAACTGTAATTAATAAAGTAAAATAATAAAAAGATCACTTGTTTTTCTTACAGAGGACCGAGGTTTGGTTCCCAGTAACCTCCTGCTGGTTCATAGGCCTTCATAGCTCCCATTCCAGGGTATCAACTCCCTCTTCTGAGCTTCATGGACACCAGGTACACAAACAGTGTACATGTAAGCAAGCAGGTAAAAGACCCATAGAAATAATTAAATAAAAATTTAAAATAATGCATGAAACTGTTGCACAGAGGTTAAGTGTGGGTCCAGAGCATCGCACTCTATTCTTTCTACTCAATATTACTCTAAGCATCCAATTGCTTTAATGAACAAACTTAATTATGAAATGCTTTTCAATGGTATTGGTTTTGAAAACTCAAACCTCAAGTTAGTTAATATATCATATTGTTTAATTTTTTAATAGTCATTGTTCACTTAATTCAGTATATTGAGTATTATTTTTAGATTGTGAAGGTGAAATACATTATATGTTTTGGTTGCAAAAATATGTTAAGTCAGCAGACTTCTCTCAAAGTCACAAGAAATTTGTAAGGGGTAATGAAGTCCTTCAGCAGAATGCAGCATACACATATATTTTTGCCACTGTCGTTTGTCTGAATCAGATTCCCGCTTCTACCCAGGCTCATTTTGAATTCCTGGAATTAGGTGATCTTCATATTTCAGTTTTCTAAAGAGTTTGTGCATGTGCGTGTTTGTGTGTGTGTGTGTGTGTGTGTGTGCGCGCGCGCGCACGTGCCATCCATGGCTGGCCATGAATATTCCACTGCCTTTTTATAGGTAATAAAAGCTAAAATTTATATAACATATAGTTGAGATAAATAGAAATCCTATGCATGATTTACTGTTGAAAAAAATCAAAGCTTAGACAAAGAATTACTAAGTGAGCCCACCCAAGGTTGTTCAAATAAATTTTTGTTGTACAAAATTTTAAAGTTAACATTTCAGATGTTTTCAACAGCTATGGATTACTTTTGTTTTAGTTGCTTTTGTCTTCATTCATGTTGTACATCAGATGACGATGAACAAAGGGGTTTTCACCTCGTTGCTAAATTATAAATAAATTTCAAACAGAGTTTATGCCTATCAAAAAGTGATTGAAATTCTCTGAAGGGTGAGTTTAACTTCACTGAATTCAGTTTTGTTTTTTTTTTCAAGACTTTACTTCTTATTTCAGAACATATATAACCTTAAGTTAAGGAAAGCGGTGCTCTGCAAATCAAGATACTTTTAAAACTACTTCTTCAGCAAATTGGTAACTATGCAGTAAAATGATACGGGAAGAAATAGAGGGAAAGTATTTTTATAATGCTGAAGTTATAAAATAAAAAGATGACTGGCTAAGACATGGCTGCAGCAAAAGTTGTGTTTGCTGTCTGTGCATATTCCATGAAGTGGACAGTGGAATGTACAGCATAAATAACCCAAATAGACATACCACTTTTCCTTCAAATACATGGGTATTTCAAGGAGTGTTTTCCTTGCCTTGAACATTTTGGCAGTTGCTATAGTTTAAAACTCCCACTAAACCATGGCTATTGTTATTCCTAATGTAAATGCACTCAAACATCAACTTGATAACAATGCAATTTTTAATCAGTAAGAGTAGTAACGGTTGTTTTTTTTTAAAGTTGGGAACTTATATGCTTGCTTGCTTGTTTGCTGTGTTTGAGACAGTGTCTCACTCTGTAGCCCTCAAAATCATACACAACTCAGAATGGCTTTAAACTATTCTCCTTGCTCCAGCTCCCTCATGCTGGGCTTATAGATCAGTGGTGCCATGCCAGCAAACCAACCTTCTAATCTATAGAGGCCATTCCAAGCTTCGGAGTTTCTTGAACAAAGTCCAGGGACTCTTCTTGTGTTCAGGAAATACAGAGCAGAAAGAATAACAGTAAAGATTCTAAATCTGGAGAATTGTGTTCCTAGAAGCCATTGGTTACTAAGCAAAAATTCAAGTTTCAGGTCTGGGATTCCTCCTTATAAATTGTTTATAAGAGACCAGCGAGATGCTCAAAGTAATTTAAGCTTGTGCTCTTTTTTTTTCTTGGATGCTCATCAGAATCACATGATAATACTCTATTGCTGAAGACAGCACACACCCTGATTAGAAGCTGAAATTATACTAGAAACTTGGTCCATGTTGAATAGTTTTCACAGTGGGTACAGTATTAGCTGGTTGGTCAAAGTGTGGCCCACTTGTACAATAGTGGAATGGTTGTTATGAAAGTAACCACAGCTCTCAGATTATATTTGAGGCTCATCCATTAAAAGGAATACTTGCCCATGCCTGGTGTGATAAAACCCAGTCAAAAACCCATGCCTGAGGAGGATATAGGCCATGGGGAGGGGCTTAGATTATTATTTTTTAATTTTTTTTATTTTTTTTCGTTTTTTTATTTTTTTTATTAATTACACTTTATTCATTTTGTATCCCCCCATAAGCCCCTCCCTCCTCCCCTCCCGATCCCACCCTCCCTCCCCTTTCTGCATGCATGCCACTCCCCAAGTCCACTGATAGGGGAGGTTCTCCTCTTCTTTCTGATCTTAGTCTATCAGTTCTCATCAAAAGTGGCTGCATTGTCCTCTACTGGGGCCTGATAAGGCTGCTCTCCCCTCAGGGGGGAGTGATCAACGAGCAGGCCAATCAGATTATGTCAGAGGCAGTCCCTCTTCCCATTACTATGTAACCCACTTGGACACTGAACTGCCATGGGCTGCACCATTTTAATCTTAATTTTTATATTAATTACAGTTTATTCACTTTGTATCCCAGCTGTAGCCCCTTCCCTCAATCTCCTCCCATGCCAATTCCACCTATAGGGGAGGTCCTTCTCCCCTTCCATATGACTCTAGCCTAGCAGATCTCATCAGGACTGGCTGCATAGTCTTCCTCTGTGTCCTGGCAAGGCTGCTCCCCCTTCAGGGTGAGGTGATAAAAGAGCCAGACACTGAGTTCATGTCAGAGACAGTCCCTGTTAACCTTACTAGCGTACCCACTTGGACACTGAGCTGCCATGGGCTACATCTGTGCAGGGGTCCTGGTTATCTCCATGAATAGTTCTTGGTTGGAATATCAGTCTCAGAAAAGACCACGGGCCCAGATTTTTTGGTTCTATTGTGCTCCTTGTGGGGTCCTGTCCTCTCCAGATCTTACTGTTTTCCACTTCTTTCATAAGATTCCCTGCATTCTGCCCAAAGTTTGGTTATAAACCTCAGCATCTTCTTTGATACACTCCTGGGTAGATTCTTAGATATTTTTAATCACTAAATGAAATAATGGGAAGGAAGTTTATGTAGGGAGGATGAGAGGGGCAGAGGGAAAATGGGAGAAGGAATAACTAAAGCAAAGAAGGTTTGAAAAGGTATATATGAAAACCTACTGTTTTGTAAGCTTCATTTTTTTTTCATATAAATGAGTTTAAATGGAGATAGCCTATACAGGTGTTTTTGCTACTCCCAGAAGCTACAGGTTGCCAAATAAAAGGTTCAAATAAAAGCATAACTCTCCCTAAATTGTTGTCAGGAATGTCCTAGAGGCAACCAAAGCAAAATGAGCCATTACGTTGTACATTTTATTAACTCTGTATCCCAGCTATATCCTGCTCCCTCATTCCCTCCCAACCCCACCCTCCTTCCCTCCCTCATCTCCTCCCTGCCCCTTTCCAAGTCTACTGATTGGGGAGGACCTCCTCCCCTTTCATCTGACCCTCTTTTATCAGGTATCTTCAGGACTGGCTGCAAAATCCTTCTCTGTCTTACCCAGCTATGAGTCATATGATCTATTGTAATAAGCAGCATGGCAAAATATTCCTATGTATGTGATAATAGCACTATTGCTTTAAGGACAACCAACTGCTTTATGATTATGTTTAAGGCCTGCTGCACAGGAGCAAAAACATGCCTGACATAGTTTATCTGACCAAAAACCAATGGATGGGAAGCTCGCAGCCCCCAGAAGTTCACTTATTGCCATTATCTTGATAAACAGTGTGGAATCAAACTATCATCTAACTTCATTTGTCTCTACTAATAAACTAGTGCAGCTCTCACACCTCATCAGATAAGTTTGATTGTGCAATAGACAGAGGTTACTGTAAAACCTCACACTTGGTCAAAGCATAGAGACTATATGTGTCTTAGAGTTTCTATGGCTGTAACAAAATATCATGGTCAAAAGCAACCTGAGGTGAACAGGGTTCATTTCATCTTACATCTTGGAGTATATCACCCAAAATGTCAAGCAAGAACTCAAGGTGGGAACCTGGAAGCAGAAACTAATACAGAGGCCATGGAGGAACACTAATTACTAGTTATGGCAGATGCCCCTTCGCTTGCTCAGCCTACTTTCTTATAACACCCAGAACCAGGAGAGCAGGGACAGCATCACCCACAGCCAAGTGGGCATTCCCTACATCAATCACCAATTAAGAAAATGCCCCTACAAGTCTTCCCAGGGGCCAATCTGATGAGGGCATTTCCTCAGTTAAGGTTTCCTTTTCCCAAATCACTTTAGCTTGTGTCAAGTTGACACAAAAAGTAGTCAAGGACAAAATATCGGTTGAATATTCAGCCAAAAATGAGATACCTGTATCATCTAACCC
The DNA here is from genome assembly GCF_907164565.1 of Psammomys obesus. Taxonomy (NCBI): domain Eukaryota; kingdom Metazoa; phylum Chordata; class Mammalia; order Rodentia; family Muridae; genus Psammomys; species Psammomys obesus. The sequence goes on from NW_026596147.1 coordinate 3,731,749, forward strand.
AAGGTTCAAGAGCCTTCATGGAAGAGGGTGTTTAAAAGAATCTAAACTCAGCAATCAGGAAGTACAAGAGCAACATAATATATTCTGAGCATTATTTTGGACTGCTCCACAAATTCATCAAACTCCCAGCAGCTACTGTTGTCAGCACAAAATTAGTGTAGTCAAAATTCCACAATGGACAGAGTCCCTCACCTCTAGCTGAAGAGATATTGACACTTTATGCCTAGTGCATAAAGAGAATCCATTTTCTTTAGTGCTATGGCCAGTGGAAGATAAACCATGCTTCCAGAGATAGCTGTACACCCATTGGCATGCTAGCAGCAAAAAGAAGAATGAAAAAGAAAAAGGAGAAGGAGAAGAAGGAGAAAAGGAAAGTCCTGAAGTTGGAAGAGGTATGGAGAGTGAAGTACTTGTGTCTGGGAAGAATTGGAAAAAAAAGAGTAGGAATAAATATCAAAATATGCTACATGCATTTTTGAAATTCTCAAAGAATTACTAAAAACATTATATTATTTTTTAAAACACAGACACTGTGGCTATTCTCATTTATTTCAGTAGAAATTAGTATTGACTGTTCCTAGACTTCAGTTAAGTGGAAACTGTTGGAAGTAGAGAGAAAGTTAGAAGTTTGGAAAACAAGGTCAATTCTCAGACAGCTTAAAATGTTTATAAGGTAATGTTTTAATAAGCTTCACTCAAAGTACCTAGCATTGCCTAACAACATTAGGCTAGAAGTGCAGTCTTGGGCCCTAACCTGTCTAGAGCGCTAAACAGTAAAATAAAGGTAGTCAACACTCTTGCTATGCCACGATAAATGGCATAAAAAAATAAAATTATATAATGATAGAATGGTTAGCCACAGGTAATAATAGGTAAACTATGTGGCAATAAATTGGTTAGCTGCCTCCTGTTTCTGACACCCATTCTGAGTTTGGGCCAGACACAAGAGTTTTTAACTGTCTAAAAAGTTAAAACCAACAAAAATAGAACACAGGTCATTATTTTCTCCTTTGTTTTGTTGGCCCAAGGAGGTTGGAGATAGATTATTATGCCCAAAGCTTGCATATCCTGATGGATCCTGGACAGGACTCAGTTACATACCACCTCAAATATGAAAAAAAACAAAACAAGCAAACAAACAAACAAACAAAACAGGCATGCTGGCAGAGAATGTAAACCCAGCAGTGTGACAGTGGAAACGGATATCTCCTCTTGGGCTATCATTAGAGAACACCAGAAGGAACTCATAGATAAAGTAGGCTGTGACTCATGCGCATTGATAAACAATTAGCAGGCTTGGGTTGAAAAATTGCCCTTAAGCACGGATTTAATTAATCAATTAGATTAATTAGAATCATTTTACCAAAGTCTGGTCAGGTTTATAGTGAAAATGTAACTTCACCACCTGAACAAAATATTTTAGTTATTCAAAATAACTAAATTTGTTACTAGGATGCTTTCTAATAACACAAGTGTTTGATACGTATCTTTGCCACAATAAGGAAATTCAGTATTAACCTTTCACCACCCAAGACAGTGCAAAGAATCTGTCCGTCCAGAACTGGGCATGATGGCACAAGTTGTACTTGTTTCACTTGGAAATCTGAGTCAGGTTGATAGTGAATATGAGGTCAGTGGGGTTACAAAACAAGACTCTGTCTAAACCAAATACAAAGTACACAAATAAATATAGAATTGATTCATTTATTTATTCATTGACCCATACATTAAGCACTTACCCATGTCAAATCCTGTATTACTGAACTGTTCTTGAGAAATTCTGACACTATAAATTACCAAAAAGAAAAAAATTAGTCTTGCAGGTATGCTAATTAACAGTATCTTATAGTAAAATGTCAAACTTGTAGATTCTTCATTATGGAAAGCAACAAAGTTTAAAATTCTACGATGCAGTTCACGATCACAATAACTTATGTTTAGATGCCTTTGTTTTTTAATATATAATCATAATTAATGGCTTCCTAAAACACATTAGAGATGCTTATTGTGTTGTGTTATGAAGAAATAATAAAACTGACATGAAATTAATATCTACTGAAACAAATTCATCTACCCTATTTTCGTGTATTTCAAATAGTTGCCAATTGTTACTCCAAATGTTCAATGTGTATCTTTATACAAGTAGAACCTTAGGAAAAGCTGGTTTGGAACTGCAGAGTATCTAGTGAGCTGGGTGTTGGAATGTGGGGAATTGGGGGTGAAAGGTAATTTTAAAGTAGCTCATGTAAAAAGTAATAATGTAAGTTGGCAAAGTTCTTGACTACCTATTAATCAACAAACAAGTAATTCTTTATCCTCTCTTATGTAGCGAACATTGTGAACATAATTAGAGATCCATACTTAATTAAATATCTCAAACTATCATGAGACAGACTGACAAGGAAAAAAAATGTGCTGCAGTGCTGAGGTATAGAATCGCACAGTAGTCAACAAGTATGTCAGACTAGGGAATACTAAGGGCTAAACAATAAGAAAATGAAGTTGACCCTTGCATGGTGAATAAAACTTTTCACATGGGAAAAGAAAAGGTCTAGACGGGAAACAACATCTTCAAAAGTTAGAGCAGGCTGTAGAAACGGCATGCCCTACTTCACTGACTACTGATACAAATGCAAGGGACATGAGACCAGAAGACCAGCAGTCAACAGATAATTAGAAGTTATATATAAGATGATAAGTACTTTTGGCAGTTTAGGAGATGATGGGGGAAAAAGAAAATATAATAAGAAACTCTCTTGCCTCTCCTAGGAAAAATAACTGAGGAGAGAAGTGGAAAGAATATCGGTGTGACAGGAGACAAGAAGCAGCTGCAGTCCTTCTATCTTAAACTTATTAGCTCTAAGTTATTTTAATGAAAAACTACCGATCCAAATATACATAGCTTTTCACCAAGAACTCTAGTTTTTCTAACTGAAGTCAGCACATTTGAGCTCAAAAGCAATGACAACTAACCTGAGTTTTTTTTTATTTTTTTTAAATTTTTATTATTAGTTACATTTTATTAACTCTGCATCCCAGCTGTATCCCACTCCCTCATTCCCTCCCAATCCCACTCTCCCTCCCTCATCTCCTCCCTGCCCCTTTCCAAGTCCACTGATAGGGGAGGACCTCCTCCCCTTTCATCTGACCCTGTTTTATCAGATATCTTCAGGACTGGCTGTCAAATCCTCCTCTGTGGGCTAGCAGGACTGCTCCTCCCTTGCGGGGGTGGGGAGGTCAAAGAGCCTGCCATTGAGTTCCTGTCAGAAATAGTCCCTGTTCCCCTTACTAGGGAAAACCAATTGGTTACTGAGCTACCACAGGCTACATCCAAGCAGAGGTTCTAGGTTATATCCATACATGGTCCTTGGAGTATCAGTCTCAGAAGAGACCCATGTGCCCAGATATATTTGATCCTTGTGGAGCTCCTATCCTCTCCATGTCATACTAACTCCCCCTTCTTTCATATGATTACAGACTAGGAAAAGATCTTCATCAACTCTATATCTGACAGAGTGTTGATATTCAGAATATATAAAGAACTAAGGAAGTTAAACAGCAACAAATCAAGTAATCCAATTAAAAGATGGGGTACGGAACTAAACAGAGAATTCTTTGTAGAGGAATATAGAATGGCAGAGAAACACTTAAAGAGATGCTCAACATCCTTAGCCATCATAGAGATGTAAATCAAAACAACCCTGAGATTTTTACCTTACACCCATCAAAATCGCTAAAATCAAAAACCAAATGACAACACATGCTGGAGAGGTTGTGGAGAAAGGGGAACCCTCGTCCATTGCTGGTGGGAATGTAAACTGGTACAAGCACTTTGGAAATCAATCTGGCGCTTTCTCAGACAATCAGAAATACTGCTTCCTCAAGATCCAGCTATACCACTCCTAGGCATATACGCAAAATTTGCTCAAGTACACAAGAACATTTGCTCAACCATGTTTGTAGCAGCTTTATTTGTAATAACCAGAACCTGGAAACAACCCAGATGTCCATCAACGGAGGAATGGATAAAGAAATTGTGGTATTTTTACACAATGGAATACTACTCAGCAATCAAAAATGAGGAAATCATGAAATTTGCAGGCAAATGGTGGCATCTAGAAAAGATCATTCTGAGTGAGATATTCCAGAAAGAGAAAAACACACATAGTATATACTCACTTTTATAGACCTATAAAATATGATAAATATAATGAAATCTATACATCTAAAGAAGATAAACAAGAAAGAAGACCCGAGATAAGATGATCAATCCTCACTTAGAAAGACAAATGGGATGGGCATTGGATGTAGGAGAAAAGAAGTAACAGGACAGGAGCCTACCACAGAGGGCCTCTGAAAGACTCTACCTAGCAGTGTATCAAAGCAGATACTAAGACTCATAACCTGAGTCTTAATTGTTTTAGAAACCCTGCTCTCCTTTCCACCGTATTAGATAAAATATCACATCACTGGTTTTTGCTATTGATATTCTTCATAGAAGAAAAATAACACTTATATAACAACATGTTAAAGCATAGTTATTCCCTCCAAATAAAATGCAGCACATAACCTCAAATCTGACTAATGTTAATGGACTCACCTCTTCTCCTGGAGTAAGTTAAAAGGCAAAGGCACTACCCTAAAGTTGTATATGTAATACAATATATCCAGTATATATCTCAGAGCAGTTTCCAGTCTTATATTATTATCTTCTTGTGAGAGACAAGAAAATAAATTTTCAGTACACGAAATATTTCCAAAGGTTAAAAAAAAAAGTCAAATTAAATCTCAAGATCAACGTGGTCTGAATTCATTTACAATCTGTTTCCACTGTGTTACCCAACCCTTTATGGTAAAAATTGCACGAAGGAGCCATCTATATTTCAGATTTTCCAAGTGTCCCATCAGTGTGACAGTTGGCTTCTGGCATCTTCCAAAAGTGTCCTTTCCAAAAGTTAACTTGGTACCTGAACAATTGCTATGACTAAGGAAAGTGACCATATATTTCTGGTATATAATTTATAGTAGCAGCTTAAAAAATAATTTCACACCTTTCAACTTGACATGTATTTTGCAACTGAAATGGAGTCTAACCATGCAATAGGATAAAACCTTAAATAATTTTAGAAATTGTGTTTGTGTAAAAGTTCTGCTCACAAATTAGTTATATTTGAAATCTTCTTACATAAATATACCTAATGCATTAATTTAAATACACAATGAGGGTGATTAATAGGCTGCTTAGGATTTAGAGTGACCATCTAGATGCCCTTCAGCTAGAGGTTATGAAACTGAAAATACTCTGCAATGCCAAGCTTCACAGATTTGCCATATTATGGGATTTGGTTCTTTCTGCTTTTCTCAATGATGAGCACTCGAGTATTTCAAGGTTATCATTTCATGATACAGGGAGAATTTTCTTCTACTGTACTGGGCTTGAATGTGAAATTGCTACATTTTTTTTTGCCCCTGTCTGTGTTATGACTGGAAACCATGCAGGAACAACTTTCTAACCTACTCTACTGTGCCAGGCACCAGAACACTTCACAGACCTATCACTTCTGAACTTATCAGCCACCGACTGATATTCTAAGCATCTGAATTTGAAAGACATAGTTGATGGCTTTTCTGTTCTGGTTCTTGAAGACAGGTTCCTACAAAGCATATCTAATACTGTCAGAACTATAAAGAAGTCATAGGAGATACGATGTGGAAGAGTCTTTTAAGTTCTTATATTCATACCAAGAAAGCTATCTAATAAAATATCTCCACTGTTCCAAATAGCATAGCTCAACTCATGAGTAAGGGGTGTGTGTTATCTCTTTGATAAAGTATTGACATCTCTTAGGGTACACTCCAGAGGTAGGAATACTTCCCTAGTATGTTCAGTACATTTTTCAGTGTGTATTACCAACATCTGCAGATTATTCACAGTTTGAAAAAGTTTGTGAATTTTGACTTTTCCAAATATCTATGTGTTTTTCCTTGGGCAATTAAAGAAGTGAAGTGTGTCTGGATTGTTTGTTTTGTTTTATTTTGTTTATGGAGAAGATGTTACATCAAATTATCTTTATTCACCACCTGGGTACTAAATGGGAGAAAAGCAAGCTTTTTTAGGGACAGTAGAAACAGGAATATATGCATCAAATTTGATGATCTGATTGGAATGTGATTTGTTCTTCAAACTTTCAAATGTTGGAAGCTTGGTCCACAATGTTAATGTTTAGGGGTTGTGGTTTCTGAAGGTAATAATGTAGTCCTCTGGTTTTTTCCCTAGTTTGCTTTTTACTAATATTATGACTAAAGTATTTATTGCCTCTTATACTTCTAGGTAACAGTCCCATCACTGAGGAAACTCAGGACAGGAACACAAGTCAAGAACTTGAGGCAGAGAACATGGAGAAGCCCAGTTTACTGGTTGGTTTCCAGTCTCTTGTTCGGCTACCTGTCTTAAACAGCCAAACTGCATGTTCAGGATGGCACTGCTCATTGTGGGTTGGGCCCTTTTACACCAACTGGCAAATAATAAGTGTCTACAAAGATACATCACAGGTTGAGAAGATGGAAGTAGTTCTCCAATTATGAATCCCTCTTCTCAGTTACTCCAACTTGACAGCCAAAATTAGCCATTACAGTTTTCAAGAAGGTAAGAGTCTCTGTAAAGCTATTTCTTTCCCACTTCTCCGCCATATTGGATAAGGCCAAAGAGTGAAGTACACGCTCAGCAGAGTGCACTTTACACTCTGCTTACACTTTAGTACTCCAAAACTCTGAGCAAAAATAAAAGTCCATTTGTTTTAAAATCTGGACAACAGAAAATGAACCAATAAAGGTACCACACCAAAAAAAAAAAAAAAAAAAAAAAAAAACAAAAAAAAAAACTACAGAATTTGGTCACATGGCATCTTTTTGTTAGTAAAATTTACTTGGCTTTTAAATAATTTTAGTCAAAGCTTTGAGCAGAGTTTCCTCCAAGATAGTCTCCTGAATTTTTTATTTAAAAGGTAGCCCAATTGAGAATTTCCCTAATTCTCATCTGTAATTAATGCACTTATTAAAATGCAGATGTATCAAGATTCATCGCCCAGCTAGACCTAAGAAATAAGTCTCAAGTGGTACAGTCTACAATAACAGAAACACTAGAAATAAAAGTGCCAAATATGAGAGAGGTACACCAAATTCCAGCTTTTTACTCCATCTTAACGAAAGTACTTTTAAAATGTCAACCGCAGTGATAAGCATCTTATATAACTTTAAGATGTGGGCCTTGATCCTTTAGAGACCCCTTCACATCCTCATTTTATATGTAAATCCATTAAGAACTAAGAGGACACTCAGCACAATCTGGTTTGATTCATCCACTTCTCAGCTACTGCCCTATGAACAAATGAAGGCTTTGCTAATCTGTAAAGCAGAACTCAAATACAGAAGACAACAACTAGAACTATTAGCCGTGCTCTGCTTGCAAATTCAGCATTTAGGAAGGAAAAACAAAAGCAACTAGCCAGGTAGGAGAACAAAGAAAAGTATTGGGAAGGCAAGGGCCGAATTTCCTAGGTTGCAGTAAAATTACATCCCTGTGTGTGGTTTGACTGATCCTAGCAAAGGAAAATACTGTGACTGTGGAGAAGGAGGGGGAACCTATTTTAAAGTGAAATTTCTTCTTTAGTATTATTAACAAGAACATCCAACAGACCAGAAATTCATAAAATAGTTTCAGAGCAAATAGATATCCTTAAGGCCTATAGAAACCTGTTTAAATGCAAAAAGATCAATTCTAAACTTCTATTTAAAATTAACTGAAAAGTGGCTCCAATCCCAAACTGCAAATTGTGAAACAGTATTTATCAAATGCAGAGATATTTGGTCAAAGAAGAAAATAGAAAGTGGATACACAGTGAATTGCTTGCATACCATTTAAATTTTTCTGCAGCATGTATAATCAGATCAGGAAACTGGTGAAACAGATAGACAGACAGTAAAAAGAACTCACCTTTAAAATGCTTCCCGGAGTCAAGCATTAAGCACCCTCTTCTACCTTCTCCACCCCACCCCCTGTCACCCAGAAGCACACACTCACACCTAATTTTTTGTTCTCACTGTGAGCCTGTCTTACCCCTTGTGTTCTGAGAAAGTTAAGGAGCTAAAACCAAAGGAGACATTTCTAGCAAAATTGAATGGAAAACATTCTGAGACAGTTTCCAACTGAAAGTGGCAGTGTCGTTAGATTTCTAACTCAGAACAGCACAAATTGTAAGACTAGATTGGGCCTCCATCTCAGTAATGCTTTCAAACTGTAACAAACCATAATCCCCCTTCAGCCAATAGGATGACTCAGTAGGTAAGGGCACTTGTAGCCAAGCTTGATGACCTGAGTTCAGTTCCTGGAACTCATATGGTAGAGAGTCACACATGTTGCCTTCTGACCTCCATGTGCACTACACACACAAGTTCACACACTAATGAAATGTATATATACACATATATGCATTACACATATATATGTATGCATACATATATACATGCATACATACATACATAAATATATATAAATATACATACAGATTTACATGTATATATGTATGCATAAATATTTATATATGTATGTGTGTATATATGTATGTATATATGTCTACATACATGTATATTTATATATCTATACATGTATATATATGTGTGCATGTATATATGTACTCATACGTATATATGTATAATTCATATATGTGTATATATACACATATATATTCTTTAGCCCTCAAAGTATTCTCAGAGAAAAGTTGCTCATTCCCAGACGCACAGTGAAAATATAACTCTACAACTCCCTTGAGTCCCTGGATGACGGGCCACCATAGCCTCATACATTCCCCACTTCATCAAAAGAAGAGCTAACCAAGAATATTTGTGTAAAGCACAGGGGCTAGGGTTACAGCATCAAAGCATCCACTGTTGGCTTTGATAGAGTTCAAAGCTAGTCCAAGATACAGCTGGAGTTGGAGGGAGGAGGGAGATACTCATCATAAGTTAGTCTCAGCATAAAAGACAGACAAGTTCTATCTAAGAGTTCAAAAAGCAACTCATGTCAGCCTCAAGTTCTATACAAAAGTTGCCAAAGCAGAAATAACGCCTCAGTCTCAGCCGTGCCTCATACTGAGAAAAGCAGCTAACCCAGATCAAACTGAGCAATGACTCCATCTAACCTCACAACCCAACATGTAGTCCTCCTCAAATGGTGGAGATTCAATGGTGACCATTGTGGCTAATCTTTATTGTTAACCTGATTGGATTTAGAATTACATAGAGGACATATCTCTAGGCATATCTGAAAGGGGGATTCCAGAAAAGTTTAATTGAGGGGGAAAGACATATCCTGAAATGAGGATGACACTATCCCATGGAATGCAGTTTCCATATGAAAAAAAGGAGAAAAAAGAGAAAGCTCATTGAGACAGCAGCATCTGCTTTTCTGTACTTCTTAGCTGTGGCCACAATGTAGCCATATGCTCCATGTGCCTGATGGCATGTCCTCGCTGTCATGTCCTCTCACAATGATGTCCCATAGCCCTTCTCAAATCATGAGCCAAAAACAAATCCTCCTTTCCTTAAGTTGCCTCTGATATGTGTTTTGTTCTAGAGATGAGAAAAGTGACTAATACAGAAAAATTGGTGTCAAGGAGTACAGTTGTTTTTGTAATAAGCCCATGTTGTTTGCAGATCATTAGAAATGGTTTGAGTTGAGAATGTGGAAGAAGTTAGAGCTATGGATTAAAGGAGTATTAGAATGTTTTAAGAAGAACTTAATGAGACATTCTGATGATATTATAAAAGGCCAGAAGCCAATAGAAACATGGACAGTAAAGGTCAGGCTCATGTGGTTTCAGAGGGGAACAAGAATTCTATTGTAAACTGGGCTAGAGGCCATTAGTGTTGCATTCTAGCAAAGAATTCAGCTGTACTCTGTTCATGCACTGAAAACTTGATTAAGACTGAATTCTAAAGTAATAGATTAATTAGAATAATTCTTTAATCTGTTTGTTAAAGGTCATTTCAATGCAATTTTCAAGATGCAACAGCATGGTAAATACTTGTGCCTTTACTTTAATTTACCATGAGAGAAAAGCAAATAATGAAGAAAAAAAGACATGTGAAAGATATAGTTCATCAGCAAAAGGAGCTTGAATGATGTCAAAATTGAAGACAGGGTTGGTGAAGAAACTAATGATAATTATCAAAAAATCAGTGTCATTCCAGTGGAATCTCAGACTCTACACAAATAAGTAATACAAAAAGATGCCTTGAGGGCACCATACACAAAAATCAACTCAGAGTGGACTAAAGACTTAATGCATGGTTGATTAGAAAATAAATAAAGATCATAAAGACTTTTTTCTTAAGAAAATATACAAATAGTCAAGACATGATAATGTGTTTCACATGACTAATCATTGTAAAATGCCAAATAAAATTACAAAGTATCACCAGACAGATTTCAAAGTGGCTAGTATCAAAAAGATGAATTGTGGGTGCTGATAAGGATATGGAAAAAAGAAAAGCACTCTACCTTTGTTGGAAGGAATATGTTAGTGTATCAATTATTGAAAACTATGACTATTCCTCAAAATACTTAAAATAGGAACCCCACTTCTGGCTATGTATGTCAAAAAATTTAAGTCAGTATGTTAAAGAAATAGTTGCATGCTTGTGTTGATTGTAATCTTAATTGGCAGAGCTAAAATATGGAATCACCTTAATTTCCATAAAGAAAATATGATATGAATATGCACAGTGAAATACAACTGCACATTTAAGGAAAGGAAATTCTAGAGTAGAAAGATAGCTCCATCAGTTAATTGCTTGTCTTGTAAACAACAGACTCTGATTCTAATCCTCATAACCAACATAAAAAGCTGGGTTTGGTGATGCATGCTTTTAATCATAGCACTCGAGAGGTGGAGACAGGCAGAATCCTGGGCTCATAGGCCAACCAGACTTTTCTAATCAACGGATCCAAGATCCCAGTGAAAGCCCTTTCTTATAAAGCAAGGCATATGAATCCTAAGCAGCACCACCCAACATTATTCTCACACATATGCATACTTTCACATACAAATGCACACATACAAAGGAAATTCTATCATTTGTGAAAATACAGGTAAACATGCAGGACATTATGCAAGTGACATAAGTTGGGCATAGAAAGACAATCTGTGCATATTCTCACTTACATACCCAATCTAAAATGGAATTTCTAGAAGATCGTAGTTGACAGAGGCTAGAAGATTTTGGTCACTGAACACAGAGTTAGTTAGACACAAGAAACAAATGTCAAGGATTTAAAGTGTCAGCTATGTTTATTAGCTTGATTCCATCCTTCCACTCTTGTGACAATAATTCTAGCACAGTTTTATCACCCAAAATTCTAAGGAAAAATAAGTTAACAAAAATAATTACATAACCCTGATACAGCTGTGGCTGAAGTTTTAAGGTTAAGTAATATTTGGGGAGCAGGAATTGTATTAGCTCTTTCTTTTTGCATTTTAATATGCATATATTCTTCCCCATTAATTTCATTTGAGAAAAAAAAGTCAAAAAAATAAAAAACTTCAAAAAAGTTAGACATGAATGCACTAAAACCTGGAGGTAATGAAAAGCAGCTATGTCTTCTCAGCCTTCCTTTGCCATGAACTTGGAGAACCACCTTAGTGTTTAGCATTAGTGAATCCACATCCCCTTGTGCAGCAGTTGTCACTAATAAACATAAGAGACCTTTCTTACAGATGTTGAAAATCCTTAAAACTATCTCTCTTTTGAGAACTATCTTTTGAGAACTGTCTGTTTAGTTCTAAGCCCCCATTTCTTTTCTTTTAATTGGTTTGTTTGTTTTCTTTATATTTAATTTTTGGGATTCTTTGTATATCATAGATGCTAACCTTCTGTCAGATATAGAATGGGTAAAGATTTAGACCTATCTGATGGGCTGCCTCTTCATTTTTGTGAAGATGTTGTTTGGGGTAATGAAACTTTATGGTTTTATGGAGTCTTCTTTCTTTTTTTAAAATTAATTTTATTTTATGTGCATTAGTGTGAAGGTGTCATATCCATTAGAATTGGCATTACAGACAGTTGTGAGCTGCCATGTGGGTGCTGGAAATTGAACCCAGGTCCTTTGGAAGAACAGACAGTACTCTTAGCCACTGAGCCATCTCTCCAGCCCCGGAGTTTTATTTCTTAATTGTTGACCTTTATGCCTGAGGTATTAGGGTTCTCTTTATAAATTCCTTTCCTGTGAAAATTAGTTCAAGCATATTCTAAACATTTTCCTCTGATATTGAGTCTTTTTTTTCTTATTGAGACAGGGTTTCTCTGTGTAGCCTTGACTGTACTGGACTCACTTTGCTAGGATTAAAGGCGTGTGCCACCACTCCTATCAGGGTATTGAGTCTTTTATTATTATCAATTTATTTATTTATCTATCTATTTATTTATCTCTTTATCTATCTATCTATCTATCTATCTATCTATCTATCTATCTATCTATCTATTCACTTTACTTCCCAATTGTAGCCACCTCTTTCCTCTGCTCCCTGTCATTCCCTCCTTTCTTCTTCCTCCAGCCCACCTCCTTTTTTCCCTCAGAAAGGGGAGCATAAGACCAACCCACCCAGCACATCAAGTCACATCAGGACTGAGTGCATCCTCTTCCTCAGTGCCCTGGCAAGGCAGCCCCATCAGAAGGAAGTGATCAAAAAGCATGGAACAGAGTCCTTGTTAGAGATAGCCCCCGCTCCCCTTTCTAGGGAACCCACTTGAAGACCAAGCTGCCCATCAGGTACATTTGTGTAGGGGGCACAGGTCCAGTCCTTGCTTGGTGCTTCAGTCTCCGCAAGCACCCCTGGGCCCAAGTTACTTTGGCTCTGGTTGGTCTATTTGTGGAGTTCCTGTCCCCTCCTCGTCCTTCTATCCTTCCCCCCAACACACACACTCTTCCACAAAGCTCCGTGTGCTCCACCCAATGTTTGGCTGTGAGTTTCAGAATCTGTATTGACCCATTGCTGGGTGGAGCCTCTAATAGCCTAGCTATGCTAGGATTCTATCTGCAAGCACAGCAGACCGTATTTATTAGTGTCGGGGTTTGGCTCTCTCCCTTGGTTTGGGTCTTGTCTGGTTCAGGCATTGGTTAGCTAGTCCCTCGGTCTATCCTCTATCTTTATCTCTGCACATCTTGTAGGCAGGGTAAATTTTGGTTTGCAGTGTTTGTAGGTAGGTTGGTGTTCCCCTTCCTCTACTAGAAGCCCTATCTGGTTAGAGGGTGGCCTCTTCAGTCTCCATGATCCCACTACTAGGGTTCTCAGCTAGAGTCACTCCCAGGAGCCTACCCTGTCATAGGTCTCCAGCTTGTCTCAGAGATGCCCCTGCCCATGGTTTCTGTTCTCTCTGCAATCATATTGAGTCTTATGTAGATGTCCTTTGTCCACTTGGAGTTCAGTTTTGTGCAGGGTAAGAGATGAGGATCCAATTTTGTTCTTCCACAGGTAGCTATCTGCTTTTGCCAGTAACATTTGTTGAAGATGCTGTGTTTCCTCCATTGTGTACCACTGGACTCTTCATCAAATATCAGGTAACCAAAGTATTTTGGTTTCTCAGTTCTATTCCATTGACCAATGAGACTGTTTCTATGCCAGCATCATTCTGGTTTTGTTCAGCTCTACAATGCACCTTAAAATCTGGGATCATGGTACCTCCAGCAATTTTCCTGTTGTTTAGGATTGTTTTAAGATAGCAAGGATCTTTTGTACTATGACAAAATGAAGATTTTTTTTCAATTCTGTGAAGAACTTCATTAGCATTGTTAAAGGGATTGCACTGAATTAGTAGATTGCCTTTAGCAAAATATTTCACCTTTCAGTATCTTATTCAGTTTCTTGTTTTCAGTGTTTTATCATTGTCATCTTACAAGTCTTTTACTTCCTTAGGTTTATTCCAGAATTTTCTTTGAGTCTGTTGTGAATGGTATTGTTGCTTCAATTCTTCTTAAGTTATATTTATCATTTGTTTTTTTATCATATAGGAAGACTACTTTTGTGTGTTAATTCATTCTTTATTGCTTTGCTGAATATGTTTACCAACTGTAGAAATTTTCTAGTGAACTGTCTAGGGTCTTTTATGAGTAGAGACATATCATATGAAAACAAAAATATTTTTGACTTTCCATTTTCTGTTTGTATTTGTCTTATAGTTCTAGAAAAGACTTCAAGTACTTTGTTGAACAAGAAAAGGAAGGATGACCATTCTTGGTCCTGATTCTAGTAGAAATGTTTTGAGTTTTTCCTCATTAAGAATAATGTATCCTGGAACTCTCGGAGACTTTAAACATGAACGAGTGTTGGATTTTATCAAATGCTTTTTCAGCATTGAAGGAGATGATCATGTGATTTTTTTTACAGCCACTTTGGAAAGCAATCTGGTACTTCCTCAGAAAATTGGAGATAGCGGTACCTCAAGATCCAGCTATACCATTATTAGGCATATATCCAAAATATGTTCAAGTATACAAGGACATTTGCTCAACCATGTTCATAGCAGCTTTACTCATAATAGCCAGACTCTGGAAACAACCTGGATGTCCCTCAGCTGAGGAATGGATACAGAAATTGTGGTACATTTACCCAGTGGAATACTACTCAGCAGTTAAAAACAAGGAAATCATGAAATTTGCAGGCAAATGGTGGGATCTGAAAAAAAAAAATCACCCTGAGTGAGGTATTCAAGAAGCAGAAAAACACACATGGTATACTCTCATTATAAGTGGTTGTTAGACATATAATATAGGATAATCACACTAAAATCTGTACACCTTAAGGAAGCTAAGCAAGGAGGAGGACACTGGGTAAGATGCTCAGTCCTCATTCAGTAAGGCAAATGGGATGGACATCAGAAGATGGAAAAAACAGGGAACAGGACAGGAGCCTACCACAGAGGTCCTCTGAAAGACTCTACCCAGCAGAGTATCAAAGCAGATGCTGAGACTCATAGCCAAACTTTAGGCAGAGTACAGGGAATCTTATGAAAGAAGTGGAAGATGAAAGACCTGGAGGGTTGGGGAGCTCCACAAAGAGAGCAACAGAACTAGGGGTCTTTTCTGAGACTGATACTCCAACTGAGGTCCATGCATGGAGATAACCTAGAACCCCTGCACAGATGTAGCCCATGGCAGCTCAGTCTTCAAGTGGGTTCCATAGTAAGGGATCAGGGCCTGTCTCTGACATGAACTCAGGGTCTGGCTCTTTGATCACCTCCCCCCTGGAGGTAGGGAGGCAGGCTTACTAGGCCACAGAGGAAGACAATGCAGCCAGTCCTGATGAGATCTGATAGGCTAGGGTCAGAAGGAAGGGGATGAGGTCCTCCCCATTAGTGGACAGGAGGACAGTCGTGGGTGGAGAAGAGGTAGGGGGTGAGACTTGGAGGGGACAAGAGAGGGGCCTACAGACGGGATACAAATTGAATAAATTGTAATAAATTTAAACTTTTTAAAAATACAGCAAAAAGTAAAAATAATAATAATGTGGACTGTTAGCTTCCTGTTTATTGCCTTTATTATACTGAGATATGTCCCTTGTATCCCTATTTTTTCCAGGAATTTTATGATGAATAGATGTTGAATTTTTGTCAAAGGCCTTTCCTACATCTAATATGATGATCATGCAGGTATTGATCTTTAGTCTAATTATGTGGAGGATTATGTTTATTGATTTATATGTATTGAACCATTCTTATATTTCTAGGATGAGGCTGACCTAATTGTGACAGATAATATTTTTCATGTGCTCCTAAATTTGTTTTGCAAGTATTTTGTTTAGAATTTTCTATCTATTTTCATCAAAGATACTGGCCTATAATTTTCTTTTTTGTTGGGTCTTTCTTCAACATCCATAACTATCAGGAAAAATGAAAATTAAAACCATTTTAATATTCATCTTAACCTATTCAGAGTAGCTAAGATAATAATGATGATGACGGTGGTAGTGATAATAATAATAGTGACTAATGCTTGGTTGGATGTGGGGAAAAGGAAATTCGTACTCACTGATGGTAGGAATGCAAATTGTTATAACCACTATAGAAATCATTTGTAGAGGTACCTGAAAACGCTGGTAATATATACACCACATAATCCAGTTATAACACAGTTGACCAAATGTCAAAAAACTCCATAGGTTATTATGGAGATATCTTCTCATCCATTCTCGTCACTGCTCTATTCACAATAGCCAGGAAATGAAAACATCCTAGATGCCCTCAACTAATACATGAATAATGAAAACATTATATAAATGGAATATTATTCAACTCTATGTGCATGTTTAACTGAAATGAAATTGTGAAATTCACTTGTCAACCCATTTAGCTCTAAACAGTAATTTTGAGTGAGGTGACCCAGACACAGAAACACAAAGATCACATGTCTCACTTGTGAATTTTAATTCAATCTTCAGATTGGTATGTTTCATTTGGAATACTTATAGAACTTGGAAAGCCACTAAGGAGCCATGTGGGGGGATTTCAATAGGGTGAGAAGACAGAATGCACTGGTTTGAAGTGTTTAAAGGTAATAATAAAACAGGAAGGTTTAAATTGTCATGGAAGAGGGGAAGGCAGTGTAAAAGGAATACAGGAAGAATGAGATAACATTAAAGACTTTTCAAATAATTCTTGTGGAAATGTACTACTGTAGAAGTTTTCAAAAATGTACTTTTCATAATATATGCATGTATACACACATACACAAAATTAAAATGGAGTTGCCATTTTAGTCATATGACAATGGCCTTACTAGATAACAGAGACTAACAAGTAAAATTCCTAATGTAATAATAAGTTATCTCCTTTAGAGTTATAAAATCAACTGTTTCTCTTGGTTGCCTTCAAGTACTTGATGGTAAGACCTAAAGACTGAAGTACAGTACATGAGTACTGTACATTGCGTACAGTACATGAGATAACAAGCTGGGACTGACCTGGAAACTTTACCTCTATGGCTAGTTTTTATACTGCTAGACAGTGCCATTTATACTGTGGAAGAACAAAAGTAATCTTTTCCACCTGTGAGTACTGCCAGGTACACTAATGACTGTCCTGACAAGACACGCCCGATGTGCAAAAATAGCCTGCACATTACAGAAGTAATGACAGAATGGCTAGTGACTAAATTAAAGTCATACTCCAAGAAGGAGACCCATACCTGACATCATTACTGGGAAAAAAGCCTGAGACTAGACAGGTACTAGGCCACAGATGAAAACGTAGTGCTATTTTGTGAAATGCACATAGTATTACACTGAATCCTAATGACACAATTATGCCCACACATTATTGCATCTCTGAATCCTCATCAAAGAAATGTCTACTTGTAGTAGATTGTGATGAAGAAAGAGACACACAACCAGAAGGAAATAAGATACTATAGAATGCTCAGCCGTGAATTGCCACCTTCCTCATGAACCTCAGGTGTCATTATAGAAGAGGAGAAAAAGAGCATAAGAAGTGGCAAGTGACTGCAAGGAAAGTTTTCAGGACCCAGCAAGACAGCTGCACATATGAACTTGCAGCGGTTGGGACAATTTGCACAAGACATGTGAAAGCTCTATCCAGATTAAATTTTGTTATGGAGAGGCAAATTGGCCATGAAATCCTAACTCTAGCTGTTGGTGATTTGACAATTATTAGGTGCTAAGAAAAGGAAAATCTATTCTCTCTAAGAATTTTACCATTTGGTAAGCAACCTACACTCCAATGAAGGTACACATCCAAAAATATTCAGGCAGCACAAATTGGTCTTGGTGTAATTTTTTCCTTTTTTTTGTATTATTTTCATTTATTACAATTTATTCAATTTGTATCATGGCTGTGGCCCCCTCCCTCATCTCCTCCTAATTCCACCCTCCTTCCCTCTTCTCCCCTTATTCCCCTACCCTAGTCCACTGATAGGGGAGATCTTTCTCCCTTTCCATTTGACCCTAGCCTGTAAGGTCTCATCAGGACTGGTTGCATTGTCTTCCTCTGTAGCCTGGCAAAGCACCGTTCCAGGGGGAGGTGATCAGAGAACTTGTCACTGAGTTCATGCCAGAGAAAGGCCCCGCTCTCCTTACTAGGGAACCCACTTGGATACTGAGTCTATGGGCTACAACTGAGCCGGGGTTTTAGGTCCTCTCCGTACATTGTCCTTGGTTGGGGTATCAGTCTCTCCAGAGCCTCCAGGGCTCAGTTGGGTTTTTTGTGTTTGTTTTTGTTTATTTGTTTGTTTTACCTCTGTTGGTCTCCTTTTGGAGCTACTGTGCCCTCCAGGTCTTTCAATCTCCCCGTTCTTTCATATGATTCCTGCACTCTGCCCAAAGTTTGGCTATGATTCTCAGCCTCTTCTTCGATGCCTCCATCAGTAGAATCTTTCAGAGGCCGTCTGTGGTAGGCTCGGGTCTTGATCCGAAACTCCAAACCTGGTGAATTTTTTACAAACCAAAGGGCACAAAGTTGCTTGTACGGGAAAGGGAAGGAAAATATAGGAACAACTGGGGGAGTGTGTGAATATGATCAAAACACATCGTACAAAATTCTCAAAGAACTAAAAAACAAAAATCTGAAAGTAGACCTTTCCTTTGGAAGACAAAATTGTGTCATCAAAAGCCTTAGTCATTAAAGATTAAAAAATAAGAGATACAAATTATAACATTGTTAAAAATCAGACTAGTCTTCTGAAGTTATATCCTGTTAAGAATTTTATAAATATATTTTAAACTGCAAAAAAAACCAGATTTTAAAATAATTATTTAAAATAAATTGACATCCCCATAAGAAATTTAAGCATTGCAAATACTTAATAGTTTAGTAAAGAATATTTGCTTAGAAAGTAATTAAGAAAATCAGTTTTTAATGAAAGCAATTAACATATTCACAGTGCTTCTATTTAATGTAATTGCTTAATATTAATGTGCAGCATCAATGGTTTAAATTAGTTTTCATTTGATATAGAACATCAAAGCTTTCTGTTGAGATTAGATTTAGCTAAATGACCTGTATTTCTAGAGGCATAGGGTGTTTAAGGATAGGGGTTGGAGAAGCATTTAAACATAATTGAAAATTATATTGGAAGATCCAATTATTGGCCTTTGTAGTCAAAGTTAAATCATTCAATCTTTATGATACAGCCATGCCTAGATTTCAAACACATGTGGTCCACTGTTAGCTAGGATCTCGTAGAGGCAGGCATATAGTTATGAAGGATGCATGGCAGTGAGAGTAACCTCCTTTTTAACATAGCATTACTTTGAAATATCATCACCCAATGTTCTGTCTCTTTCTGTAGACTGAGACCAGTGTGTAGGGATAACCGGCAGGAGCCCTGTAGCTCATTCTTGAGCAAAAAGAAAAATGAATTTCTCTCAATTGAAACGTGAGTTGTCAACTTCATCCACACATTTTCATATTTACAGACTGGATGGCAGGTTCTAGAGATCATGAGTTCCATTCAATCAAAGAGAAATATCGTGTTTCAAGGGAAGATTTGGCAGACTACCTACTACAGGGATTGAAAAGTCCTTCAGGATGAGGGGCTGAAAAGAAAAGGGGAAAGCTACACTAAGCCAGTAGTTTGATGTTACGCTCTCATACATATTGTTTTATAATTAGAATTCCTTTTCCCACAGTTAAATGTATATATTAAAATATATGTGCTGATCTTTTCTTATATTAAAATATTTCTCAGATTTGATGTGATTTGAGCCAGATAGATGACTTATATTTATTTTTTCAAGTTCCTACCCAGTGGGAAGATTTTCATGAGGCTCTTAACATCTCTGTTACTTTACCAATAAGGTAAGTCATAAAAGGTACATCACAAATGTGTTGTGAAGATTAATAGAATAATTACAACTCAGATATATATGTTAATACCAAGGATACAGTAAATATTCAGTACATTTAGATAACACTATGGTTCTTTCTATATTTGTATAGATACAGAATTATTAACAATCATATCAATTGCAGCAATTAACAGTGTTTTGTAGTATTTAAATAAGTTAAATTGTCTTCTCCTGTGTATTTGATTTTATTCTGATGTAGACTTCATGCTCAGAAAACCACATTCTGATTCTGGGACATTAGAAGCTGTCTTCTATTGTGATCCAATATCAGATTGATGCTAATACTCTTCATTTTATTACTTGACTTCCCATTGGGTAAAGAATGACTGTCTATTGCATCAATAACAGATATCATAGGAAAATATATGAAAGGTATTCAGTAAATTTGTGTTCAATGAATTAACTGAATTAACAAAGTAGGTCCTATATTAACAAGTAAAGTAGGTCCTAGGTCCTATATCGTCATGCTGATGACATTTTTTTCACAGGAAAATTTTAGGTGTTAGTTCTATGACTTAAGAGAACTGGTGAGCAAGTACATGAATAAGAAATATTGAAGAGTAATTGTTTGAATTATGTACTTTGCAGTATTTTTTTACTAACTGTAAACAAATCATTTTTCTGTGGGTAGCCATGTCATTTACATTAGTCAAGAATGCCCATAAATTAAAGCAAATAGCACTATAAAACATGGCCTTAGTTTTCCTTGATTATCTTAAGGTTTTCCCTTCAATTCCCAAAAAGCCCCTTCATTTTTCTCATACTCTGATTATATTTAAAACATGGAAATCTCTCCCTGTTCTCTTTCCCGTATATTAGCGGAATTTCCCCATGCTCCTCTCATATCATTTGTTCCCTTGAGCTGCACAACTTATCACAATGCTATTATCACCTTGAATGTGGCCTTGACAATCCTTTGTTGATGATAATTCCTAGTACCATGTGGTTTTTCTTAATACTACCTAGGATTGTAGTCTGGGCATCATGGCATTTTGAAATTATAATGATGCCTATGGGAGATTTAATTTCTCAACAGGCATCTTTCTATAAAGTAGAACTACTTTTTTCTTTGAAAAATGAGTAGCTAGCACCTTTATAAAAGCTCAAAGTCAACACCAGAATGTTAATTGCACAGAAATTTCTCTGAGGAAATTGACAAAGTGTTCATATTTCATTAAGGTAGGAGGCAAATGAAGACATATTAGCGACTCTGAAATTACCGATTAATATAAATCCTATTTATTGCTACATTAATGATTTTATAGGTATAAATATAAGAAAAATAAGTATTACTGTTACCTACAAACTTTTGTAAGTATGACTCTACATGCATAATAACATTCTTTCAATAGCTTTTATGTGTTCCCTCTGTTTATTTAACATCATGCTGCTGTTGATTTGTGTCATGGTGCCGGGGTATCATCTGTCACAGAGAAAACACCGTGATTTCTCCATCCTCTAGTGTCAACACCTCACTTAGGCTCTTCCTGTTAACTATGACCTTTATTTTGTTTAAATCTCATTCAAAGGTACAGCTTAATAATTCTAGATTTAACAAAGACTGAGAAAATTTTCTACTCTGGATAACAGGGTGCATTTAAAGCAGGGAACTACATAAACTCATCATGGCATTAAGCCTAATTCAGTTATTTTGAGATAATCCTTTGGGATTTTTGAAGTGAATAAAACCCTATAAAGTATATGATGTTTTTATAAAAACTACAACTTCCACAGCAGCCCATCCATGATCCTAATTCTTTCTTTCTGTCTTTCCTTAAACTTACTTCATTCCTTTTGTCTATAAAAATAGTTGATTTTCAATTTTGTGGTTCACTGAAAGATTTTTGCCTGTAAATGGTTTAAGTGACTCTTAAATGCAGACCCAATGCCTTTCCCACATCTCTGCACGTGCTTCACACCCTGAAGCAGCTTCTGTTTTCTGTGTCTCCTTTCATAATTAGACTGTCACGTTCCACTACTTTCCTCTCAGGGGTGAGCTGGTGAACCCTCAAGTAGAGGCTTTTCTGTAGAGACCAACTTCAAAATACTCATCTTAGTTCTTTCCTAGGTTCTCTAGCAGGAGGGCGAATCACCTCACATCTCAGATAACTAGTCTCTCTCTTTTCTTTTTTTAAACAAATAAATTAATTTTATTCTTAGTAACTTTAAAATACATAATTCATTTATTTTTCCAACCACTTTAAAAATATGTATTTCAGCTACAGTCTTATCATTACCTTTGATTCTAGAATTATCATCCCACACTGAAACTCTCCATTAAATAACTAGCTACCTGTTTTCAGTAGAAAACATACCTGATCTTTATAAACTTTTTAACATTTTTATTCTTTGTTTTTTATTTAAAACACTATTTTAATTTCAGTTTATTTACATTTTAACATTTGATTTATTGAAAAAACAGAGAACACTATCACTTACTTGGCTGTTTTTCCAGCATGTAATAATGCCCCTTATTTTACAGTTCTCAAATTTAAAAAAAAAAATCACATTTATTTTTAATGCTTTTGTTCTTTTCTCATATATTACATCCTGACTACAGTTCCCCCTCACTCCCTTGCCCCAGTCACTTCCTCTCCCCCAGATTTAATCTCTCCCTTCCCCCTCAGAAAAGAGCAGGCCTCCCAGGGACACCTTTCTGAAACTGATATTCCAACAAAGGACCATGCATGGAGAAAAACTAGAACCCCTGCACAGATGTAGCCCATGGCAGCTCAATTTCCCTCTTAACTTTAAGGAAATAAAGATGAATCAAGAATTCTTGTTTAGCTGGAAATGATATGACATACCTTTAACATCAGCACTTTAGAGGCAGAGGCAAACACAGCTTCTGAGGTCAAGGCCAGCCTGGTCTACATAGAGAGTACCAGTGCATTCAGGAATACATGGTGTCTCAAAACAACAAATGAATTGTAGTTCATGACTTCTGATGAAAGCCAAGATCCCAACCAGAGAGTTTTCCAAAAAGTTTATTGAGTATTTGTTCAGCAAGGAATAAATTAATATTTTCTTCTAAATTAGTATTCCTATATATATAGATCACTCTCCTAATAGACATCATCAGAGGAGAAAGAGGTTGATAAGTGAGATTCAAAGACCAAACTTCCACACCTATCTATTCTTTATAAAGTGAAATCAAATTACACATTAAGAAACCAAAATAATTTTATGATTTTTCCTTCAGCGATAAGCGAGGTCAATCTTGGAAGACTCTACTATAAATTCTAAAACTTCTTTATCTCCAACTCTGTAGGAAAAAAAGAAAACTAAAGATTCAACTTGTACTTTGGTGCTCATAGCCAAAATGATCTGGAAAATGAAAGTAATGATAATACAGTATGTTGAAATTTTTCTTGTGTGAAGAATCTTATTTTATGAAATTCTGTCAAATTGTCTATGAAGTGGTAATTACTATCACTCAGTATGCCCTGCTAGATTTTCCATGTAAAAAAGAGCCTCAGGGAAATTAAGTTGCCCAAAGGCAAAATCAAAAATCCTGTTCTGAAGTACTGCACAGTCCTCCTTATAACAGATATTCAGATACCCTTATGAAGCCAACGATATATTTCAACAAAAATATCAAGGTGTGAAATTTTATTTATATATTCATATCTCCCTTTTAAGAAATATAAAGCAAACAAAGCAACAAGAAGGGCGTTGTACATCTACACTTATCATTCATATTTATCTCTGAGCACATGATTACAACAGATTATTTATTCTAGATTTTGAAAAAAAGAGAGGAGAGGGCACAAATAAGAGCTGGGATGTTATTTTAGTATATAGGATTCCAAGAGGGGGAAAACAGAAATGGCCATCTAAGCCATGCATGAAATCCTAATCGTACCTAGAGGTCCATGAGCTAGAGAGCTATCACATCAATTTATTTCAGTGAAATAAACAATCAGAAGTCCAGACTATTACTCATTAGAAAAGATATGAAATTATTTAACTTCAAAACCCCTGAGCTCTGCATTAACAAACCATCACCAGTGGTTTGCATTGTCACTTGGATCCCTGTCAGCGTTGTCTGAATTTTCTGTCTACACAACATGTGTACTGATGGCATTTTCTAATGTTCACCCTTGAGATCTGTACATGTCTCCTTCTACATACCACTAATATAGCTCATCAGTGTTCAAAATCGATGTCTATCTTCCCATCTTCTTAAGTACTTTGCTCTGGCTTTCCCTTTTGGTTAGCCAGAAGAGGAAGGAGAAAAAAACAGTATATCCTGCTACAATCTTTGCTCTGAACAGCCACATAATTTTCTCTCTCAGCCCACTAAACAGTGTAGTGTGGGAATATTTATGCTGACATGGTCAAAACATATAGTCTGTTCTTACCTTACTTAGGAAAAGGGCACTGTCCTCTGCATTTTGTCTTTCCCAACATGGCAGAATCCTTGATCTTCACTGGGATTACTGGCTCAAGTGATCCCAATAGAAGTTATGTATTTGAAGAACTTAGCACATTTATGGTGGTGAATATTTTTTATGGAGGAATACTTTCACAGAACCTAAGACAACATCTTTGTAACACAGCAAATGTCTTGCCTGGATTTAGAGCACGTTTAACTGAAAGTGGAGAACACACACAAGCATCTTGGGTTAACCACATTCTTGTCTCCTTTTTCTCATCTTACATTGATCCAGATAATTTACTTTTCACAATAACTAATAATGTTTGAGGGTCGCTGATGAGTGCATTCAAGATTAAGGATGCATTCTAAAAGCCCATGCTTCATTGATTAAAATAAAATACATTTCCTCCGCTAATCTCCCCTGAGAGACTATTCAGGAAGCAATAAAGTGTCTTGTCATTATCAGTAAAGCTGCTATGAATACGGCTGAAGAAATGTCCTCTGGAAACAAACCAGATATCTCTCAGCTGAGAAATGGATACAGAAATTTTGGTACCTTTACACAATGGAATACTATTTAGCAATTAAAAACAAGGAGTGAGTTATCCCAAAAGCAGAAAGACACACGCTGTATATATTAACTTATAGGCGGATATTAGACATATAATATAGGATAAACATACTAAAATCTGTACACCTTAACGAAGCTAAGCAAGAAGGAGGACCCTGGGGAAGATGATCAATCCTCACTTAGAAAGGCAAATGGGACAGACATCCGAAGAGGGAGAAAACAGGGAACAGGACAGGAGCCTACCACAGAGGGCCTCTGAAAGACTTTACCCAGCAGGGTATCAAAGCAGAGGCTGAGACTCATAGCCAAATTTTGGCAGAGCGCAGGGAATCTTATGAAACAAGTGAAAGATAAAAGAGGGTACAGGAGCTCCACAAGAAGACAACAGAACCAAAAAATCTGGGCCCAGGGGTCTTTTCTGAGACTGATACTTCATGGAGTATTCATGGAGATAACCTAGAACCCCTGCACAGATGTAGACCATGGCAGCTCAGTGTCCAAGTGGGTGCCCTAGAATGGGTAACAGGGACTGTATCTGACATGAACTCAGTGGCTGTCTCTTTGATCACCTCCCCCCACCAGAGGGGTCAGCCTTACTAGGCCACAGAGGAAGAAAATGCAGCTAGTCCTGATGAGACCTGATAGGTAGGGTCAGAGGGAAAAAGAAGTCCTCCCCTATCAGTGGATAATGGGGGGGGGGGCATGGGAGGTGGGATTGGGAGGGGATGAGGGAGGGGCTACAGCTAGGATACAAAGAGAAAAAATAGTAATAAATAAAAATAAATTAATAAAAAAACAAATGTTTTGTCATTCATCATCTCTCTCACATCCAGTCATACATAAATAATTAAGTTTTCACCAGAATCTTACTATTCCTGTCTTTAAGACCTACAGACACATTGAAATAAATACCTAAATAAAAGACGAACTTGAATGAAACCTTCTTTATTTCTCTAATGCATGGCTACAAGACAGAAAAACATGCTCATTTTAATCCTAGGCTTCCAGAAACATACCATTTATATTATTCTTAACAGGATCTCTAATAATATCTAGTATTTAGATAAGCCACTATTCTTTAAATATTTTAATTGATTTCTTTTCTCATTGCCTTTCCCCTTGTAGGACAGACCAAGAATTATTAACTCCATTTTGCATCTAAGAAAATTAATTCTCAGATAGATTAAGTGAATTGCACAAAGTCATATATCTTACAAGCAGTTCAATTGGAATTTATCGAAGATTTTTCTCCTGTGGGACCCTGTGAGCCTGCCATTTATATTATGCCATCTCTTCCCTTTCTTGTGCATTTAGAAACATTTGCTAGGAGAATGCATTGCCATCTGATTTGGCTAAATGGTATTGTCTTGGTCATCTCAGCATGTTGTCTGGTTCTAAAGAAGGGTAACATCTAACGTAAACCTGCAGAGAGGCTAAACAAGATAATCTTACTGATTCATGGAGTTTATTTTTATTTTTTTAATGTGTGGTGTCTCCTCCTCTCGCCTTCAGATTCTACCCAGTGCTTTGACAACTTGACCCACGGAAAGTCTATCTCTGTTTCTTCCCTGAGTCCCCAAAACAAGTATGCCTCATATATCTGGTGTGTGCAACTCTTAACTCCAATGCCTCAAACACAGCAGACATACGTAGAAAATGATTTAATGAAATAGCTTAAACCACTGCCTTTGAACATGCTGCTGTCTTCAAAGGAAAATTTGAATTTAAAAGAAAAAGCCCTCTGAACTTTTAATTTTTTGCCTAGTGTAACATAATTTCCCCACTCCCACTCAGTGGTGATGGCTCACTCTGATGATAGTCCTTACCATGATTATGTCAGAAACGGAGGAACAAGTATAGCATGTGAAATCATTTTCTTTCCCCCGCTGCCTGTCTCTTAGGAGAGAGACAGTAGCTATCTCTGTAGACTATTTCCCCCACCTACCATCACTGTTGCACTCAGAGAGGGATTTAACACGATATCTGAAGATGACTTCAAGTAGAATATCAGACCTGTTGCTAGGATACGAAGGAGTTGGAAACACTCTTGCGAAGATAGGTTGTCTAGATGCAATCAGTTTCATCTTGCCACTTCCTGGTTTACAACAATGGAGAGCCGGATCCAATCTAGTCTGTGATGGTTCATTTTAAATACTAATGAAATATTACAAAGTAAATGGAGCTCCTACAATGAGAGAGTACAAAGACAAAGAGGGTGCAGAGAAAGTTAATTAGTTTTCACTGAAACTTATTCTACAAGTAACGTATGTATATTTATCACCAAGTCATAGAAACCATCATAGTACCCTCATCACATAGGCAAAACACAAAAAACAAAACAAACAAATGAAAAAAACTGAGTCTACATAATAGAAAAAAGTTAAATATTTCCCCGGGGTCATTTCAAAATCCATTCCTCTGCACAAATTACATGTCAACAAGCTCCTTGAGCAGGTGGATTCTATTTACCTTTTAAGCAGGAGAGGTCAGATTTGAATACCAAGCACCCTGCTATGCTTTGAATATGAACATTTCCCCCATAGACTCACATGTTTGAGTACTTGGCTCCTAGTTGGTGGCACTGTCTTGAGGGGTTGGAGAACCTTTGAGGTAGGAGACTTGGCTGGCAGAGATAGGTCAAGTAGAGGTGGGTCTTGGTGAGTTATGGCTTAGCCTCACATATGCCCTAAGTCTGTCTGCCTCCTCTCAGTTGCCATGATTTGTCCAGATACCTCATGTTTTCTTTGCCAAGCCTCCCCTTGCCATGGTGGGCTGAATCCTGTCAAACCATAAACTGAAACAAATCCTACCTTATTTTAACTACTTCTGTAAGCATATGGTCAAAGAAATAGGAAACGTAACAAATTCTCTCTTCCTCCTTCCAGTATATCTACCTAATAATATAATAGTGTTGTTTGTGTAGTTAGTAGACAGACAGAAAACCTCATAATGTTACACCCAATATGAGGTCACCAGTATAATTAGATAAGAAATAACATTTGTTCTTCATCAACAAATCTACAAAAATTGGATGAAACATAAAGATACAACAAATATTATACGTTGGCATCTCGTCAGATTCCGCATTATGCAGTAGACACCTGCAAGGAAAGAGAATGGGATATAGTGGCATGAAACTGTTTTCAAATCTAAGGATTTTTTGCATGTGTACATGTGTTTAGGTGAATGTATGCTTGTATGTGTCTTGCCAACCTGCTTGCTCCAGGCATCACCTTCCGCTGCCTCTGGAGTACTGAGGTTACAAGCACTCACCATGCCTGCCCCACTTGAAGCGCAATCATTTTATCCACTCCCCAGTCCCCAGCGGTGTGTGCTCAGGTTCCTGAAGCCTATAGTCTAACTTGTCACCAAGGAGGAGAGATTTATCTGGCCTGTGTTAATATCAAAAAGCACAAGTTCCACAAAAGTGCTTTTTAAAAATATTTGTTAAGGCTACACTTTCAGTGTCATTTCTGTGTTTTGTTACTATAGAAGTTTCTCTTGCTATATAGAACACCTGGGGGTGATTGGTATTGTTTGTTACAAGCATAGGTTTAAAATCATAATGAATCTTTGGGTTGCAAAAGCCTAGTGTGCATTAGCTGTCTAAATTTCTAGTCCAACACTCACTAACACTCACAGAACTGTTTTCCCTTCTGTGAAGGAACTAAGAATCTAAAAAGTAAAATGACATACCTAATGTACAGTTATTAACATTCACACAGACACACACACACACAATTTTTTTTCAAAGCATAGTTCCCCTTGATGTCTAGGTGCCCTTCAATAATCATGGCTCTTTCTCTGTAAGCTATTTTGATGAAGATTAATTATTTGTTTAACACTGAGGGAATCTGGCACTTTACCAGACATGAAGAATATGTGATCCAGGCTCAAGAGACATGCAATCTAAATAACAAAGACAAAGAAGTGTTGTAAAACTGAAAAGATGATTAGAGCCTTGACTTATCGGTTGCATGTTCAAGTTTATAAAAACTGTTGCTCTTCCCGTTCATTGTCATAACAGCTCATGAATACCACTGAGATGGGAAGGATAGTAATAAAAGCATTTATGCAACTATATGCAATTGCTTGGAAATATTATCCATTTTAGTGAGTTTATTACTGGACAGCTGTTTACAAATTTAAGAGCAGATTGGTCCATGGATGAGTGAGTTTTGGTTGAAGAAACAGGCGCACAAGAGGCCTTTGCTGTCCTCACTGGCAATATGCACACTAACTAATGCTTCATTTTTCCCATAAGGAACAGCTGTATTTTTCCACACAAGTTGCTAGAGGTAAATATTGTCTGAATTACCCTGGCAACACTCTAAGATATACAACATATCTTTAGGGACACTAAAAGCACAGGAGTCCAGATGGACAGGGACACACACATACATACACACACACACACACACACACACACACACACACACACACACCAAGAAAGAAAGAGAGAAAGGAAGGGAGGGAAGGAGAGAGGGAGGGAGGAAAGGAGGAAAGAAAGAAGGAAGGAAGGGAGAGAAGAAGGAAGGAAGGGAGAGAAGAAGGAAGGAAGGGAGAGAAGAAGGAAGGAAGGAAGGAAGGAAGGAAGGAAGGAAGGAAGGAAGGA